>NC_085136.1:304227526-304560526 GCF_035046485.1 Aedes albopictus
GCTTGGGCCTCACACTAAGCTGAAACATACTTATTTATACAATAAATAGAAGAAATATCTTTTGATTTTATTTTCGTTTAACTCGTTTTACGTGATTTATTTTTTTTAAATAAATTGAGATGTTTTTTTTCGTTGTTTTCGCGTTTTTTTTTAATGTAAATTGAGGTTTTCTTGTTTCGGATCGCCAACTTTTTTTTTCTTTTTTTTTTCAAGCGTTTCAAACATTTATTGTAATATTCCGATGACCCTGGAGGGATCGGTTCTGCTTGGGCCTCTCACTGAGCAGAAAAATAATTATTTAAACAATAAATAGAAGGAAATCTCTTTTGATAGCCTGCTTTCTAAAGATTAAATTTTAACCAATGCCGTGGGCCCATCGCCAGCTTTTCAAGCGAATCCTTGACCTACATAATACACCTCCCAACCACCCACTCCGTTGTCTTGTTCTGACAAGGGTTTTGGGGTTTTTGCCTTGAGGGACTAGCATGAAACCACATAGCTGATTCCTCTTCAGTGTTTTGTACCTCTAGCGCATCACTGATAGCCTTCACAAGGGTATTAGGATTACGCGCTTTTAGGAAAAATTGAGTTCTATGGTCTTTCAGACCATTCGTAAACGACTTCACGGCAACGGGTTGCACAATGGCACTTGCCGCTGATTCATCGGAAAAGGTTCCTTGCGATACATGAGCTGCGGATAGTTTCGCCGCCAGCTCATTCATTTCATGTCCATATTCTGATATTGTTTTCTTTTGTTGTTTCATACTGGCCATCTCCGCTTCAATGGCCTGCGGACTAAATTTAATTGAAAATTTGTCTTTTAAAAGTTTCTTCACTTCAGCCAAAGTCGTCGCGGTGGTTATTGCACCGTGAGCTGGACCTGTTAACCTGGTTTTAATAAACTTAAGAGCCAGTTCGCGAGAGCCGCAACCCCTTCTTGTATCGATGTGCTCCGATTGAGCTGAAATTTTCAGGGTATGGTTTTCCATATAAAAGATGATATCTGGCCGATTTTCAGATTTTTCCGTTAGGGGGAAGTGGGGTAAAATAGCCCTCAAAGATTTCATGTCTAAAAATAGGTAAAATCACTAAAATCGCAATAACTTCCGCAAAAGTTAACGGATTCAGCTGAAATTTTGGATGGACACTCTACTCCTATGGCACTTCCATTTAAGCCAAGCGTTGGATATTCTTTGATATTTAATTTGAAGAAATAGGTTATTTTCATAATTTTTTTGACGATTTTCAGGGCGCCTGTTTTCGTACCAACAGAACTAGGATGAAAAACTGAGTACTACGTTTTGAAGGATTACCTAAGAGCTTTCATTTGATATGTGACCCAGATGCGCCAACTTAAAAACTTTCGAAAAAAATTTTTTTTTCTCGGGTATGCATTTTACCCCATATTTTTAGCTATCTGAAGAAGTGTTGTTGCAAATTATGACAACGTAATTTAACTTTCAAGGGTTTTTCTTCAATATTAATTCAACAGAAAAATGATGACTAAGAAATGCAATTATTAGATTTTTTCATTTGGGGAAAGTAGGGTAAAACGGACTAACTCAACTTCCTTTCGAAATAACATTGCTACGATGTTCTCTGATCGGTCTTTAATTTTCAGAGTTCTTTATTCTATTCAAGAATAGATGCTTTATCACATATTTTTTTTTCTTGAGAGGATAACGGGGTAAAACAATTCTCAGAAAAAAAATGTTGAAACTAATCAAAATTTCAAAACCTACAAATGCTTTGGTAAAACTTGGCGAAATTTTATGAAACAAGAAAAAAATTCTTAATTTTTATTGCTTATTCAAATGAGCAAGTCTGACAACATTTTGACGTCGAGAAAAGTCACAGATTAGCACGTGGTGTGTGATTCACCGGATTCTTTCTCGATTTTTCTTTTGACATGTATCTCCGGTTCAATTTTCTCTTTTTTTCTCGTGAAAGTTGTTGCAGTGCACAATGGTCCACGAAAAAGATTTACGAGGAAAGGTGCATTCAGCGCCTTTAAATGATTTTTTTGGACAAATATGGTCTTCTACAAAGTTGTTCCCAAAAATCAGGCCCTCTTTTCAATGTACATAAAAATTAGGGTGGTCCATATTTTCAAAGAAATTGGGAACCAAACTTTTTTATTTGCAAGAATAACTGTATACATTCTTCGGAAAAGTTGTAGATCTATCAATTCTGAGCAAGTTTCCTGAGGACTTTTTTATGTAGCTTTGAAATTGACCGATCTAGAGATGTTTTTCTGAATAAGCTTAGGGTGGTTCAAGAAAAACCGGTTTTCTCGCGTTAACTTTTTCTGTTTCGATTTTTCATCAAAGTCGCCCAAGAAACACTTGTAGAGCATTTGAAGACGCATCGTTTCGTGCGCTGAAATGGTCTTTATCTCTTTTGGTTCAATAGTTACAGGGATTTTTCCTAAAAAATCATTTTTTTTAAAGGTGATATGACCGATTGGTGTGAGAAAAATACTGGAAAAGTGCCTTTTTGTTGTTCTAGAAAACCATCAATATATTTTGAACGGAATGACAAAGCAACATTCCCAGCGCACGAAAATGTGCGTTATTTTTGAGTTCTTGAAATTGTTCTTAGACAACTTTGACGTGAAATTTGAAACAAAAAATATTAAGATAAAGGGTGACGCTAGAACAAATCGTTTTATTGCTTTACCGTTTTTGTTTAAAATTTCGCGTAAGAACCACTTTTACAGGTTCCAAAAAAGCGCATTTTCGTTCGCTGAGAATGTTGTTACGTCATTCCGTTCAAAAGTTATTGATGGTTATCTAGAAAAAAATAGGCACTTATCAAGTATTTTTCACTTGAGTTACAAAGAAATACCCCTCTAATTTTTTGATGTGTTTTATAACAACGTTTCTAAATGCGGGCAAAAGATAATTTTTATGATTGCCCCAACCCGTCATAACAACTTTTCAAAAAACTATGCTCTACAAGTGTTTCTTGGGTGGCTTTGATGAAAAATCGAAACTGAAACAGTTAACGCCAGAAAACCGGTTTTTCTTGAACCACCCTAAGCTTATTCAGAAAAAATATCTCTAGATCGGTCAATTTCAAAGCTACATAAAAAAGTCCTCAGGAAACTTGCTCAGAATTGATAGATCTACAACTTTTCCGAAGAATGTATACAGTTATTCTTGCAAATAAAAAAGTTTGGTTCCCAATTTCTTTGAAAATATGGACCACCCTAATTTTTATGTACATTGAAAAGAGGGCCTGATTTTTGGGAACAACTTTGTAGAAGACCATATTTGTCCAAAAAATCATTTGAAGGCGCTGAATGCATCTTTCTTCGTAAATCTTTGTCGTGGACCATTGTGCGCTGCAACAACTTTCACGAGAAAAAAAGAGAAAATTGAACCGGAGATACATGTCAAAAGAAAAATCGAGAAAGAATCAGGTGAATCACACACCACGTGCTAATCTGTGACTTTTCTCGACGTCAAAATGTTGTCAGACTTGCTCATTTGAATAAGCAATAAAAATTAAGAATTTTTTTCTTATTTCATGAAATTTCGCCAAGTTTTACCAAAGCATTTGTAGGTTTTGAAATTTTGATTATTTTCAACATTTTTTTTCTGAGAATTGTTTTACCCCGTTATCCTCTCAAGAAAAAAAAATATGTGATAAAGCATCTATTCTTGAATAGAATAAAGAACTCTGAAAATTAAAGACCGATCAGAGAACATAGTAGCAATGTTATTTCGAAAGGAGGTTGAGTTAGTCCGTTTTACCCTACTTTCCCCAAATGAAAAAAATCTAATAATTGCATTTCTTAGTCATCATTTTTCTGTTGAATTAATATTGAAGAAAAACCCTTGAAAGTTAAATTACGTTGTCATAATTTGCGACAACACTTCTTCAGATAGCTAAAAATATGGGGTAAAATGCATACCCGAGAAAAAAATTTTTTTTTCGAAAGTTTTTAAGTTGGCGCATCTGGGTCACATATCAAATGAAAGCTCTTAGGTAATCCTTCAAAACGTAGTACTCAGTTTTTCATCCTAGTTCTGTTGGTACGAAAACAGGCGCCCTGAAAATCGTCAAAAAAATTATGAAAATAACCTATTTCTTCAAATTAAATATCAAAGAATATCCAACGCTTGGCTTAAATGGAAGTGCCATAGGAGTAGAGTGTCCATCCAAAATTTCAACTGAATCCGTTAACTTTTGCGGAAGTTATTGCGATTTTAGTGATTTTACCTATTTTTAGACATGAAATCTTTGAGGGCTATTTTACCCCACTTCCCCCTAACGGAAAAATCTGAAAATCGGCCAGATATCATCTTTTATATGGAAAACCATACCCTGAAAGTTTCAGCTCAATCTGAGCACATCGATTCCACTTCCTTTGGAAAGGGGGTCGCGGTTCTCGCGAACTGGCTCTTAATCAATTCTGCATCAGGGACTCCATCAGAGTAGTCCTTCAGTAGATCGATTGTTTCGAAAAATCCAAGCAACCTATCGGCCTCGCCATTAAACTTATCGACGAGCCGTAAGGCTATGCTCAAATCAATTTTCTGTGCCATGTTGATTACTTGTTGCCCAAACTCCTCTTGAATGAACAAATTTTCTAAAATCGAATCGTCCAAAATATTACCGTTTAACCTTTCAATTCCTTCGTTTATGAATTCTTTTAGTTGCCGATACCTAGCAATGAGAGAATTTTGTAACTCTGTATCAAATTTATTTTTTGTTACAATTTCCTTTAATTCTTTATTTAAATTAATCAATGTATCTATTTTAATTTGTTTGGTTGCAGTAGCATAATCACTATATTTACGAAGGTTACTATGCAATTTCAATATTGCATCTTCAATTTGAAAAAATCTGTCCATTCCATTTCATAAAAGAATCGCTTAATCATTTTGTTTTATATTACTTACAATTAAAACTTCCTTTGCATGGAATTCTTGTTGTGTACTGCCCAAGAAAACTTATATGCGTATGTCGAATCATTTGTACATCCATAGTCTTGTTTGTTGTACCTAAAAATTTGACGAACTTTAATATTTCTTCAATTAACTTAATTTTTGTCGATACTTCCCTTTTTGGTTTATCTGGTCAGAAACCGACGACGGTATTCTTCTAACGCCATCCTCAATTCCCCATAATTGAAATTGTAAGTGTCCATGTGGTCGCGTCGTCCGGTTCGCATCACAGCTGCCGATCCAATCTGGAACACCGCTTCAATAATCAGCTCCTTTGCGTGTAATTCCTCGTTACTGATTTCGATCCGTTTCACCAATAATCGATTATAATGGGATAACTCCCTGGTAAAAAAACTCTGTACACTGTTTTATTGTTTCTTCGTGTAGATCACGTTTCGCACTCATTTTACAATATTGCTGGTTAGAATTGTCTTTTCTTCTTATGCTGGCAGGTTTGCCAAGCGGGACACTCGTTCGGCGACTCTCTCCGTTTGCTGGCGATGGCACTTGATCACTGCTTTTACCAGCAAATATCCTACGGCTACACCTGCTAGAACACACAGGGCCACGGTTTGTGCCGTAAGGTGTCCACTATTGGATGGTGCACTTGTAACACTGCTGGTCGGGGCGACGATCTCGTCCGCCGAAAACCAGCCCATTTCAACGGTTATTCACACGGTTATTCACTGTTCACTAATTACTTTCACAGTACCGTAATTAACTTTAATTCACAGGCAGACACCTCCTGGCAGGATCGCCATGTCTTGTTCTGACTTCTGGGGAAAGGTTCGGATGAGTTAGTCTGCCACGATTGCCGTTGTAACTAAGAATGAATGATTTATTTCTACTTCTTAACTCAATCGAGGTGGTGTGTCACACGCCTTTTTGCTGCGTGTGCAACTTATAGTTTATCGCACTCTACCGCAATGTGTTTATGCTACCATGCATAAACACGGTCGTTCGAGTTGACTCTATAAACACACAGGCGTAGTCAGGGTGTATCCACCACACCGTAGTACTTATGGGAATGTCACTGAGTCGGAGGCCTCTTATATAAGTGCTACCTCAACATTTCCTTCCCCTATCCCAAGTTACGGTAAAGATGGGCGAGGCCGGGAATAATGACATTTGTACTTTTGGTATTCTTGCATAAGATTGGAGCGAAGTTAACTCCCCAGTCTTGTTCCGAAAAGCAATCCGAGCAAGATTAGCAAAAGGTACATGAATGTTGTTAGTATCCAATCTACGAAGTATACCGTAACTACGCTAACACTAACGCTCTCATTACAAGTAATTTCTATTGTTCATACTTACCAGAACTTGAATTGTGTTCTATTTAAATTATAGAATGGCTAGCAACCTGATGGAATTCCTGAACGAATCGCATGAATGTGTTAAAAAAAAATGCCTGAATTAATTTAAGAAGGAAATTGGAGAGGAATTTCTGGAGTATTTCTTAGAGAAATTCCGTGAGGAATCCCTGGAAGAATTCCGTGGGTGAATTCCGGAAAAATTTCCTGAAAAATGTCTGAAAGCGCATCTAGCATGTAAGAACTTTATTCGCAACGGTACAAGACGGTACATAAATCCTAGAGGAATTCCAGGAGAAATTCCTGGAAGAGTTTGTTAAGGAATCCCTGGAGGATTTCCTGGAGGAATTGCTGCAAAAACTTCTGAAGGAATTTCAGACTCGATTTCTGGAGAATATTCTGGAGGATTTCTTGGAGGAATTCCTGGATGAAATTCTTGAGAATGCTTGGAGGTATTCTTCAAGGAATGTCTAAAGCAATGTTTCCCAAACTTTTAGGAGGTATCGCCCCCTTAGAGCTTCCAAAAAATATTTTCGCCCCCCTAGGTTAGGTTTTATTTTGTCTATAGCAGAAATCTGAAACTATGCTTAGCTTAAGCCTATAAAAGAGCTACTGTGGAAAAGCTAGTAGTCGCTTCAGTGCAGGGCCGGATTTACAAATGTGGGGGCCCAGGGCCACAGTGTTGTGGGGGCCCTCTTATATGAGGATATTTTTTTTTATTGTAGAAAAATCCAGAAAATATGGAAAATACTTCCAAATATTAGGGTTGTTATTGAAGAAATTAGGCCGATACAAATATTTATTTCACTTTTTGTCCCACCACTGTTTGGCTGGTCGAGGGGTGGGGGATAAAAATCATAATGTATTTAATTTGAACAATATTTAAAACTCGTCGGATTTGTCAAAGAATTATTGGCAGGACCCGATATTTTGTTAAATATTTTTTTCTAACTGCACCCTCAAAATGCAATATACTTGCAAAAATTTTCGAAGGGGCCCCCCCCCCCTTTAGACAAAAAGTCTAAATGAAATATATATCCGCCTTAATCTAACTTAATAAGCGTAACTAGAAAAAAGGCATCCAATATAAACTAAGCATAACAGAGATCCAGATATGAAAATCTACTTCAGACTCTAGTTTAATTTAAAAACACTTCACTAATACTTCACTTTTGCAAAAGAAAATAAAAAATGAATAACTCTTTTAAAGAAAAACTAGAAAGAACGAGCAAATTCCTTTTAATTCTACTACTGTGCTTATCTTCGGACAGATAGGCCTATTTCGTCTGTGACTTACAGACTTCTTCAGTGTCAAGTGCTTGACTGGTCAAGCACTTGACACTGAAGAAGTCTGTAAGTCACAGACGAAATAGGCCTATCTGTCCGAAGATAAGCACAGTAGTAGAATTAAAAGGAATTTGCTCGTTCTTTCTAGTTTTTCTTTAAAAGAGTTATTCATTTTTTATTTTCTTTTGCAAAAGTGAAGTATTAGTGAAGTGTTTTTAAATTAAACTAGAGTCTGAAGTAACAAGTTCTACTAAAAGCTCTAAAGTAATAGTAAAATGAAAATCTAGTCTGAAGACGATTGTAAAAGAAATTTTATCAAGTAAATAACGCTTTATCTGAGAGTGTTCATAGTATTAGATTCCATTGATCAAGTCGAAATTTATGAGAAAGTCCTTTAAGAAATTTAAAAACTTATATACTTTATAGGAGACATTTTTGATAAATTTCAAATAAAATTTATAGCGCTATCTTTGGGGCCGTTATTGCAAAACCTCCAAATAGAATTTCTTGCTGAATCCCTGATGAAATCTAAAGAGTTGCTGACCGATTACCAGGTTTATTTTTTTGTGGAACATAAGCATAAACATTCCTAACGCAACTTCGAGAGGAGTTTCTGGTGAAAAAGCAGAATAATTGTTAAAAACTCCTTGTGAAACTTCAAGAGGCAAAAAATCCGTAGTGGTATTTTTATCGGAAATTCTACTAAAAGCTGCTCAAGAATTTCATCGGAAATCCATAATGAGTTCCTGATGGAATTTCTGTTTTACTTTGAATAGAATTATAAGTAAAATTTCATAATAATCTTTGTTTGCAAAACTTTAAATATTTCAGGATCTTTCTAGATTTTTCTCCTTAAATATCTACCGCAATTTTCATAAGGAACCTATGGATTTATTAAGAGTTCGCCATAAATTACACATTCAAGCCAGGAAGAAAAATTCGTCATGGATTTAATCATATTAAAGCAAATCAGATCAGATCTCCGTCTAAATCCGACCCAGAATTCCCTCAAAGAAATATTTCAACAATTCTGGGGTTCGATTTGAATAATTTTAAGTTTGGTAAGTGAAATCAAACTCTGCAATTCTAAAAACTTTTCTTTATTCTGATAGAAATAATTACAAAGCTTCAAAGAACTATGTAGGATTTTTTTTTAAATAACACCAATAATTTTCGACAGAAATAAACACGATTTTTCTGCAGAAACTTTTCGATTCTCTATTAATAAAAGGCATAAATCTGCTACTTTCAAATTTGAAGCACAATATTTCACACACATCTTAAGAGTAGAAGTACTTGTGATAAAAATTAAATCAAGATGTTTCTAGCACTTTTTTTTTGGTTCTCATTTGAAGTAACATTTTGTGGGGGCCCCTGAAATGTGGGGGCCCGGGACCATGGCCCCCCTGGCCCCCCTTTAAATCCGGCCCTGCTTCAGTGCAACTAAATCTTTGTCACTCTTATTTTCATTAAATTGTTTTATGAATGCGTTGATTTTCCGCATTTGAAAAAATATACTTGAAATCGTGTTTGCGCCTACTTTTCAAACCGTTGTTATTTCAGCATTGATCAATCGAAGTAGAACGGACTGTGAACTCCTATGAACACTCGATATTCCCAAGCAAATATTTTATCATTGTTTTGCAACAGTTGAGAAACAATGTTTGGTCCCAAGTATCAAATGAAACTGGTGGAAAATTGGGAGACAATTACAAAAATATGTTTTGTGAAAAAGTGCAACTCAGAAAAATATCGGCGTGTTGCCGAGGGCTGCAAATTTCGATAATCATGAAAAATAATAATAAATATCGGTGTATTTTCTAACGCTGTTACTTTTCTCCAAATACAAATCCAGATCCAAACCAATGAGTTCCTTATAAATTTGAATACTTCCTGTGTTTAAAAAAAAATATCAAATAAGTAAATATGCAGCATGCATGGCTAGATTTGAACGGAATTTCACGCAGATGTTTGGAATGTTTTCAAATTAACTTCCAGTTAAGTTTGGAATTCCTCCGAGAAGCTTCTCTGAAATATTTTCAAATACTGTGTGTGGCGTTTTATGTAAACACTGTGTTCATCAGAAAAGTGTTCTGATATTCGTCTGAACCTCATGCTTTTGCTTGAAAATTCCATGAATAAATCCGCCTACGTGTTGAAACGCAATTTTGCTCATCAATTTGCGAACAAAACTTTGCTCTTTTCATAATTTTGACAAAAACTGATCACGATTCACGAATGTTGGTTAAATTCCTTCAGAAATAGGGTAAAAGCACTAGACTTCGCCACTGCTCTAGTCTTCGCCCCCTTCATACAAATTCCATTTTTTATGTATGAAGTGGCGAAGATTTTTTTTTTATTCTAAATCACTTAACCTTATTTCAGCTCTTTTGTCCACTATGGCACTACGTGAGCGATTTCAATTTGACAGCTGCACTTACATTTTTGTACAGCGCCTAGATGTATATTCTATTCTACTTTATCGAACTGGTTACCTTTCTGCTGCTTTCTCTTTTCTACTCTAAACATGGTAGAAGGATGAGCACAAGGATGATGGGTGGCCGTTGTTCCTTTCCAGTCCGATTGGGGGTCCATTATGAGTAGCAGTTCGCCGATGTCCAGATATCCGGGTCCGTTTGAGCCACGGGGCTCAGAAGAGGGTCAGTGCCAGTCGCTCTCGGGGGAAGAGCAACTGACGAAAAATTGCAAGTGTCGGGGCTGGGAATCAAACCCATGACCATCCGCATATGAAGCGAACGTGTGACCAACTACGCCACGGGCCCCGGCAAGTGGCGAAGATTAGAGCAGAATTTTAGGGGGGCGAAGTCTAGTGTTTTTACCCTACGTGTGGCAGTCTTTTTTTTTCTAGCAATTTTGCAAAGAGTCCACATAAATACCAATAATTGTGTAAAATAAGTCGATGTTCAAGTTTAATAGTATCAGCATTTTTTATTATTCTAGACAAATATTGAACTGTAAACTTGACGGGAATTTTTATGATTCAGTTGATATTTTCGACTTGTAATTCAATACTATTAATGTTTTCCAATCATTGAAAAATCGCCCCCCTTGTTAGTATTTTCGCCCCCCAATTTTGATTTCTCAAATTTTCGCCTCCCTGGGCCTGATTGTCGCCCCAGGGGGGCGATTTCGCCCACTTTGGGAATCACTGCTGTATAGCATGCTATATTGGAATGACAACAAACAAGTTAAACACACGAATCAGCGGACACAAAACAAACTATAATACACCGATAGCACCGATCCACAAATTATCCTCCTCAGCCAGAAAACTGCGCTATTAGAACATAGCATTCAGCAAAACCATCGATTCGACCTAGAAAACGTAAAAATATTAGACAAACACGGCAAGCAATACAATTTACCACTATTAGAAATGTGCCATATTGTAAACAACGAACACAGTATCAACAGACGAACAGACACCGAAGGACTGAGTGCGATATATGCAGGCATTCTCCATGCAATGAAAAACAGATCAAAAACAAACAGAACGCATAGGCAAAATAGATAACACACACACAAATACAAACCATAAGAACGCAATAGACATTAAAATTGACAAACCAAACACACCATCAAATACACCTCAGTTAGATACGGTTAGCTGCAGTGCGCGGGCGATAGAGAAGCTTAGCTTTTATCCACAGCGTAGGTGCGGGCAAAGCAATAAGTGCAAAGCTTTTATAGCAGAAATAATCGATACAGTGAACGCAAAAGGTATTCGAACACATGCAGTAAGTAAAACATAAAAGTAAATATTCAGTTCAAAAATTAATGTTCAATAAGGCGCCGTCCACAAATTACGTAACGCTCTAGGGCAGTGATGCTCATCCTGCGGCCCGCGGGCCGCATGCGGCCCTCCAAGCCTTGAGATGCGGCCCGCGGAGTACTTTTCGAAGTACAGAATTTTTTGAACGATTTTTTGGAATAACTCGTTCAGTTTCTTAAGAAATCGAACAAAAAAGTTTAGCTGATCAATTTTCACAGTGTTAAACACAAATAAAATGTTATAAATACAAAAAGAACAATCCGTTCCGGTAAGATTCGAACTCACGACTCCGAAATATTCCGGCGTGGTATAGCTAAGCCACAAACCCAATCACGAAAAAAATAGTTCTGGTGTCACTGTAGCTGAAATATCTCAAACAACTTTAGAAGAAAATTGGAGCAACAAAATATATTCTGAAAACTACAAACAAGATCAATTGCAGAAATGCCTGAGAAAAATCTGAACATTAATCTTGAAACATCTTTAAAAGATAATTTTTAAGAAACTGTCAGAAATAATTGTAAAGAATCTTAAGCAGAGAAAATCCGGAGCATCTTTAGGATAAATTGATGAAAAATTCGTGAAGTAACTACAGAGCAATTCCAAAGGTAAATCCAAGAAAAGTTCTTGGAGGCGTTCCAAGGGAATTCTAGAAATACTAAAAGAAAACTCCAAAAAAAAATTTGAATGAGCAATTTTAAGATAAGCTGTTAAAGAAATTGCTTTAAATTCATCTGGACCAACTCCAGAAAAAAGTTCAAATGAAGATCCAGCATATTTGGAGCGATTCGGAAGAAATTCATATAAAAGTTGCATGAGAAATTTCTAAAGTGGCTTCAAGGCAATCTAGGGGCGACTCTTAAATTGTTTGTTTAAATTTCAATTTGAAACTCAAACATTTTTCTAAAGCAAGCCTATGAATCTAAATTGTGTTTTGTTTTCCTTAAAATACAAAAAAAACTTAAAGTTCTGCTAAATATATTGTAGAATCTCAGTTATTAGTCATTTTTTGTCACTTAACGAAAAATAAAAACTACATGAAGCAAGTTTGACCCTTACACAAGTTCTGAACGGTTTAGATTTTCAATAAATGTGTTGAAAAATGGTTCTTTTGGTTGTTTTTGTTCATCGATATTCTATGCGGCCCGCCGGTCGATCCCAAATTGTAAATTTGGCCCGTGGTATCCTTTAGCCTGAGCACCACTGCTCTAGGGGGAGGGGGAGAGTACGGTCGAGCGTTACGGCCCATACAAAAATTTTAGAGTTTTCATACAAAAAGCGTTACGGAGGGGGGAGGGGGGGGGTCAAAAACTGTCGATTTTAGCGTTACGTAATGAATGGATGCTGCCTAAGTATCAGCCTTAGAGGGACGCCATCAACAAAAATCATAGACAGCAATATGTCGGACAAGACTCATACACACAACAACAAAACGCAGCCTCTGTAAGTCGCACAAAACACTAATCAACATTTAAAACAAAACTTCTTATAAGAAATAAATTGTAGAATTCCCAGAAGAAGGTGAAATACACATAGAAACGTAGGACAGTAGATGCGAAAGGCGTTTTAGCTGCTTAATATAGACTGAAAGAGCCGTAAAACAAGCGAAATACACCTTTTTAAGGACAAACGTCTTGAAATCCCGCTTCAACAGTGCATCAGAACTTCAGACGCACAAATCTCAAAAAGCAAGCTTCAAACAACAGTGCATTGAATTATTCTGTTCTTGCGCACTTGTAATAAGCTTAAAATAAGAAGCTCAGGTGCGCCGGTTTTGTTTACGAAGAGATTTGTGCCCTCAAAATCGTGAGTAGGTGCCAAAGTCGGCCATTGTTGCGGCCATTTTGGGATTCTTATAAGTCTGTCCTTAACAGTTGATTCAAATATGTATTCAGTAGTAGGTCGATCGACCTACTACCCCATATAGCCGAGGCGGTAAACGCACGGGTATCCAGCATGACCATGCTGAGGGTGACGGGTTCGATTCCCGGTCGGTCCAGGATCTTTTCGTAAAGGAAATTTCCTTGACTTCCTTGGGCATAGAGTATCTTCGTGCCTGCCACACGATATACACATGCAAAATGGTCATTGGCAGAGGAAGCTCTCAGTTAATAACTGTGGAAGTGCTCATAGAACACTAAGCTGAGAAGCAGGCTTTGTCCCAGTGAGGACGTTACGCCAAGAAGAGGAGAGAGAGAGAGAGAGAGAGAGGAGGTCGATCGACCACTCGCGGCGCAGGTATCGTTTGCTCACTACCGCCATCTAGTGGCGGCCCGGCCAAACACAGTACGTGTAGCATTGATCGATTACGTTTTCGTGACGATGTTTTTCAATGTAATTTGTTCTAAGTGTTACGTCTGTTTCTCTGTGGTATTACCTCGGCCGCAAAGACCACCGATCTTGCGTCGTATACGGGAGCGAGCTCCATTCCGATTGGCTGTGTTTCGTGGTAAGACAAAGTATTCTTTAAATAAACAGATAACTCTATCCTTATTATTTTTTCAGAACAATACTGTGGAGTTGGCACTCCGTTGAGATTGTTCTGCAGCAAAAAAGGAGGGGCTTATGGTTTGCATGCAGAAACCATCCAGAGAAGATATTTTTTCTTCGTTACCTATGATGGCGGGCGTAACATGCCCCCGGCCTTTTGCCGAAATTGGGGAAAACCCATGCTTTGACGCTACTTCTGTGCACGGGCCTGCTTTGAAGCAATATCATTGAAAATCTAAACATTTGAAACATCTTGTAAAGAACGGTGTACGCTAATTACTCCGAGTAGAATACTATGCAGCATTTGATTTACCAAAATATGTTGCCACCTAATCACGAGGTGCGAAACACATGCTTATTGCAACAATGTATTGAAAACATGTACACTAACCAATTCACATATAATTTTTCATGAAAGGGTTGATAGCTATTGCAAGCGAGTATATCGTTTAACAACAGGTCCCTTAAATATAAAATATATATGATTCTCGTGACTTAGCACTCATTACAAAATTTCAACAATGATTATTGTCATTTCTTGAAAAGGTAGAGTGAGTCATCTTCAAGTAGTTTTCAGTTTGAAGTGGTGTTTTGAAATTGCCAAAATAACGTGATTGAAACACACCTATTCAACTTTGTAAATAGCTAATTTGAGTATTCAGCTGAAATAATTTACTCCATCTAGGTTCAGAATTGATGACAATCACGTGTAAAAATGAAAAAAAAAATGAGTTGTCATTTGAAAATGAAAGCGTTACGTAATCAATAAATGATCCATTTCGTTTATTTCTGTCAAAAATATCGTGAAATGAAGATGTCTAATTTAATGTTTTGTCAAATTCAACTGTTGCAAGTTACCGTATAATGGTGGTCGAATATAATAATGATTTTTTACATTACTTAGTCGAAAAGTTTATCAAACTATTATCGTTTAGCTAAGCTTACTATAAAGTACCTTAAACTGCAAGCAAGGCCATCAGACTTATCGCACTTATCACAGGGAAGAGATGAAGCACGATTTTCATACTTGTTTTTATTTATTTATTTATTTATTTATTATTGTTATGATCAACAGGTTCAATTTGGCCCCAATGATCTGGTTACTTTTTATGGTATAAAATTGTAACCGTTTGTCGATTTCTATTAAAGCTTGACGCAAACTCAGTGGCTTAAGCGCCACTCTCAATTCCGAGAGACCACTGGTCGTTTTATTCGAATTTGCCCGACTAAACTATGTAAGCATGAGCGCAATCTTGTCTAGGGTCAGCGAACGGTTGCTAGGTGGTTTGAAACGTAAAGCGATGGCCACAAAGTATAGCGAAACGATTAACTGAGGTGAACGCATCAAAGCGAAGGAACGAAAACGTGTCCGAAGAGAACGTAAAGTGAAACGTAGAGTGTGACGATACCCGGGCGGACTACATTACCACAGGGCTCAGTACTCATGAAATGAACGAAGCATAATATGTTGAGTTTGAATTCATTTTTATGTATTAATTCATTTTTTCGTTTTAAGCATCCAGTGTGAGAGTGTGTGAGTGTGTGTTGTGTAGTGTGTTCATGGCCATGATTATGAGGACATACCTGCGCAGGGTTTAACTTATGCTGTCAGCTGACGAGGGGTGCACGGACGGAGTGCGATGTTCTTGGCGAGCGCAGCGGCGTAGCAAGGGTTTGCCGCCGGGGCCGGCGGGATCCCGTTCCTTCGAGGGACGGCTCGGAAAAGAAGTTCGAATCACTGATGGCCGGAATAAAGGTGCGGGGAAGGGTTTCGGCAGGTCCAAGTACGCTACCCGATCACTCCTCTCAGAATGCGGGCAGGCCAGACAATCCTCTCCACCCGTTTGACTGCCAGCTCTGTGGCGGGCCTGGATGAGCAAGCGTCCTCGGAAATGTCCCACGTGGTCGTGTGGATGTTCAAAATGGCGGAGTGTGTAGCTGCGGGTTTGAAGCCCGTACAAAAAAGCGTCCGTTGGACGCTGATGCCCAACGACGAAACCAATTAGAATTTTGTACATTAAATGAATTCACTTTTTAAAATTACCTTTTGTACAGATTTAGAACTGCACAGATGAGCAGAGTTTCCGTTCCCAGTGATAAAATAAATACGGAACTATTTTTAATAACTAACGCAAAAAAACAATAAAAGTTATGAATTAACGAAACCGTTTTCACTTTACGTTTCATGCAGCGATCACTAAATTTAAAAACTGTTCTTTTTTTAACGAATTAAACTTATCCAAGATGGACGCACCTTTGATTGAAAAAATTGAGAGCACTATCACCGAAACTAACTGTCTGCTCACTTGCCGATCAGATTTGGTAATGGCTGAATCTATTCTACGAAACTTGATCGAACGTAAAATTTTACTGATCATGTAATTTGACATTTACTAATACAAAACTAAAAATTTAGACGAGTCAACCACAGTTCATATTTTCGACTCCTTTGGGCTATCTATGTTTCACCTTAACTTTTTAGTACAAATAACTTTAAAAGCTTTTATCCTATTTCAATGAGCTTTTATAGAAAGTTGTATAATAAAGTGACTTAAATATTTTAGTACAAAGAAGAGCTTTAGTTGTGCATTTCAAATTCAACGATGTTAACCTTTTTTTTTAAATATTTAATGGAAATAATTACTTTTAATTTACACCTAAAATCTTGAAAAAACTATGTCCAATTCCAAAAAAGTGACTAAGCGTTACAAAATGAGCAAACCGTTTTAACAGTGTAGCTAAACAGTAAACAAAGAAATAAAACTATTTTTTCCACTGAATCCATCTTTGATACACATAATCTCTATAAACATAATAGTAGGGCATACTACTTTTCATTATTATTAGAAAATACTTCACATTTAGTGTATGTCATCGTGTTGCAAGTTTGACGGTAATCAAGGTGGGAGAGTTTCGGTCGCCAACCGAGCGGTTTGGCGTGAATAGTTGACAATTTTAAATCTCTATAGTAATGTGAATCTAAAAACTGAATGAATGTATTTGCATACCTGGGTTTATGCTCTGTGATAATATGTTTAGAACTATAATTATTCGGCCGCAAAGAGTTTATCCGGTGAGTTTTTTCCCCTAACGCATTTGGATGCTATTTTCATTATTTTATAAGTATCAGACTTTTATCAGAGAAGTAATATTAAATTTGCTTTTGTTTATAAGTATACATATCCTTCATAATTTCTTTCATCATATTTGTACAGTTTGTCACCATGAGTGTCAACTTATAATATAACTTGAAAAATTACAAGCGAACCAAAATAGGGTTCATCTTGCAATTGTGGTTCGTTTTGGTAATCAAGGTTCAGAGATAAATAAATTTTAGTATTGCAGACTACATCCCAAATTGGACTATCACACTTTTTATGGTACCCCTAAAAAGTGTGATAAAAGTGCACATTTGCCTCGGATCGTCTCAACGTCTTCGGGGCACTTATTCCTCCATTTACAAGGAATAAGTGCACCGAAGACCTTAATTCGATCCGACGTATCCCTGCGCAGTAATCACACTTTGAAGGTGTGTGCACACTATTGTGTCAGTCCAATTTGGGGTGCAGTCAGCAATATATGAAATGACTTTTTGAAATGATCATTTCAAATATCTTTGAAAAATTGCATATTTGCGGCAATTTTCTATTTTTTGTTGATTTTTTATACAGGCTTATTTTTCTGTACATTAGGGGAAGGGATCATCATATTTTTTCTCGTTTCAGAGAGCGAGTAATGGCGCTTAAACCTAGGCTTTGTAGCCAGGACACATGGAGAAATGCCTGTGCCCCATCCCAGAAGAAGAGACGCCAACTATAACGGAGTGTGCATTAACCTTCTTAGCAGCACCACTCCCAACGATTTTATGCTCATACACTGTTCCCCTAAAACGAAACGGTTGGTACGGTTGTCCCCGTTTCTTCCTTAATTCAATTCAAAAAGGTTTGTCAATCATGTTATTCATAAGTGGATAACCTGATTGCCTTAAGTTTTTGAATTATCTTTCAATCCATTAGTCTGCACAGTGGGCCTGGCCATTTTAATATTTGTGTCACATCTCAGATGTGCTGCAAATATTAATGGTGACAAGAAAATATCAGAAGCAATTTCGATATTTCCAGGATGCTTTTCAATACTGGCTGTGCAAGCACTAGAATAGAATAGAATAGAATAATTATTCGGCCGCAATTAACATCTCATACCACATATCTACAAACACCTACCAAACCGTCCACTTCCGGGAAATAAATACCGCAGTAGGTAACTGCAACTCAAAATAAACTTTTCACCGCATTCCGCTAAATTACCTGCATGAACACACGTGGCCCAGATCCATTTTACGAACCAGCGGTTTTACGAGTGTGTCTATATGTACACACACATAGTTTTCATCTGTGATGTTCCTCATCATCATCTGGTGTGGGTGGAAAGCAACAATTGTTGCAATCCCACATGACAAGGTAGCGCCGCGACGGAAACTGTCCTGGAACTATCATCCACGAGCTGGAAAATTAAACATTCTTTCGACGATTCGCGCTGAATGGAGGAGCCGAGCTGGTGTCTTTCTTTTCAAATGGGAAAACATCAACGCAAAGAACAGCCCCGTGGCTTGTTTGTTCGACACGGGGTTGTTGTCTGTCGGAGATCTCCTCTTGATAAGCGTTTGCCTAGTCTCATTAGGGTTACCAAAAACTGCCATGCCAGTCAGGAATGGCCCGCTTTCGTTGGAACCAAATTTCATGATGCGGACGACGACGACGACGACCATGAGCCATGAACACACGTGTTGGATGCCATAAAGCAGACCTCAGAACCTATTCATTTGGTGTGGTCGGTCCGTCGGTTGGTTGGAGGTGTCACATCTATTCGTGCTCTAAGCATACCCCCATAAGGGAGCGCGCGGTTGGTGGGTAAAGGTGAACCGCAATGCAACTGTGAGACCATGATGCTCTAGATGCTGGTAGTTGCATGGGAACATGCATGTCGCCGACCAACCGGACTGGTAGGTAAAGGGATCCTCCTCATTATCAACATTTCTCCAGAACCAGACTCCAGTCAACTGGACTCTTGTCTCGGGGAAAATGGTCACATAGTGGAAGTAATTTGCTCTCTTTCGCCACAAATCTTGCTGGAAGTGTGCTTAATTTCGACCTGGCTACTACAATGCAGTCGGGTGTTCACTTGGACGACGGTGGCGTTGCTGGGGACTGGCTGTCGTTGGGGGTAAAGAGAACTATCTTGAAACTGTCTTTGAAATCCTAGGACACACGAGAGATCTCCCAATTCGCTGATCTTGAAGTTCTGCTCTAACACCTTCACAAACGCTTGATATTCATGTTCGGAGTTGCATGCGATTATCAGATCGTCTATGTAGTGACATGTAGTGACCATCAGATTGCTTCGTGTAAAACATGGGTTTGACTTTGACTGTTGAAACCCAGCTTCCATCAAAACAGCATCGATCTTTCGGTTTCACACGCTGGCAGCCTGCTGCAGGCCTTACAGACTTCGTTTGAGACGGTATACCGCATGTGGTTGCTTGCTCACGAACTCTGGAGGCTGCTGATGAATATCTCCTTCTGCAACTCGCCCTAGAGAAATGCCGTCAAACACTTGATTGCACACGCTCTCGAACTTCTTGTAAAACGAGTCTGGCTTTGAAACAAACGACATCTCCGTTGGTACGCCAATCATGACCCGGAGCTCCTCGGGAATTACTCCAGGAGTATCTCGAGAATTCCTTCAGGAAATCCTCGGGAATTCCCACAAGAAAACCTCGGGAATTCCTCTAGAAGTGTGTTCCTAGAGGAATTCTTCAGTGATTACCTTGGTGATCCTCCTAGAGATCCTCGGGAATTCCTCCATCAGCTCTTCAGGAATCTCTGCAGAGATATCCAGGCAATTTCTACAGAAGTACCCCAGAGTTTATCAACTCCCAGGGCATTCTTTTAGGAGTTCATAGAAATTTCTGCACCAATCAGCAAGATTTTTCCCAGGAATTCCTCGGGAATCCCTCCATGGCAGCCCCATGAATACCACGGGAATTCCTATAGAAGTTTCCAAAACTTCTTGCAGCATTTGTGGTAGAATCTCTGCAGTATTTATCCGGGAATTTATCAATGATTTTCCGCAAAATAACTACATAAATTGTACGAAAATTCCATCCAGAATTTCCACGAAACTTACATATTTACTTTAAAAGATCACCAAAAAGTCCTCCAGTAATAATGCATGGTTCTCTCCAGGATTTTCCCAATATTTTTCCAGGTATTTTCCCGAAAACTCCTAGAGATGTTCTTAGGATTTATTTCTACGAGTTTAACAAAAAATAAATAAAATTCCTGCAGGAGTACCTCGGGTAGTCCTCCGGGAATTCCTTGGAAATTTCTTCAGAATATCGTACGGAATTCCTTCAGAAGAAACCTCGGAAAGTCATCCTGGATTTCCTCGGGAATTCTTCCAGAAGGTCCTCGGGCATTCCTTCAGGAGTTTCTCGGGCATTCCTTCAGGAGATCCTCCTGGAGATCGTCGGGAAAATATCTCAAGGAGTTTCTTAGGATTCCCACCAGAAGTCCTTCAGGTACTCCACCAGGAATTCTACGGAAATTTTTCCATAAGTTTTCCGAGAATTCTTCCTGGAGCTTCTCAGACATTCCTCCATGAGTTCCTCGAAAATTCTTTCAGGAGTTCATCCAGGAATTCCTCGGTAATTTCTCAATGAGTTCTTCGGGAACTCATTCAGGAGCTCTTTGGGAACCCTTGCAGAAGATCCTCGAAAAATCTTCCAGGAGATCCTTGGTGATCCTCCCGGAAATCTACGAGAATTCCTCCAGGAGATCCTCGGCAATTTCTGCAGGAGTTCTTCAGAATTTCTCTTCGAGAGTTCCTCAAGGAGTCCATCGGAAATTCCTCCAGGAGTTTATCGGGAATTCCTCTAGGAGTTCTCGAGAATTACCCCTGCAGTTCTTCGGAAATTCTCTATAGGATTCATAGGAAATTCCTCCTGAATCCAGTGTTTCTCGGAAATCCTTCCAAGAGAATTTCTTCGGAGTTCCTGAAGTTTTTTTTGCAGTCCCTCGGGAATTTCTCTAGATTCCCCGTATACGTACTGCAGGAGTTTCCTGTGATTTCCTGAGAATTTCCTGGAGTTTTTCATAGGAACATTCAGTTGATCTTCTGATAAACTCCTTAAATAATTCTTGATAATCTTCTGGAAGTATTCCCGAGAAAATTCTAGAGGGCTTCACGAGAGACTCCTGTAGGAACTCCCACGGATCTCCTAGATAAATTTGCCAGGAACTTCTCTCAGAATTCTCGAGAAACTCCTGGAGGTTTACCCGAGATTCTCCAGAAGAAATTCCCGAGAAATTTTCCTAGAACTCCTGGATGAGTTGCTTTTGTTGGAGGTATTCCCGAGGAAACCCCTGAAGGAATTGCCGAGGAATTCTCTAAGAACTCCTTAAGAAACTCTTGGCATACTCCTGAAGGAAATCCCGAGGAACTCCAGGAGAAATTCTCGCAGAACTCCTGGTGAAATTCCCGAGGAACATACCATTAAGAGTTCCCGAGAATCTCTTGAAGAGATTCCCGAATGACTCCTGGAAGAATCTTAGAAGAACTCTTAGAGAAAATCCCGAGGAAGTCCGGGAAAAATACCCGAGGAAATTCTGAAGCAATTCACGAAGAACTTCTGGAGAAATTCCCGAGGAATTCCAGGAGGAATTTCTGAGGAACTCCTGGAGGCATTCTCGAGGAAATTCTTGAAGAATTCCGAGGAATACATGGAGGAATTTTCTCCTGGAGGAATTCCAGAGGATCTCCTAGAGGAATTTCCAAGCAATTCTTGAAGGAATTCCCGAGGAACCCCTGAATAAATTCTTAGCAAACTCCTGAAGGAATTCCCGAGAAACTCCTGGGGGAATTCCCTAAGAACCCCTGGAGAAAATCTGGAGGAACTCCTTAAAGAATTTCCAAGAAACTCCTGAACAAATTTCCGAGGACCTTCTGAGGAAACTCTCGGAAAACTTCTGGAGGAATTCCCATGGAACACCTGAAAGAATTCCCGAGAAACTCTTGAAGAAATTTCTGGCGGAAGTTTTGATGAAATCTTGAAGGAGTTCCGGTGGAACTCCTGAAGGGGTTTCGGAAAAATTACTAGAGAAATCTTAACAAATCTTCGAACAAATCTGCGGGAGGTTCTGGACGTTACTTTGTTTGAAATTCAAACAAAGTTCTGGTGAGAATTTCCATAGGTAATACTTGCTTTTAGAAAGAGCCTGTTTTTTGAGATTTTTGAAAAACTGGAGGAGAATTCTCAGATAAATTCCTTTGATGGCGTGAACTTAACGAAAACTTTTTAACGAGTATTTGATTGCTTTGGAAGTTATCTTGAAGAATTTTTGAAATAACCAACACATTCCTGATTGTTTTGTTTTCCATATATAATTGCTTATCTGAAATTTATTCAATACTTCAGCAAATATCCTAAAATTCCCTAGAAATGGTGGTTGTCATATCTGAATAGTATTTTGAATAAAAACTGCTCCAAAACTTCCACCAAGGGTGACGTGGATGGGATTCTGTCCTGTCTTTTCTTATGTTAACGACTGTAGAGAGAGCGAATCAGAAAGCGCAGACAGGTTGATACAAGTTTGGTGTTTTCAGCTATTTTTGTGACTTGTACGCAGATGCTTCGCGGCACTGCTTACAGGTGTTGTTTCCCAACAATAAAGCCATTTCATCTGCCATAGTTGCCTTTTACTTGATACTCTTCGAGTTAGCCAACGGTTCCGCGTAGCTCTTCGGTTCGCACGTCACTGCCACGGCCAGACCAATCGTTTTTCGAAATCTCTCCGGTGTCAGCCCGATAACAGCTACCTGACAGACCTTCTCAACCCGACCGGATCCAGCTCCTCCTGAACCGGTTTATTTTTCAAATATAGAAGAGTTCCCTCAACATTATACAAACTGAATTTTTCCAGAAATTGTACAAAGATTTCTGAAGAACTACATTAAAAAACCCTGAAGGAGTTTTCGAACAAACCTTTGGAGCATTTCTTTCAAGAAATCCCTTAAAACTTGTGGAGATTTTTCTGGAAATTCCTAGAAGATATTATTGAAAGTTTTTTGGAGCAAAATGTGGACAACAATTCCTAAAGCAATTTCTGAAGATATCTCAGGAGCAATTATTGGATGCATGTCTAGGATAATACACAAAAGAATACCTGATGAAACTTTATAAGATTCCTCCTTATTTCTTAGAAAAATATCATGAGAGACTTCAGGAGAAACTTTGGAAATTTCTCGAGGGGTTCTTGCAGAAATGGATGGAAAAATTCTGAAATATAAAAAAGTCTGCCAAAATCAGAGGCAAAGGTACTGGTGCAAATCTTGAAGAAATCCCCCAATAACATTCTAAGGAATTGCTGGAGGATTTTCTGAAGGAATCTTTGGAAAACTTCTGGAGATACCTCTGAAGGATTTCTTAGAAACATCTCTTTTACATATCTGAAGGGATTTGTCACAAAAATTACTGAAATCTGGAAACATTTCTGAAGGAAACCCTGCAGAAGCAAAACATTCTTGGAGGAATTCTTTAGAGAACCATTGAAGAAAGGCATTCATAGGAAAATATCATGACTTATTCCTTGAAAACTGCTAAGGAACAGATTCTGGAGTGATTTCAGCAGGAATTATTGAGAGAATCTTTGGAAAAACTAATTCTGATAGAATCTGATTCTAAAGCAATTCGTGGATGATCTTTCAGGAGAATCTCTTGAGAATTTTCTAGTAAAAAAAATGAGTAAAAGGCCGTGAAAATCTCTGAATAAATGGAGTTATATCTGAAGGAATCTTTGGAGTGATTCGAGCATTAGAAGTGTTTATAAAAATTTCTGAATTTCTCGAGTATAGTTCTTCGGAAATTCTTCTATTCCAAGAGAATCTCTGAACCTTTCGGAAGAAATCTCCAGAAATTGTATCTCTCGAAGAAACGTTTGGAGGAATCTCTAGTGAATCTTCTGAAACTTGAGAAATGTCTAGAAAGACTTTCGGAGAAATTTTAAAGAAAAACTCCTGGAGAAAATTCTGACTCTGTTTCTGGAGAAATTTATGAGCATTGAGAAAATATACAAGTATAGACTTATGTAACAAATGTTGAAGGCATTTCTTAAAGAATGCCATAAGAAATCCAAGGAGGAATTTCTGATGGAATTTCTGGGGCAATCTTTAGACCAGTTTCAAGATGAATCTTTTGAAACATTTCTTGAGAAATTCCTTTAGACAGAGATTCCAGGAGCAATCCCTGAAAAAAAAATCTATTGAGAAATTCTTGCATTCTAGAATTCTAGAAAATCATTCGGGAATCTTTTCCTTGATAAAATAGTTGAAACATTTTAGTGAATCCTGGAAGAATCCCTGAAAGAATTTCTGGCAGTGTCCCTTGAAGTAATCGTAGCTATACTTTTCAGGAATTTTAAGAAGAATTCTTGAAGGACTCATAAGAGGAATTCCAGCAAAATGCCCCACCTCCGATAATTAAAAAAAATCAGAAAATAATAATGCATGGAAACTCCGGAATAAATATTGATTAGGCGCAATAGTGAGGTCATTTTCCTAGGGGCGTATCAACTTTTAAAAATTTAGAAAAATTTAAAAAAAAGAAACATGAGTAACCAGCTCTGATTTTACCATGACAGCACTGGTAGAAACTCTTGGTGGAATCCAAAGGAATTCCAGATAGAATCAACAGAAGATTTCCAGAAAGAATCGTCGAAGAATATACAGCAAGAATCTCCGAAGGAATTCCAGGAGGAATCCTCGAAAAGATTGCAGGAGCAATCCCCAAAACATTTCCTGGAGGAATTCCTAAAGGAATTCCAGGGAAAATCCTCGATGAAATGTCAGGAGGAATCCTCGAAGAAAAAATCATGAGGAATCCCCGAAGAAATTCCAATACGAATTCCCAAAAGAATTTCAGGAGGAATCCCAAAAAAAAATAAACAAGAGCGGGAGAAATCTCCTAAGGAATTCCAGGAGGAATCCTAAAAAGAATTCCAGAACGAATCCTCGTAAAGATTTCAAGAGAAATCCCTGAAGGATTTCTAGATGAAAGCATTCCAGGAATCCTCGAAAGAAATTCTAGAAGGAATCCTCAAAGGTATTCTAGGAGGATTGCTCAAAACGGTAGCAGGAGGAATCCCTGAAGGAATTCCAGGAAGAATCCTCAAGGGAATTCTGAAAGGAATCCCCGAAAAGATTCTAGAATGAATCCCCGAAGGAAGTCCAGAAGGAATTTGAAGAGGAATCTCCAAAGGATTTTCATCCTTTAATGATTTTCAGGAGGAATCTTTCCCAGAAGGGGGAGGGTTTCCAGTAGGATCCTGCATTTATTGTGACAATCCACCCATTGTGACATAGGTTTGTCCTAAATTGAACAGAATAGAGTGAAGATCGTCGTGCACCATGAGTTCATAGATGTTTAAATCTTTCATTGCGATCGAGGAGTAAATTCGAGTCAGTAATCACTGCAGCCAGCGCTGTTGACGATCTACCAACCAAACAGTTTCGATTTAGGGTTAGTAATCGATTATTCACGAGTTTGCGAGTTCGCAACGAATTTTGCCTTTGTTTTATCACCTACAAAAATGTTTCGAGATCATGTCATTATCTGTTACCAGTGCTAGCCTCCCAGCTTACACAAAGTCTTATATGATGTTGAATAAGATGCTAAAGTGGAGGGCATATGCGTACATGCTTCCATTTAACCGCGAGTAAGTGTGCGTATATCGCCTCCACTTTTGCATCCTATGCAATACCATATGCGATCGTGTGTTGACTGGGCTGTTATCGTGCTAGCCAGTAAAAGAGGTTGCTGGAGAACCCTGCCTCACACGGCAAGCCGTTGCTAAGCCAAGCTTGTCGAGGGGTTTTGTCCTTGTTACGTCCTTGTTGTTATGATAGAACTTTTGGACTGATTCCTGTAGGAACTCCTGTAGAAATTCTTGAAGAAACTTCAGAAGGAATACCTGAAGGAGCTACAGCTACTAGACTAGGCTTCTGAAATCTCTGAAGGAACTTCTGGAAGAATACCCGAGGGAGCTACTGTTAGTATAGCTGAAGGAACTTTTGAAGGGATTCCTGATGGAACACCTGGAGGCATTCCTGATTCCTCCTGGAACGATTGGGGAGGTCCCTGAAGAAACTCCTGAAAAAATTACTGAAGAAACTTCTGGAGCAATTCCTGAAAAAAAAAAACTACTATACAACAGGAATCCTCGAATTAATCCTTGAGGAAACTTCTGTAGGAATACCTGAAGGAACTCCTAGAGAAATCTCTGAAAAAACCCGTGAAATAATCTCTTTTAAATCTCCATAAAGGCATTCCGAAGGTATTTCAAGAGGAATCATCAAAAGAATTTCAGGGGGCGTCCCAGAAGAACCTTCTGGAGAAATTTCTGAAAGAATTCCAGGGGGAATCCTTGAAGGAACTTCTGCAGATATTACTGAAAGAACTTCTGATGTAATCACAAAAGCAATTCATTAAGAATCCTGAAGGAACTCCAAGAGTGATCCTTGAAGAAATTCCAGGAGGGATCCCAGTAGGTACTCCTGCGGGAACCCTTGACGGAACTCCTGGAGTGATACCTGAAGGATCTCCTGGAGCGATCTCTTCCAGAGAGATCTTTAAAGGAACACCAGGACAAATTCCATATTGTAATCCTAGAGGAATTCCTTTAGGAACTTCTGTAGAAATTGCTGAACGAGCTTCAGAAGGAATCCCTGACGAAATCTATGAAGGACCTCCTCTGGGAATCTTTGAAGGATCTTCTGGATGAATCACTGATGGATCTCCAGGAGGCATCCCTGAATCCTTCTAAGCGAATCGTTGCGGAACTTCTGGAGTCTTCCCTGAAGAAACTCGTGTCGGAATCCCTGAGAGTTCTTTAAAAAAACCATGGTGTAACTCTTAGAGGCATCCCCAGATCCTCCTAGGTGCAACTAAGAAGAAACTACTTCTATCGAGATCTCGAAAGGACCTTCCGGAGAAATCCTTGATAGGAATTTTTGAGAAATCTTTGAAGGAATTTTGTAGGAATCTCGAAGAAACTCCTGGACGAAACGCCTTAAGAAGCTCCTATAGGAGTTGCCGAACAATTTTCTGGAGGCATTACAGACTTCTTCTGGAAGTTTCCGGGATCGGCTTCAGTGCCAATGCGCGTGAGCTTGTATTCGGATGTGACATTCAGCACAGTAATAGGCATGGTACACAAATTACGTAACGCTAAAATTGGCCATTTCAGACCCCCTCCCTC
Organism: Aedes albopictus; assembly: GCF_035046485.1. Classification (NCBI taxonomy): domain Eukaryota; kingdom Metazoa; phylum Arthropoda; class Insecta; order Diptera; family Culicidae; genus Aedes; species Aedes albopictus. The sequence continues at coordinate 304,254,675 of NC_085136.1, forward strand.
CCCTTGTAACGCTTTGTGTATGGAAACATGAAATTTTTTGTATGAATCGTAACGCTACGCTAGACTCCTTCCTCCCCTATAGCGTTACGTAATTTGTGTACGATGCCATATTGTTGACCAGCTTGTCCTGTCAAACGATCTTGACCACCAGCGGAGGCATCTTTACTTTTTCAAACGACATATGCAGTCGCTTGCTTAGAGATTGGAAATCGTCCACTGGTACATCGCCGCAGTCTCCCAGATCGTTGTCATTGATCACCGTTTCGCCGATGTTGAACCAGTTTTTTGATACCGAATCGACAACTGCTTCTAGACGGGCTTGTTGGTCTAGTGGCAACTGCTTCTGATTTGTGTGCAGAAGGTCCTGGGTTCAATCCCTGGCCCGTCCCTTTTCTCATCCTTTGTATCTTTCTATCTACTTTCTCTATACTCTCCTCTGTCTCATGTATATTCATGGCCATCGCTAGAACCAAAAACGGTTGAAAATTCGTTTCTCTTCCTTCCAACTTCCACATAACAGTGTCAATCTATCAGATAACGCCTGCGAGGTATGCAATTAAGCGAACTGTGCCGCATTAGCTTCAGAGCAGTAAGCACACTCATCTTGCACCTTACGCTTGGCATCCACGCACCAATGTGTGAACCTTCTGCCAATCATATCCCACCATCACTCCGACATGCGCATGAATTTGTGCAGAATTTGTCGCCTTAAAAATATAAGATCGCTAACGCTCACACGCTGAAGATGCCTGCTAATCCCCGGCAGATATCTCATTGATTCCTTGTGTGAGTGTAGCAGGTCTGGCGATACTGGAGTAGCATCTATGGGCGGTCAATCAAGCACAAGCTCAACCTCAATAGCGAATCGACAACTGATTCTTTGTCAATAGGCCTCTACTTCTGCTTTATTCCTGTGGGTGGTGTTGATCGACTAGTCAAACTTCGTGTGGTAGAAAATTAACCAACACGATATTTTTAAGAAAAAAAAATCGTTGTACTAGAATTCTACTAGATTACTGCCACCGCCTCTGCTTTTCGACCAGAAGTGCATCGAGAAAATACTACACCAGCCCTACGCCGAAGTATGTACCGACTACATACCGTGAAACACTGCACCGGAGGATGATGGTGGCTAAAATGTTTGCCATCGTTTGAATTTATACCATATTGAGATTGTAAAACAGAAGCGGTTGTTCTCGGCGCCCGGTCGCACGCGGGACGAGAAGGGTGCTTTCGGTATGCAGAGGGAGTACCTTCAGCTAAAAATTAACAACATGAACAGAATCGAGAATTAGTCGAACCGCTGCTACGCTGATCCAACCTCTACAGAGAGGGGCATCCAACGCCAGCTTCTGGAGAGGTATAAACCTATCTATGACTCCTGAATTCTATCTTCCCAGTAGCTAGCTAGAGTGGACATCGTAAGCAAGAGGGGCAGCCAGTAGTGGTGTAACATGCTAAAACACTGACTTGCCAGTTCGTGACTTGACGGTGCCGATTTTCGAGCTGACATCAGCCAAATTGCCAAGAGTTTTTGTACGGTTCGTTTTGCATACGCTACTCCATTTGGCGCGCACAGCCTGGTTGGCAGGGGGTTGATAACGTCAAGTTTAGTGTGTGAGCGAGTATGGCCAGGGTCCGGACAAGAAAACATTCAATCACGAGGTTGGGTTTTAATGCAATTTTACTAAATAGCAACTCTTCGTGTGACAATCTTTTGAATTTGGTGGTAAATCTTCCCTTAACCCTTATAAGCCGGATACTTTCCAAGTGTTGTTCTGCAGTTTTTTCTACGTTTTTCTGTAGTTTTGGTGGTCAATAGTATAAAAACGGTAGAATATTAAGCGGAATATTTTTTTCTGGATATCCTAGATCATTCAAACTATTCTTGAGTTTAGATCCTCATACACTATGGGTACAACGGCAGCGTCGTTCACTATACAAAGCTACGAATTGTTATCTATCATGTGTAGTAAGTCTTCTTAAGGGTTAATAGACAATATCAGATCGGTCGGGATATCCTAGGTCATTCAAACTGTTCTTGAGTTTAGATCCTAAAGTCTGCGGGTGTAACAGTAATTTCTTTCATTATACAAAGCTATGATTTGCAATGCATCATACCCAGTTAGTCTTCTGAAAGTTCAATAGACAGTATCAGATCAGTCGGGATATCCTAGGTCATCCAAAATGTGCTTGAGTTTAGATCCTAAAGTATACGGGTGTAACGGTAACTTCTTTCATTTTACAAAGCTACGATTTGTAATCTATCACGTTCAGTAAGTCTTCTGAAAGGTTTATAGACAGTATCAGATCAGTCGGGATATCCTAGGTCATTCAAACTGTTCTTGGGTGTAGATCCTAAAGTCTGCGGGTGTAACGGTAACTTCTTTCATTATACAAAACTACGATTTTATAATCTATCATGTCCAGTAAGTCTTCTGAAAGTTACGGTGGTTGTTTTTATCAACTAATCTTCATAACAGTAAGGAGCCCATAATATCCCAAAAATATACAACAACGCGTATTGTTCCTCTAACTGCTTTGGTAAGTACGGTGGATTATGTAACACTACTTAACGTAGTGGCAAAAGCTATTATCACAAGTGTAGACCTGAAGCTATGGTCTCCAGAGTTGTGTTGTTGATCTGGAAATCCCAAAACTATCTTGAAATGATCCATGCTATGCCAGGGGGACTACAGATTACAGCCTAAAGCTCATTGTGAGACTAACTACTGTTACTATCAAGAGCTAATAAGGATAATTTGGACGACCATCAATGTCCCAAAGGTTCATAATAATATATAGTAGACTTCCGGTTGATTCAGTCACCGCTATTGATTATGAAACGTTACTCAGTATGTCAGATATAGCTGATGTTACGTGTGTAGACCTGAAGTTCTTATTCATCTTCTTCTTTATGGCTCTACGTTCCACTGGGACTTGGCCTGCCCCACTTCAACTTAGTGTTATTTGAGCACTTCCACAGTTATTAATTGAAGGGCTTCCTTTGCCTGCCATTGTATGAATTTGTAAATTGTGCGGCAAGCACAATGATACATAATGCCCAAGGAGCCGAGGAAATTTTTCCGACTGGAACGGGAATCAAACCATACGGACAGAAATGCTGTCTGATCATTATAACTTTGTATATAGTTCTCCCAAGTTTCAAAGATATTCTTGGAATAATTGACATAAATGGTTGTTTCACACTGTTTCGATGTTTGAACAAAGCATATGTTTCGTTTGAATCAACTGCATTGAACACCAACCATCAAATTCATAAACCAAGCTTATATGTCGTTTGAATTCAACTCGGAGGCATAGCCAAGAGTTGTTTGTTCGATCGGAATCACAAGTACCGCTGCACCACATCTATTCCATAGTCGATTCCTAGAGCCTGGAAACTTAGTGAAGCCATCAACAAGTTCAGCTTTGTCGTAAGTTGATGTAATCACAGCAAATGCAAGTACGAAATACATGATTGATAGAGGTAAAATTTATTGTATACAAAGCTCTTTTTATATTGCAATACAGGCGGTAGATGCAGTGCAGTCAGGAGCATCACGACGAATTTGGCGATATAAAAAAAACAGCAGGAAGTAACTAGTGCGTTTTTGAAATGAGCAAATGGGAGCGAGCTCCCATGGGAGCCGTAAATCAGTGCCAGCTGTCAGCTTGTAAATCTTGATTTCATCTCCAAACACCCATATTTTCAATAAGTACACATTGTACTGAAATATTATCAATATTATAATTTTTAGAAATAAAAATAACAAATATAAACAAATTTGTGTGTATGCTTAAACCAACCATCCAATATAGTTTGTTCAATCCTCATGTTGAGGGTCAAGATAAGCATAAACATGCTTGAATCTACCATGGGAACAATTGAGCTGTCAAATCATCAAGCATAAATATTGCTGATTTAAGCATATTATGATTGATTCAACCATATTTATTGCTCCAATGAGATCATAAACTTTGCTTAACTCAAGCTTCCAATACAATCTCAAAAAGGGATTATATAAAAGTCAGTGCATAAATATGCTTGTTTGGGACCGTAATTTCATTGGCCTGACCTCATTTTTTTCTCCGTGCCGTCGTCTCCGGATTGGCGATCCATAGCCTTAACCACTAGGCTAACTGGAGAACCTGAAGTTCGGAACTCAAAGATAGTTTGGCTGACCTGGAACATTCTCATAGCGTCTCTAAATGACATTTGAGATTTCAAGAGCTTCGCGAATCTCAGCAGATTATTCTATGCTTTTAGTAATGGTGAAAACCCATAAAGTTTTTCTTGTAGATTTGAAGGACTTCATTATGGAACAGTTTGGACGAGGCTGCCTATCCCATTGGTTTATAATAAAAAGAAAACTTCAGTTTGGTCCAGTAACCACGGCTGAAGTCCTGAACTTCAAGGTAGTTTGGCTGACCTGGAATATCCCTATAGTGTATATAAATGACATTGTAGATGTCAAGAGCTTCACGGATCCCAGAAGGTAATGCGATGCTGTTATTTGTGGCGAAAATAAATAATATTATTCTTGTAGATTTGAAGGACTTCACTATAGGAAAGTTTGGAACATCTAGAACATCCCAGAATATAGAACATCTTTGGATATCTTTGACGAAATCTAAATTAAACATATAAACGTAACCCATATCCAAGTTCTGCTTTTCGAACAACTGGTATGTCAATTATTTCATTCTTCCAAATTTCATGGTGTTTAGGATGTTCTAGGTTATCAATGAAGTCCTAAATACAAATTTCCCCATTTTTCTCTAATGGTGGACCCAATTTGCAACAACTTTGCCAAAGACAGTATTCTGTTTTATCGAATGGGTGAATTTATACAGCCGTTTCTATGCTGGGGTCATGTATGACCCCTCCGGCCCCAAAGGGTGAAGAGCGAAAAAAATATCTAAATTTATTTGCTATCATACTCAAATTCTCTTATGTACTTCAATCAAAATAAATGAACAAAAAACAAGATAAACGATGCAAAACTGTATCCAATATTGAATGAGGATTCAACACATTCTCTTGCAAATGTAATCTTTTCTTCCATTTTTTTCCCTCAGACAATTCGATGAAGAAAAACCTGAATCTTTTCAATGTCAGCGTCTCGCATTTTTTGTCAGGGTCGGTATCCACTGCATAGTTTTCTCCCCGAAACAACATTTTTATCAACCTTACCGAAATAAATGGGAAAAATACTACTATGCACCAAATGCAACGTTCAAAAGAATATGGAAGTTGGAAGACATCGAGAATCAAAATCATGTAACAATTGTTATAGAATTTTTTTTTCCTCTTTTACATCCTGTATCTTTTCATGCCTTAAATAATCTTTCATATATTTTCATATACCTTCATATATTTTTGATAATATTTAGCAGTGATTGCTTGTTTCAAATTATTGCATACTTGTGTTCTTTTTTTTACCAAACTTTTTTTTTGATTTCCTTCAGATAGCACTCTACGAGTTTTCCTTCTTCAAGTGTAAATTGTTCGGCTTACCGATGAAAAGCACAGGAAAAAAAACTCCCAAACCAAACCGCACCAACCGTTGTTGGATGTGACCAAATTTACTTTTTTCGATTCATTTACCCGCCGTCTTCTACGATAACGAACTGGCTGACTGACTATCCCCATCATATATACATACACCAGGGCATTCAATCCTTACACGACCCACCCACAGCGGTGTATGCCACCAGTCAGTCATCACGTAACCTCTAATGTAGTTGGGAGACAGTTAGTTAGGTTTGGTTGCTGGCTGCTAGCAGTGTCAAAATGTCATTTTCGTCATTCATCGGATTCCGACTGGGTGTCTGTGAGGGATTTCAGCAGAGATCGTGCATCTTTTTCTGCTTGTTCCTAATGGGTGAGACACTTGACGTGACGGGAGGTGGCTAGTGAAAGAAGGAAGAAAAAGACAGTTCCCGCCACAAAATGTTGCCATGTGTGTGGCGACAAAGTTCCTTCGAAGGTTGGTTTGGATTTCTTGCTGCTTAGGTAGTCTAGCTCTAGATTCATGCTGGACACATTTGGGAAGGATTTATCAATTTTATTAGGAAAGGCAACTTCTTCTAAAGTTCGTGAGGCGCTGTCTATAAGCTACGTTGATTCGTTTTTTTTTCTCAGATTTATTTGGAATATCTTTGGGAATTAAGTTTTTCCCAATTTGTTTGTAAATTACTTTGGAAATCTGTTCGTAAATTTCTACGGTAATTCTGATTTTTTTTTTGCTGTATTTAACAATGCAGCTGTAAAAGTTACTTAATTTATTTGGCAATTTTATGCAATATCCTTTTGAATTCTTTCGACAGTTGATTTAGCACTTTCGGCAATTCATATATTTCAAAAGTTTTTCTAGGGATCCCTTCAGCAATTTTTCCGACGTGCCTTTGGTATTTTTTTTAGAAATTTCTTCTAAAAAGATCTTTGGGAATGACATAGAAATTATTTAGTGAGATTACTTGTTTTGCTTACAAAGACATTTTTAAATTACTTCGGAACTTTTTTCGGATACTTCTCTGGAAATTCTTTCGGGATATTTCGTTAAGTTTTTCGGAATTTGCTTCATAAACTATTTCAACAATTTCTTAAAACTATTCATTCACAATACCTTCTGAAATTTATTTTTGAATTCTACATATTATCAATTGGCCAAGCAATTCCAATCAGCAATTATTTGGGAACGCATTTAGTATTTTAAATGCAAGTTTCTTTAGAAATTCCTTGGGTATAATTTTGTGGAATTTTTTTCTGTGATTTCTAAGGAAATTCCTATAAAATTTCCACTGATAATTTTATAAGGAATTCCTTTGGGATTTTTTTTATTTCTTCGAGAATTCTGTTTGAATAATGTTTGCGAAATTCTTTTATAACTAGTCCTGATTTTTTCCGGATATTACATTAATTAATACTTCGGAATTTTTTCGGCAATGATCGACGGCACCAGAAATTTTTAAAATGTTTTCTGAAAAGCTGATATCTCCACAAACTATCTGAAAAAAAAACCTGGAAACCGGGAATCCGCTGGGAATTCTATTCAATAGAAAAATTACTTGGAATACCATGAATAACAAGTAGCAAACTTTACAACTTGTGGATCTACCAAGAAAATTCCAAAAAGTTTACTACATATTTTTTTTGAAGGTTAAGACGCTTTAACCACACGGGTCATTCACGTCAATGTGTAGTGTTTACTATATTCGAACATGAGCTTTTACTAAACGTTAGTAGTACGATCTACCAAAAGAAAAAAAAATCACATAATACTGAAGAAAGTTTGTGATTCCGTGAAGACGTCGAAAATTCCTCCGGGTGATCATTCAAAAAGCAAGTTAAATGAAGTATGAATCTGGATAGCGTGCCAGACAGAGAGCTCCTAGATCCAGCAGATATTTCCGGCAAGCTAAAGTATATGGTAAGATGCGGCAAATTCCATGTGGAAGCTGATGAATCTCGTAACGAGCCATCTGTTTAAACCTGATAGCAATAAAACTGGTAATTTTTAAACAGTTTCTCCTTTTCTGGTGCATATCAGGCGTTCGTTAAGTGAATCTTCTGCTATATTTTTATTTTTTTAAAAATATTTTCTTACTGCTTATTTCTTCACCCCTTCTGAGATGTTAGATTTTCTCACCACGATGGCGTACTGTACGTTCAGCGTGCCTATCTGGGTCATTAATTTGTCAGCGTGTCATCTGGGTTAAGTATTAAGCGAGTCTGTTTTGTAAACCTCAACGGATCATCAACAAAATTCTTGGCAATATTTTCATGAGGTCCACAAACACATTCTCCTACGTATTCTCGGCATATCGCTTGGAAGATTTTTAGGGCATTTTACGAATGACAGGAATATATTCCTTTCTTTTGAAATTCCTCCTGGAATCCCCCTAGAGAAACTTTCAGAAATTTCACCAAGAATTTATCTAGAAAACCTGCCACGCTTACAAAATTCCTTTATGGATTATTTCAGAAATTTCACCGGGGGTAATTCAGATATTCTAACGGCGTTTTATTTTTTAGAAAATCAAGAGTTCAGAAATGTTTCCAGGATGCTCTTCAAAAAAATTTTTGAATAATTTCAGAAATATTTTTTGGGGATAAATGTTTTAAAGAATTTCTACAGAGAATCTCCTGAAATGGTTCCTATAATTCCTTAGAAATGGTATAAATTAGATTTCGCAAAAAATGCTCTTTTTCAACCCTCTCTTTTTCCAGAAATTTCTGCAGAAATTCATAAAGAGTTTCCTTCATGTGTTCATCTAAATATTCCTACATGTATTTCACTAGAAATTCCTCCTGGATTTCTTCCAAGGATACCTTTACTATTATTTACTCGGATTCTTTAAGAAATTCAGAAATTTGTTCTGAAACAATTCCTAGGAAGTTTTACATAAATTGCTTTGGAAATTTCTCATGTGATTTGTACAGGAGTCTGCACAATTTCTCCAGACATTCTTTCAGAGGTTTCCATAAAAATACGTCCACGAATTCCTTCGGAAATTCTCACACAAATTCCTCCATGAATTTTGGTTAAAGATTTCTCAAAAAAATATCAAAATATTTATTAATAAATCCTTATAGGAATTCAACCAAGGGTTTCTAAGGAAGAGTTTCTCGAAATTCCTTTAGCAACTGTTTCTTAAACTCCTTTAGGAATTCCTTAGGATGCCTTTACATAATCCTCCAGGGATTTGTTTGAAAATATCTCCGGGGATTTCTACAGCAAGACAATTGATTCTAAAATTCCTTCAAGATTTTTTTCAGAAATTCCGCAATAAATTCCATGTAAAGCTTACTCAGGAGTTCAGAAATGTTACTAATGACTCCTTCAGTAGATCAAGGATCATGAATTTTAGCAAGAGATAACCTCAGGAATTTTTCTTTGAATGTATTTTTGTTTTCTTCAGAATTTTCAGAGAATTTTCTGCGATTCTCTCAGGAATTTCTTCAAAAAGTTCCTCCTGGAATCCCTTGGAAAATTTTGTCAGGCCTTGTCGAAGAAATGTCTAGAAGGTAATTCTTTAAGGGTAACCAGAAAAAAAATCAGAGTAACGTTTTAAAATTTCCTGAAGAAATTTCTGAACAAATTTCATTGAAGCAATTTCAAAACAATCGTTTCAGGAGATTCTGAAAGAATCTCTGGGGAATACCTAGAAAAACTCCTTGAGATGGCTTTAGAGGAATTTCTAAAGAACTTTATGAAAAACTTTTGGGAAACATAATTTAGGGAAAAATCCTGGAGGAGTTTCTGAGAAAATCCCTGAAGGGATTTCCATAGGTCATGCTTGAGGAATTTCTGAATTTTCAAGAAGTTTCTGAAGGAAGTTTGTGAAAAAAATACTTTCGGAATCTGTGCACTGGAGTATTTTTTTAATAAATCTCTCAATAAATATCTGAAGGGATTCATGGAGGATGCTTTAGAAGAAGCCTTAGAAAAACTCGAGAAGATACTTCAGGATAAATTCTCGAAAAATCTTTCGGCAAAATGTCTCAAAGGTATTAGCGGATGAGAATTCCTGAAATAATTTCCAAAGAGGAATTTTCGAGCACCTGAATTGAATTGAAGAATTCATAAAGGAATCGCCTAATAATTTTTTTTGAAAAAAAGAAAATATTTTTCTGAAGGAATTTCTGAACTGAAAAAACAGAACGTTGTGCATTAATTCCGAGAAGATTTTATTGAGATGTTTCTGGTGAAACGTCAAGAAATAAATACTGAAGTGATTTCTAAAGGGGCTTCTGAAAGAATATATAGTTTTTATAAATCCCAAGAGAAGTTTATGTTCCATCCCCTAGAGGAACTTCCAAAAGATTCACTTTAGAATTTTTCGAGGAATTTGTGAAGAAACGCCTGAAGAATTCCTGAAAATATATAGAGGATATAAAGAGAAACTTATTGCGGAATTTCTCGAAGAACTCCAACAAAAATATCAGAATTTAAATTTTAAAGAATCGAAGAGATTTTAGTCTAGAGAATTATCGTCCTGATTAGGAAAAATCATCATTATAATATGAATAATGTTTAATATTAAAGTTGTTTTCTTAGGGGCTGGGGCACTGTAATTTCAAACCCTAGTTACAGTACTGGTCTAACACGAGTTTCAAAAAATAATAGCCTTGGAAGACGTGCGACTTTGTGAATTTCTACCTTAAGGAATTTTTTATAATTTTTCTGGTGAACGTCCTCAAGGGTTCTCTCAAAAATCTTTAACAAGATTCTTGTGAGAATAGTTCAGTTCTGATTTCCAATAGTTTAAACTTTTCACACAAGGATGGCCAACAATTGTTCTATGGGTACAGAAATCAAATTATTCTGTATCGACTTTTTTTTTAAGGAATAGCAGTAGTAACTCATAAAAAAGAACAAGCTAATGCTGATAACGCCGCCGCCGCTAATTAGTGTAAACGATATTTTTCTTAAGTTTCTCTTAGGATTCCTCTTGTGTGGGTTTCCCCCAGGAGATCTTTCCAAGATTTCTCCCAGAATTGATGAATGATTTATTTATGAGATTTCTTTTTTTTTTGGGTCTCCAACGGTTTCTCAAACAGTTTTTCACGAATTTCCTGGATGAGGTGTTTCTCCCGGGATTTCTTCCGAAGTTTCCTCTATAATTCCTTCAAGAAGATTTCTCCCGGGTTTCTCTCTTTTTCTGTCAGAAAATTCCTTTTGTTGTTGGTCCCAGGATATCTCAGAGTTTTTCTGTGTTTATCCGAGACTATCTTCTATGATTGTTTTTCGGAGTGGCTTTTGGGATTTCTGCAGGAACTATTGCGAATATATCTCATGAAGTTCTTCCTCAGTTTTCTTTCAGAGATTTTTCAGACTTTTCCTCGTAGTTGTTTAGTGCATTTCGCTACCTTTAAGCTATTATCTAGGAGCAACTACGGACGAAATCCCGCGAGGAAATCCAGGAGAAATACTGCATGAATCTCTCAGAAATCTGGAGAGAAATTGTTGGAAAGCTATCGTGGAAAACCAGTAAGAGAAATTCCCGGAGGAACTTTGAGTTCGTTTTTTAAGAATCTCCGAGTATAATTCAGCGAGAAACTCTGGAAGGATATCGGGGAAAAATCCAGAAAAAAAATCACGGGAAGTAGTGTAACAGAGACCCTGTGAAAAACTCATGCAGTAATTCTGGGTAAATCTATGGTATATGGAAATCCCAGGACTAACTCTCGGAAATTCCGACGGAACATCGAAAAAATCTCGGATGGAACTATTTATGAGTTCAACGGATTTTGAATAGCGCCATCTTTGGTTTGCTTTATCGATACGTTTGGTAGACGCTGTAGTGGTATAAACTCTTCCCTTAGCTTTTAAGCTTATTTGGCTTTGCTTTTAGCTGAACTTTCTAGGCTTTGATAGCCTACACTTTTATCGACATCTGCTGTGGTGGATATCTACGCAAATCGTTAAAAAATGTCCCGTGGCTCCATGCTCAACAATTTCTCCCAGATGTTTTTCACAAGAACTTCTGTCTTACCAGTAAGTCTTCCATGGACTATTTACAAAATTGTTGTATGGCTTCCTACAAGAAATCCTCCAAGCTTCATTTCAGAAAACCATCCACGAATTCCTCCATGTATTTCTTCAGAACCATTCAGATATATCTCTAGAATCTCTGGAGATCCTTCCTGATTTATTTCCAAGGACTGTTCTAGAGAAAAATATGAACTTTCTTATTAATTACTCTATGGATGCTTTCGAAAATGTCTATGGGGATTATTTGAGAAAAAAAAATCAAGAATTTCAGAATTCCGTTAAAAACTTTTCTAATAATTTTGCATGCAAAAATCTTCCATAGATTGTTCAAGGTTAAGATGCGATGACGCTAAAATCAAAAGCTTAAATATTAAAACCCAAATTACAGTTTGCGGTGAAAAGCTGATTTATTGGTAATTCCAGAAAATTTTCCAAGGATTCTCTTTGAAAACCTTTGAACTCCTTCTAAAATAGTTGCATGCATTTTCTTAGAAATTTGTCCAGGGATGCTTTTAGAGAATTTTGCACGGAATTTATTTCTGCAAATATTCAAGGAATACTATCAGAAAATCTTCCAAAATTCAGAAGTTTCTCTGGCGGTTTCTTCCAAAGGTTCTTCAAGAATTTGTTACAGAGATTTCTTTAATAAATTTCTTTGAGAATTTTCTCTTTCAAAAAATGTTCCACACTTCCTTAGAAAGTTTTGGAAAATCCTGAGATTTTTTTTCTAAAATTCTTCCGGTGGTTTCTTTAGAAATTCTCCAGGAATCTCTTCAGGAATTCCTTCAGATGTTCTTTCACGGACATTGCATGCGAAATTGGTACAGTGTTTCCACCAGGTATTTCTGAATGTATTTTCTTTTCAGAAGATTCTCCAGGATGTTCCATTCAGGGGGATTTCTTCAGGGATTTTTATATAAATATCTCAATAGATTCTTTTAGGTATTCTACCTGGAGTTTCCCGAGGAGCTCCTTCAGATAATCCTCCAGGAAGTCTTCAAATCTATTTATTTAGTTTTTCCTCCAGTAATCCCATCTGAAATCCTTTAAAGGAAACTTTCGGAAATATCTTTGAAGACTTCTTGACTATTCCGAAAATTATTTCAGAAATTGCAGCGGGCATTTCTTCTTCATTTCTGCGCCATGGATTTTTATTTCAGTAATATTGAAAGCCCTCCAGGAATTCCCACGGAAACTTCTTCTGTTCGAAACTTTATTTCTGTTCAGTTTTTTTTTGATTTTGTACCTTTTTTTTATTTAACCGTTATGTGTCCGACAATTTTTTTGCTTTTTTCTACACCGTGCGTTTTAAATGGGCGCTGGGTACCCGGGTACCCTGTCGGCCACATTAAGGTTAAGAGTTACTGTTCAGATTTGGAAAATCCATCCAGATGATGTTCATAGGGGCCAAATCTAAAGTCACTTCCATGCAGGCGTAACAAATTGGAAAGCTTGAGTTACCAGCACTGATTTTATTATGGCTGGGCTAATTCCATCCGAAGGAGATTCAAATGGTGAAAAGAAGCATACTAGAAAGCGACGGAGATGGTTTAGAGTCTCCGTAGATTCGTGCATTAGCTGACGCTCATTGCGCTGACGTAGTGCACGCTCAGTGTGCCTGTCTGGGTTATACATACCCCAATGACTAGGGTTAAGTGTTTCCTTCGGGCAATCCTTCAGTGGATTTTTAGAAATTTTCGCAGAGATTCTTTAAAGAATTCTCCTAGTATTTTTTGTGCAATTTCTGAAAAAAACTTTTAAAAAATCCTTGGAAAAATATTTCAAACAATTCCTGCAGAAAACCGGAAAGAAATATATATACTTTTTCTTATGGAACTGCTGGAGAAACTTCTAAAAAAATCTTGTGGGCATTTCTACCGGAGTTCCTGAAGGAATTTCGCAAGGAACTATTGGAAGAACCTGAAAGAATTCCAATGGCATTTCTGGAAAACATATGCTGATTTATCGACCGTATTCTATTAATAACTTGATGATTTTGTGGCTATATCGGTCTCTTTCTACTCATAGTATAAGGGAGTAGAGATCAAAGTGGATAATGAAATGATAGATATGATAGAATTCGCTAGGTAGCGAACAAGTGTGAAATTTTTTATAGAAGGTGAAATTAGGCAAGTAGGCCATGTATTGAACGAATACATCGAATGCGTGAAACTTCTGCCGTGCGACCTGTGCTTTTAAACAGATCGGCTTGGTTGGTAGTTTTCATACCACCTTACCAAGCCAGTCTTGGTAAGGTGGTATGAAAACTACCAACCAAGCCGATCTGTTTAAAAGCACAGGTCGCACGGCAGAAGTTTCACGCATTCGATGTATTCGTTCAATACATGGCCTACTTGCCTAATTTCACCTTCTATAAAAAATTTCACACTTGTTCGCTACCTAGCGAATTCTATCATATCTATCATTTCATTATCCACTTTGATCTCTACTCCCTTATACTATGAGTAGAAAGAGACCGATATAGCCACAAAATCATCAAGTTATTTCTGGAAAACGTCATGGAAGAACTTTTGAAGAAAACCCTTACTGAAATTCCCGAAGAAATGTCTGCAATTCCTAAGAAATTTCTGGAGAAATCCTTTAACCTTTAAAAATTTATGAAAGATTCTTTTAAAGAATTTCCAAAGAATTCACTGTTTAAAAATCTAAATAATTCCCTGGAATTAGACGTTATATGTTTATTTTACCCGACGTTTCGGCCATTGGGTGTGGCCTTTTTCAAGGGAAAAATGGTTTCTCGTCTTCGTCTTAAAGATTTTGCTGTTCTGCTTGTCGTGTGGTCATGGTTTTGCTTAATTGTACAAATTTTTTTTCCGTTTAAACTTTTACTTATTCGTCACAGGGTTTTGTCTAGTGGTAAAAACCGTTTTTACCACTAGACAAAACCCTGTGACGAATAAGTAAAAGTTTAAACGGAAAAAAAATTTGTACAATTAAGCAAAACCATGACCACACGACAAGCAGAACAGCAAAATCTTTAAGACGAAGACGAGAAACCATTTTTCCCTTGAAAAAGGCCACACCCAATGGCCGAAACGTCGGGTAAAATAAACATATAACGTCTAATTAAGTGTATGACTGAGATAGCCGAACATAAAAGTTAACACCAAGTTCCAGTCGCAACTACCATCGAATTCCCTGGAACATTTTCGAAATATTTTTGAACGAATACTTAATGTTTGGCGGAGTTTCAGGAGAAATCTATAAAAATCTACTTGGGAGAATTCTTGTAAACAATTCTGGAGAGACTCTTGAGAGATATCTGAAGAATATTCTGAAGAAATTTCTTTAGGAGCTCTTTGAACAATCTATGAAAAAAAAACCGCTGGAGGTTTCTCTGCAAGAATCCTTGGTAGATTTCAAAATAGAATTCCTGAAGTACTTCTAAAGGAATCTATGTTTGTTAAAGAATATTTGAAAAAAAAAAATATGGCCAAATCTCATAAAGAATTTCGAAAGAAATTGCCAGTGTAAAGAAATCTCTATAACTTCGAAAGATTATCTGAAAGAGTCGGTGGAAGATTTTTTTGGCGAACATTTTAAAGGAATTCTAAACATTTGATTTCCCGAAGGAATCGCTTAAAGCTTTTTTGAAGAAGTCCATGGAAAATTTGGGCACGGATTTCTAAAAAAAAAACTTTGGAAGAATCTTCGAGTAAACCAATGGAAGCTTTTCCAGAGGAATTCTTGGAGAAATTTCTAGAGGATCCTCTAAGGGAATTTCTGAAAGACGTTTTAGATATAGAAAGATGTTTTCAAAGAACCTTCCAAAAGCATCAGTGAAAGACTTTCTGGAAGAAATTCCTGGTGGATTTTCTAAAGGAATCCGTTAAGCAATTCTGGAAGGAACCGAGGAGAAGGTTTATAAAGAAGTGGGTACTGAAATACATTTGGGGATTTTTTTTTATAACCGTACGGGTTTGGGCCGATAGGTCTCAGGTTTTCATGAAACTTTTTTCACAGACAGGGATCATAGATATATGAACAAACAAAAAAATTGAGAAAAATTCGGGTTGCCTATTTTCCCGGAAAACTCAGTTGGATTTTTTGGTTTTCTCCTGACACTACTTACTCTGAAAAATCATAACTCAAGAACGAAGCATCGTAGAAACATTTTTTTTTTAGAAAATGATAGCAAATTTAAAAAAAATATGAACTGAATAAAGTTTCCCCCAAATTTTCCACAGTTGAGAAAATTCGCAAAGAAAAGCTGGAAAAATTATGTCCGAACTCGTGGAAAATTTACAAGAAAAATATGTTTGAGAAGGTCATTTTATAAGCTTTAATTGCTGAAATTTTTGGAATGCACTTTTTTTGTTTTGGGCTATGGCTAATTTTGTTGAAAAATGTCCAAATATGCCATATAAGCCTTTTCTTTGAAAAATCAACTCAAGAGCGAAGCAATGTAGCAACAAAGTTTTTTTTTAGAAAATGAAAGCAAATTTTCTCAGGAATAAAAAAAAAAAAATAAATGAAAAAAGTTTTCCAGAGTTGAGAAAATTCATAAAGAAAAGCCGGAAAAACTATGCCTGAACTCGTGGAAAATTTTCAAAAAAATATTTTTCAGAAGCTTATTTATAAGCTTTGATCGCGAAATTTTTCGAATGCACTTATTTTTCGCTCCTGAGTTATGACCAATTTTGTGGAAAATGATCATATAATATAGGATTACATGGTCATTACTCTTAAAATTGGCAATAGCCCAGAAACGAAAAAAGTGTATTCCAAAAATTTCAGCGATCAAAGCTTATAAATAACCTTCTGGAAAATATTTTTTTGAAAATTTTCCACGAGTTCGGGCATAGTTTTTCCGGCTTTTCTTTATGAATTTTCTTAACTCTTGAAAACTTTTTTCAGTTAATTTTTTTCATTCCTGAGAAAATTTGCTTTTATTGAGAGCTTATTGAGCTTGAGAAAAATTGCTTAGAATTTCTAAAAAAAACTCTGTTGCTACGATACTTCGTTCTTGAGTTATGGTTTTTCAAAGTAAGTAGTATCAGAGAAAAGCGACTTCCCGTACAAAACGAACTATAACGCGTCATATTAAATATTTTGTCGCGTTATGTATAGTAGATATTGGACGACCACCTGACGCGGGTGGTCGATTGTTTGCTTTCCGCGTGAAGCGAGCAATAGCGTTATATTCTGCATGACGTGGTTAACCGTTATGTGGCCGGCAAACTTTTTGCTTTTTTCTACATCGTATATTTTAAATGGGTGCTGGGTACCCGGGTACCCTGCCGGCCACATAAGGGTTAAATGCCAAAAGGTCATAGGGGCTGCTCATAAACCATGTAGACCGAATTTTGGCCATCTCAGACCCCCCCCCTCCCCCCTCGTAAACTTTTGTCCATACAAAAATTTTGAAATTTGTATAGAGCGTAGACTTTTGCCAGACCCCCCCCCCCCTCCCCCCAAAAAGTCCACGTGGTTTATGAACGGCCCCATATCACTTATCAAAGTGAATCCAGACCCAACGATACCTTCCCTACTAACAAGCAACCCTTCCTACAACCTTTGGTGAAGACGTGCGGTAAACGCCAACTTTCACAAAACAAAGGTTGTTATTAATATTCCTTCCTTCTTCCAACCTGACTGCAAGGACGTGGCCGGCGCCGTTATTGTACCGTTAAAGAGAGCCTCTGAAGCGTGCACGGTGAGAATTGTTGACCACTCCCAGTCAATCGTTCAGTTGATTCATTGTGCAACTATCATTGGTTCGGGTCAATCACGGAGTAGCAACCATAGATATGTGCAGTCAGCTAAGCTAAGCTAAGCTAAGCTAAGTAAGTAGTATCAGAGAAAAGCAAAAAAATTCCACCTGAGTTTTCCGGGAAAATAGGCGACCCTGATTTTTTCTCATTTTTTTGTTCATATATCTCCACGAGCCCTGTGGAAAAAGTTTCATGAAAATCTGAGACCCTTCGGCCCAATTTGTACTATAATAAAAAAATCCCCATTTCTGAGCTAATATCTAGGAAAATTTGGAAAAAAAAATCAAAGAAAACTTTGAATTTTCT
This sequence comes from Aedes albopictus, assembly GCF_035046485.1. Taxonomy (NCBI): domain Eukaryota; kingdom Metazoa; phylum Arthropoda; class Insecta; order Diptera; family Culicidae; genus Aedes; species Aedes albopictus. Next base: position 304,272,220 of record NC_085136.1, read on the forward strand.
TACGGAATCCCATTTTCACAGCACAGTGTAAATCTATCATATAATGCTTACAAGTTATGCTACCAAGGGAATTGTGCTGCTTTACAGTAATCTACAACAATCTATCAGTTTACGCTTGGCATCCACGCACCAATGCGTGAACCTTTGTGCTAAAAATAACAACATGTCCCAACAACACTCGTTTAGGTCAGCCTCCGAGTGCGGGTTTGATTCCCACTCCTGTCGGGGAAAATTATTCTTCAATCGGAAAATTATCCACTGGGCCATTGGGTGTTATATGTGTTGTCCGTTGTCGAATGTTTGTAATGTTCTGTAGAGGCCGCAAGGTCGAAAAGTGTAGTTGAGTGGAGTAGCATCTACGGGCGGCCAATCATTTTTTTTCACTAGACGTTTAATTGATTATGTTTGAGCATTAGAATAACCAGCCACAGAAATCCAATGTCGCGACTGTTCGTGTGACTAACATCTAGTTTGCCTCGCCCTTACAGCCTCAGTAGCGGTACTATAAGTGTCAAATAAATTTTGTTTACCAAAACAAAAGGTCCTCTACAAGATGGGCACTTAAAAATAATCAATTATTATTTACAACTAGGGTTATTAAAATAATTAAATTGGAAAACTGCCAAACACCGCCATTGGCGTTCTAGTGTATTTCTATTGTTTGAGCTTTCGATGAGCTCATTGTGAAGCTCTTGTCCTTGTCCAAATAAACACCGATATCAGGTTTCAGGCTTGATGAATCTATATAGTGCGGTTGGTATAGCCATTACAAGCGAACAGTACAAACTACTTTGTTCCGATTTCCCAAAAGACTGCGCAACAACCAGCTGAACCAGCTCCTCGTCACCATTATTGACATGATTGATGCTCAGGAATCAACCTGTGGTAGACGTTACATGTGGGACGAAATAGTTAATTTACACACTCAAAATAACCGGCACTCGGAGTAATAGGAATCGATTTCTTTTGGGCAATTCGGGCTCTGACGTAAGTACTGAAAACAATCCGATTAATATTTTACTGATTTTCGGACGAGTGAAACCATCATATTTAATCGAAAAGCTCCTATAAACCTCATTTAAATTACCAAGACTCTCATCACTCTTTCTTTTCCGACGCTCGATTATGCGTCGTTGAGGGAAAATATTCACACTAAATCCTTCCTGGACCCGAAAATGACGTCCAGCGCAAATTGAAATCCTAAACCTTGACCATTTCCATACGGAGACGACCCAAAGCAATCAGTCAGAAGTGTTGGTCCGCCGGGATTGTCGGTGGAAGGCTAATTCCTGACTCCAATTATCAGATAAATTATGCACGTGCTCACTTTGTAGTCATCCAACCTGGGCACTGCCGCCGCCGAGCGTAGTCACATGAGATGATGGTACAAAACGTCGCAAAAATCAAGATTCTAAGCCTGCAGCACCAGCAGCATCTTGGCCAGTCCGACGTGCAGTTGTAGTCCTTAAGAGTTTACGACGATGGCTCCAAGGAAGACAATCCCAAGAAGCACAGAGCGAGCGCTCTCAGACTATCACATAATGAATATGTAATTGATATGGTTTAACTTGTGCATGAATGATGAACCCGTGGTGCAGGTGTAGTCTCTTTGCACATAGAGAAGTGTGTGCTTGTTGGAGAGGGTGAAGGTGAAGGGGAGATGGTTGCTGACTTATGGGAACGAGGCAAGTTTTGGCAAACGAGGTGAATCGGTGATTAAATATTTAATCACCGAATACGAGCGTCTATCCATTGTACAAACAGAGCTTAACGGAACCGAACCGAAACCAAGGCAGAGCGATGGAATTCCAGGGATTTGTAGATGCCACGTGTCAAAAATTATGATGAGTGACAGGAGGGATGGAGTTGCACGTGAGGGATGGTATAAATGTTTATTTTAATTAATCTGCATGTTAGAATGCATTATGTGTACACACACGTAGGAAGCCGCATTCAAATTCAGGATGGAAGTTAAATCTGCTCACATTTGACCCGGTTCTGAGAAGAATAGTAAATCGTGTAGAAGAAATTGGAGTAAATTGCACCGAGTGCGAAGATGAGGCTTGGATGGGCTTGGGGGTCTAGTGGCTACTGTTTCTGATTCACATACAGAAGGTCCTGAGTCTAATCCCAGGCCCGTCCCTTCCCTCCTAGTTTTTTTTATCTTTCTATCTACTTTCTCCCTCCCCTCCTCTCTACATGTCAAGGCTTTTGATAAATTTCTGATAAACTTCTGAAGAATTTCCAATAAAATGCAAGAATAATTCTCTAGGAACTCATGGAGAAATTCCCAAAGAACTTCTTCAGGAATCCCCGAATAACTCTTGGAGGTAAAATCGAAATTAACAATAAAGTTCTCGAAGAACACTTGGAAGAATTCCCGAGTACGTCCTGGAGGAATTTCCGATGAACCCCAAAAGGATGTTCTGAGGAACTCCTGAAGGAATGCTTGTGAAGTCCTGGGGGAATTATCGAAAAACTCCAGGAGGAATTCCAGAGAATCTCTTGAAGAGATTTCCGAGGAACTGTAGGAAGAAACTTCGAAGAACCCATGGATGAATTTCCGACGAACTCTTTGAAAAATTCCCGAGGAATTTCTGGAAGACTTCCCGGGGATCTCCTAGAGAAATTCCCGAAGGGCTCCTGAAGGGATTCCCGTGGAACTCCTGAAAAAAAATCCTAGAGGAATTCGCAAGGAACTCCTGAAGAAATTTCCGAGGCACACTTTGAAGAATGCCCCACAGTGTCTATGGGAGAAGAATATTATTACAAAAAAAAAAAAAACAAAAAATCAGTATCCCTAAGTCACCCACCAAATGAAAGCTAAGGGCCTATGCTTTCATCCGGTGCTAAGAGCGATCCTACAGGAATTTCAGATGCAATCCTGAAGGAAATGCCGTAGAACTTCTTGAGGGATTCCTGAGAAACTACTGGAGAAATCTTAACAGGACTGGAGCCTCGTAGCCGTGCGGTTAGGGTCACCAAGCTTCTAATCGCACCATGCTATGGGGTGAGGGTTCGATTCCCCCGCTCCGGGCGATGAAACTTTTCGTGAGGATAGTTTCTTCTCCGTATCCACTGGTGCATGCTCCGTGTGTCCCTTGTCTAGTGTTAAGTTTCATTCATTCTGTGCAGCCTCTGGCTGAAGACTGTGTCCGCGTCTTTTTTTTTTTAGGACTTGTTGAGAAAGATTTGAGTTTGGTGAAACTGGCAACACGGTTCAGTGCCGAAGCAGAAAGTAAACTGTTGTGGTAAGAGGTGGACGTAGTGCGAATAAAGAAAGCAAAATGTAAGGGAATTTTTAGTGTTAATTAATTAGTTTGTATTATAATAAATGATGCATTTCCAGCATTGAAGCTGCTACAACCAAAGCTGCTTTCAATTTTTGTATATTCGTGCCGAAGAAAGTCCACCCCGCAACAGGACTTCATGTACAAATCTCCGGACAAATCTGCTGGAAACTCTGGATAAAGTTCTATTTGAAACTCAAACGAAGTTCTGGTAGCAATATTCGAAAAAAAAAAATCTCGGTAAAATTTTGAGAATATTTTTTGAGATTTTTGTAAAAGTGAAGGAGAATACCCAGATGAATTCCTAGAAGAAACTAAAAAAAATAACAATGCCTTAGAATCTTCGATGGCATTAAAATAATGCTTGAATGATATGATATATAATATTTGATTTTTGTGGAAGAACATCTAGAAGAATGTGTTAATTGTGAATGTGAAAATTTGGTTTTATATAAAAAATAATTCAATACTTCAGCATATTTTCTAAAATGATGGTCTTCATATTTAAATCGTATTTTAACTAAAACCTGCTTTAAGAGTTCTGCCAATATGTAGACCGAAACATAAGGAATTCGTAAAACTATTTCCACAGAAAATTAAACGCATTTCATCTGAAATTGATCTATCTACTTTCTCCCTCTGCTCTTCATAGATACATCACATGCATGTAGTACTGTTCATAGTCTTCGCTAGCGTTAAGCAGCATAGTGTTAGCAAAGGTACAGAATATTTCATAGACTGGATACTAACATACATACATTTTCCTTTTGATTACCATGGCCATTGTCCGGACTGCTTGAGCTTGAACGGTTGATGGACCGCCCGCAATTGCTAGTCCAGTATCGCCAGATCAGCTACACGCACTTACTTACCTTACCGATCAGGCTAAGGCCGAGGTGGCCTCTGCTGTACATAGTAGCCGCCTCCATTCCACTCGGTCCATGGCTGTTTGTCTCCAGTTCCGCACTCTGCGTAGGGTCCGCAAATCGTCCTCCACTTGGTCGACCCACCTAGCTCGCTGCGCTCCACGTCTTCTTGTACCGGTCGGATGACACTCGAGAACCATTTTAGTCGGGTTGCTATCCGACATCCTGATGACGTGGGTCACCGTAGCCTCCCGATTTTCGCGGTATGGACGATGGTTGGTTCTCTCAGCAGCTGATGCAGCTCGTGGTTCATTCGCCTTCTCCATGTTCCGTCTTCCATCTGCACTCCGCCGTAGATGGTACGCAACACCTTCTGTTCGAAAACTCCAAGGGCGCGTTGGTCCTCTGCACGTAGGGTCCTTGTTTCGTGCCCATAGAGGACGACCGGTCTAATCAGCGTTTTGTAGATGGTTAGCTTCGTGTTACGGCGAACTTTATTCGATCGTAGAGTTCTGCGGAGTCCAAAGTAAGAACGATTTCCTGCCACAATGCGCCTCTGAATTTCTCTGTTGGTGTCGTTGTCGGCGGTCACCAGTGAGCCCAAGTACATACACGAATTCTTCAACCGCCTCGATTTCATCACCGTCGATATAGATTCGGGGTGGCGGGCGCGGTGATACCTCCCTGGAGCCCTTTGCCATCATGTACTTTGTCTTCGACACATTAATGACTAATCCGATTCGCCTGACTTCACTCTTTAGTCGGATGTACGTTCCCGCCATCGTCTCAAATTTTCGAGCAATAATATCAATATCATCGGCGAAACCAAGCAGCTGAACGGATTTCGTGAAAATCGTCCCACTCGTGTTTATCCCCGCTCTTCTTATTACACCCTCCAAAGCAATGTTGAACAGCAAGCACGAAAGACCATCACCTTGCCGTAACCCTCTGCGAGATTCGAAGGGACTCGAGAGTGTCCCTGATACTCGAACTACGCACATCACTCGATCCATCGTCGCCTTGATCAACCGTATCAGTTTATCCGGGAATTCGTATTCGTGCATAATCTGCCATAGCTGTTCTCGATCGATTGTATCATACGCCGATTTGAAATCGATTAACAAGTGATGTGTGGGCACGTTGTATTCGCGGCATTTCTGCAACACCTGGTGGATGGCGAACATCTGGTCCGTTGTAGCGCGTTCACCCATGAATCCAGCCTGGTATTGCCCCACGAACTCTCTTGCAATCGGTATTAGACGTCGGCATAAAATTTGAGAGAGTATCTTGTAGGCAGCGCTCAGTAGTGTGATCGCGCGGTAGTTCCCGCAATCCAACTTGTCGCCCTTTTTGTAGATGGGACACACGATACCTTCCATCCATTCCTCCGGTAATACTTCCTCCTCCCAAATCTTGGTAAAGGGCCGTTAATAAACCACGTAGACTTTTTGGGGGGAGGGGGGTCCGGCCAAAGTCTACGCTCCATACTAATTTAAAAATTTTTGTATGGACAAAAGTCTACGAGGGGGGAGGGGGGGTCTGAGATAGCCAAATTTTGGTCTACGTGGCTTATGAACAGCCCCTAATGACCCAGTGTAGTGCTCTCACCAGTGCTTCTCCACCGTATTTTAGAAGCTCGCTTGGTAGTTGATCTGCTCCAGCGGCTTTGTTGTTTTTCAACCGGCCAACCTCCTCCTCAATCTCTTGAAGGTCAGGGGCCGGAAGTCTTTCGTCCTGTGCACATACTCCTAGATCTGTTACCACGCCACCTTCGGTACTTGCAACGTCGCCATTGAGGTGCTGATCGTAATGCTGCCGCCACCTCTCGACCACCTCACGCTCGCTCGTGAGAATATTCCCGTGATTATCTCGGCACATGTCGGCTTGTGGCACAAAGCCTCTGCGCGAGCGGTTCAGTTTCTCGTAGAACTTTCGTGTGTCCTTAGCGCGGTACAGCTCTTCCATCGCTTCGCGATCTCGTTCTTCCTGCTGGCGCTTCTTCATCCGGAAGACTGAGTTCTGCCTGTTCCGCGCCTGTTTGTAACGTGCCTCGTTCGCTCTCGTACGGTGTTGCAGCATTCCCGGCCATGCCGCATTTTTCTCGTTTTTCAACTGCTCACATTCGCCGTCGTACCAGTCGTTTCTGTGATTCGGAGTCGCGAAGCCTAGTGCTGTAGCCGAGGTACTATCTATGGCGGATCGGATGATCCTCCAGCCATCTTCAAGTGTAGCTGCGCCAAGCTGCTCTTCCGTTGTTAGGGCCACTATTAACTGCTGCGCTTAGTCTTGAGCCACTTCTACGTTACGAAGTTGCTCGATGTTGAACCGCGGCGTTCGACTTCGACGCGTGATGATAACTGTCGAAAGTTTTGAGCGCATGCATACAGCGACTAAGTAGTGATCCGAATCTTTATTCGCACTGCGGTATGTGCGGACATTGGTTATATCCGAGAAGAATTTACCGTCGATTAGAACGTGGTCGATTTATTTTTCTGTTTGATGGTCGGGTGATCTCCAGGTGGCTTTGTGGATATCTTTGCGGGAGAAGAAGGTGCTTCGGACTACCATATCACGGGAGGCTGCAAAGTTTACGCATCGCTGGCGGTTATCATTCGATACGGCGTGCAGGCTGTTTCGCCCGATTACCGGTCTGTGCATTTCCTCCCTTCCTACCTGCGCGTTCATGTCGCCGACAACGATTTTCACGTCACGCTCCACGCACACAAGGAACCATTGGGATAGCTGCTTAGGACTTACAGACATCTTCAGCGTGTGAGACTTGGTGGTCTTCTATTTTTAGGCGACAATGCACAATGGTCCGAGGACCAACATTAAGTGGAAAAAATTAATAACTCAAAAACCATCAAAGATAGAGTCTTCATGTCTTCTAGACATTTGCTCGTGAGTCCAAGCCACGTTATATGCAAAAGTGTCCTAAACGCCAAATCTTAAAATACTTCATATTTCTGCACCTAACTTTTTTATTTCAAAAGATATCGAAATAAAATGTTCTGCAAAGTTGAAGAAGGTAAAAACCCCGACAACTTTCTCGAAGAGCAGTTTTTTCTATCTCTTCAATCTGAGGAGATATAACTTATTGAAGAAATAAAAAGTCCGAAATCGGTTTTTTTGTCATATGTCAAAAACTATCATTTTTTCAAGCCTACTATGTTCAGAGCAATTGTACATAATACACATTTCGTCAGAAGACATCAAAGCTGTACGATGTTTCTATCAAAAGATATAAGTATTTTTGTACTTTTTTAAGCCAATTTTTCTAGCGTAACATTTGAAAAAGGCGCAAGTGAATCTTTAATTTTCTCCCACCACCGGATCTAGTATGACAAAAACTGCATTTCAACAAATTTTGGAGAGGGTGTTTTTTTGTTTTGCGTTTTAAATGTGATTTGACTATGACCGTATTTTAGGCATCAAATTCACGAAAAATGACATCCCTAATGTCCGAGTTCAACATCTACTCGTGTTTCAAGATCACTTATCTTAAACATTCGAGTAGCGATGAACCCAATGTTGTCTTTTTTGTTTTGTTTTGTTCCTTTGTGTAAGTAAGCAAAAATATAAAACAAATTCCCTATAGTTTTTCGATTTCTTAATTCATCAGATATATGCATCTGGTGATCGTATGCAAATTTTAAATTGAATTGTGGACCGTCCAGTTTTATATATGTCAATTTCTTGATTTTGCTTTGGCTGACCAAGCCATGTGGGAAATTACACTGTTGAAAATGCTTTGACATCCATGTGCACAACAGAACACGTGCTCGATGAACAAATTGAGATTTGAAATTATGAAAAGAAATCCACGTACTCCGGTGAGACTCGAACTCACGACTCCCAATTCGCTAGACGGGCGCTTCTATTCCTTCAAGCTACGGAGTCACTCGACTATCTCCGTCGCCAGCAGGCCTAGAACTGAACTCGATTCCACAATCGCACATGGTTATCTTCTTTTCACAATCCAAACCCCCTTCGGATGGGATTAGATGAACATCTAACACATTTGTCTGTTGTGCACATGTATGTCAAAGCGAGAGAGGAAGTTATTTTTAATTGTCGAGAGCTTCGGGCACTGCCTCCCAATCACTTATTGGTATGGCAATTAGTGTGCAGTCGGACTCTCGACGGGTCGGTCCTCGGCCGACCGAGTCGGTCCGACTGCACACTAATTGCCATACCAATAAGTGATTGGGAGGCAGTGCCCGAAGCTCTCGACAATTAAAAATAACTTCCTCTCTCGCTTTGACATACATGTGCACAACAGACAAATGCGTTAGATGTTCATCTAATCCCATCCGAAGGGGGTTTGGATTGTGAAAAGAAGATAACCATGTGCGATTGTGGAATCGAGTTCAGTTCTAGGCCTGCTGGCGACGGAGATAGTCGAGTGACTCCGTAGCTTGAAGGAATAGAAGCGCCCGTCTAGCGAATTGGGAGTCGTGAGTTCGAGTCTCACCGGAGTACGTGGATTTCTTTTCATAATTTCAAATCTCAATTTGTTCATCGAGCACGTGTTCTGTTGTGCACATGGATGTCAAAGCATTTTCAACAGTGTAATTTCCCACATGGCTTGGTCAGCCAAAGCAAAATCAAGAAATTGACATTTGTAAGGTGCTACGGTCACCCTTACCGTATTCGGTCGGCCGAGGACCGACCCGTCGAGAGTCCGACTGCACACTAATTGCCATACCAATAAGTGATTGGGAGGCAGTGCCCGAAGCTCTCGACAATTAAAAATAACTTCCTCTCTCGCTTTGACATACATGTGCACAACAGACAAATGTGTTAGATGTTCATCTAATCCCATCCGAAGGGGGTTTGGATTGTGAAAAGAAGATAACCATGTGCGATTGTGGAATCGAGTTCAGTTCTAGGCCTGCTGGCGACGGAGATAGTCGAGTGACTCCGTAGCTTGAAGGAATAGAAGCGCCCGTCTAGCGAATTGGGAGTCGTGAGTTCGAGTCTCACCGGAGTACGTGGATTTCTTTTCATAATTTCAAATCTCAATTTGTTCATCGAGCACGTGTTCTGTTGTGCACATGGATGTCAAAGCATTTTCAACAGTGCAGTTTTATATGTTTGACATATATTATGAAAGGCCTTTGATCCTAGGATAGGATGCGACACGTAGTCAGTCAATTTGAGACCAATTTGCTGTCAAACGGAGACCATTCGCTGATTGGTCGAAATTGATATCCGTTTGCTGCGATCATATCGCTTTGTTGTTGGCTTGGCCGTGTTGCTAGTTTTTTTTTTTTTACTTAATCATTTATTTTAGGCTCATGCGCCACAGGCATAACGGAGCCGAATTCAGTTAAAACTTTTTACAATTTAGTTTTTTGACTTATAAACTATGTTAGTTTTGGGGAACCGTAAAACTCGCGGTTTGGTCGAGGTTATGGGGAACAAAAATATTTGAGGAAGGGATAGGATGATGGGGGCTTTCCGTTGACACTTGGCAGCATGTTGCGGCGTATTGCTGCTGGTCAAACGTAGAGTGGACGAACAACCTGTAACGATACAAACAAACGATTTTCGGAGGGATACGAGGTGGACAAGTGGAGCAACAAGACTGGGATGTCAAATTAAGACACGAGGTGGACAAGTGGAACAACAAGACGGGGGTATCAAACAAAGACTTCAGCTTGTTTAAGAAAGTCGTACACAAGCTTCATGTACTCAAGATCAAGTCTACCCAACACATCTCTAATGTCTTCTTTTTCTGGTTTTCCTCGGGCCCTGAGGGATGCACATAAATCGGATCTGGCAATACCGTATTCTGGGCATTCCCACACAACATGGTTGATATCTTGATAGCCTGCACCACAGCTACAGCGATTGCTATCTGTGAGCCCTATTCGATAGAAATGCGAGCCCAGAGAGTAGTGATTGGACATAAGTCGACACATTATCTTGATAAAATCTCGACCTATGTCCAACCCCTTGAACCATGACGTCTTCGATACCTGTGGGAGAATTGAATGCAACCACCTGCCCAATTCCCCTGCATCCCATTTTTGTTGCCAACTGACCAAGGCATGCTGACGAGCAATTGAAAAAAATTCATTAAAGGCGATATGACGGTCATAAATATCGCCTTCTATAGCGCCCACCTTGGCGAGCGAGTCCGCTTTCTCATTGCCCGGGATCGAGCAATGCGAAGGGACCCAAACCAAGGTGATATTATATGCTTGATTCGATAAAGCACTCAGACTTGATCGTATTTCGCTTAGGAAATACGTGGAGTGCTTCACCGGCCTCATTGAGCGAATAGCCTCAATTGAACTGAGACTATCCGTAAAAATGAAGTATTGATCAGAGGGAAGAGAGGCAATTCGCTCTAATGCGTAGTGTATAGCCGCCAATTCTGCGACATATACTGAGCAAGGACTTTGAAGTTTATGGGCGGCGCTATGAAGCTCATTAAATACACCAAATCCAGTGGAATCATTTGTTTTTGAGCCGTCAGTGAAAAATCTCCTGTCGCAACTGACATGACCAAACTTGCTTGCAAAAATTTTTGGGATGTGCTCCGATCGGAGCGGATCTGGGATTCCACGGATTTCTTGCTTCATGGTCAGATCAAAACCTATAGTGGAATTGGAGAAGTCTGGGAAGCAATCGCGGTTGAGAACATTCAAGGAAGGGTTAACCTCCAGAGTCATGTACGAGTAGTACACTGTCATAAATTTTGTTTGATGAAGACGTTCGATTAGCTTTTCAAAATTTTCAATTACCAATGGATTCAGCACCTCACAGCGAATGAGGAACCTTAGCGACAATTCCACGAAACGATCTGATAAAGGGAGTACTGCTGCTAGTACCTCCAAACTCATTGTGTGCGTCGAGTTCATGCAGCCTAACGCGATCCGAAGACAACGATACTGGATACGCTCTAGCTTCACGATGTGTGTTTTCGCGGCGGACTGAAAGCAAAAGCTACCGTATTCGAGAACCGACAGTATCGTTGTCCGATAAAGCTTTATCAGATCTTCCGGGTGGGCTCCCCACCATGTTCCGGTGAGTGTGCGCATGAAGTTGATTCGTTGTTGGCACTTCTGATACAGATATTTAATGTGCTTTCCCCAGGTACCTTTAGAGTCGAACCAGACCCCTAGATACATATGCGAAAGAGCTTGAGTGAGTTCCTTACCCAAAAATTGAAGCTCTAGATCTGCTGGATCACGCTTCCTAGAAAAGACAACTAACTCAGATTTCTCCGGGGAGAATTCGATACCCAGCTTTACAGCCCAAGCAGACAAATTGTCCAGAGTATCTTGCAATGGTCCTTGCAGATCTTCCGCCTCTGGTCCGGTGACAGAAACCACGGCGTCGTCCGCAAGCTGTCGTAGCGTGCAATTTTCCACGAGACATTCGTCAATGTCTCTGACGTAAAAGTTGTAAAGAAGGGGGCTTAAGCATGAGCCCTGGGGGAGACCCATGTAACTAATTCGTGAAGTTGCCGAGGTTCCATGAGAGAAAAACATGTGTTTCTCAGACAACAAATTGTACAAGTAGTTGTTTAGAATCGGAGAAAGTCCACACTCGTGGAGTTTGTCTGAAAGGACATCAACGCAAACTGCATCAAAAGCCCCCTTAATATCCAAGAATACGGAGCCCATTTGCTCTTTTTGAGCGTAGGCCAGTTGAATCTCTGAAGAAAGCAGCGCCAGACAATCGCTCGTTCCCTTGCACCTGCGGAAACCAAATTGAGTATCTGATAGAAGGCCGTTCGATTCAACCCATGTGTCGAGCCGATGGAGAATCATCTTCTCTAGCAGCTTCCGTAAGCACGACAACATCGCAATAGGACGGTACGAGTTGTGATCCGACGCGGGCTTTCCGGGCTTTTGGATGGCAATAACCCTCACTCGTCTCCAGTCATCCGGAACAGTATTGCTTTCCAAGAATAGATTGAACAAATTCAACAAGCGCCTCTTTGCGACGTCTGGGAGGCTTTTAAGCAAGTTGAACTTTATTCTATCCATTCCTGGGGCAGAGTTGTTACATGACAGAAGCGCGAGTGAGAATTCTAACATCGAAAAAGGTGAATCCATCGCATTCCTTTCGGGTGGATAACGACGAATATTCGATTGCACTTGGACCGAATCCGGACAGACTTTCTTTGCGAATTCGAAAATCCATCGAGGCGAGCTTTCTCGATCCTCATTAACCGATACAGCGTTGCGCATTCTCCTTCCTACCGTCCAGAGAGTCCGCATTGACGTCTCCCGCGATAAGCCGTTGACGAAATTCCTCCAATAACCACGTTTTTTCGCCTTTACGAGGTTCTTGAATATCTCGTCAAGAGAGGAATACCGCTCGTAGTTCTCCCGTGTACCGCGCTTCCGATAGGTTTTAAACGCGGCGGATCTTTCGCGATAGGCTCCGGTACATTCTTCATCCCACCACAGTGTGGGGGGTCTTCGCCGTATCGAAGTTCCCAGAACCGGTCTACGCTGCGCTTGAAGAGCACTATCGACGATTAGTCCGGACAGAAACTGGTATTCTTCCTGCGGTGGAAGAACGTCAACCGACTGCTCGCCTTCGGAGACCAACTCAGCATATTTACCCCAGTCAATATGCTTCGTGAGGTCATACGCGACGTCGATCTGGCGAGCCTGACACGAATTGGTAACTGAGATTTTGATTGGCAGATGATCACTACCATGGGGATCCTGAATTACATTCCACGTGCAATCCAATGATAGTGAATTCGAACATATTGAGAGGTCTAACATGCTTGGAGGATCTGGAGGTTTAATTCGCGTTGCTTCCCCGGAGTTCAAAATTGTCAAATTGAAATAGTCGCAGAGGTCATATATCAGGGTTGCGCGATTGTCGTCCTTCGGAGACCCCCAGGCTGTTCCGTGTGCATTAAAATCTCCTAGGATCAACCAAGGCGCAGGCATAGCACAGCATATTTCCGCAAGATCTCTTCGAGATACTCTAGCACTGGGCGGTATGTACACACTGGCTATACTGAAACTTTTACCTTGTATAGTAACATGACATGCAACTATTTCAGTGTCGTTCATCGGGGGGAAATCAATTCTATAAAAGGAATGGAGCTTTTTGATCCCCAAGATCACCCCTCCATATCCATCTCCTCGATCACAACGAATAATATTAAAATCGTGGAAAGAGACATCTTTATCGGAAGTTAGCCATGTTTCACTAAGAGCAAATATGTCACAGCATGTGTTGTGGACTAAAAATTTGAACGCATCCATATTTCTAATTAAGCTTCTACAATTCCACTGTAGGACTTCAATCATACCTCCGACCTCACTGGACAAATTAGCCATCGAAAGATATGATAGATTCAAGAATCGGCCATTTTGAAGTCAGTTGCTTCAGAAGAGGTCTCACAAAAAGAAGTGCCATGGTTATCAAACTTCTTATAGCTGGAGAGATTTTAAACGTTTCGAAGATGATATCCACTAACCCAGAGAGAGTCAATTTTCCGGAAGCGTCGACTGGATTCTGTCGACATTCCTGTTGACGATTTTGTTGGTTTTCTGGGCGAAAAACTGGGGCAACTGGGGTTTTAGATGCACCCGGAAGTGACGGAAAGTCTCCAGACGAAAATAAAGCCTGGAGCCTGGAGGTGATACCTTTTTGGTACTTCCGTTACTTCTTGATTTTGCCAGAGGGATTCGCTGAGCAGGTTGAATAACAGGAGCATTTTGAGAAGCTTGCTGTTGCATGTGCCGTTTTGCAACAGCTCGCTTCCTTTTTGTTCCTGTTTCAATTATTTGGTACTCCTCGCCTCCCTCACAGTCAGAGCCTTGATCATCTGCCGGCAGGGATGCGAAGATGTTGTTGCTAGTAGTAGGGTGGGCTGATGAAACAGCAACCGGAGCGATCTTTTTCAACATTTCTGCGTAAGATCGCCTCGATCGCTGTTTTAGAGAGTGTATATTACGTTTCTCCCGCTCTACGTACTTCGAGCATGCACTGAGCTCATGGGGTGGAGATTCGCCACAAGTGGCACATTTTGGCTCCATATTGCAGGAGCCCTCCGCATGTTGTTCACCGCACATACTGCAACGTGGTTTGTTGCTACAGTAAAGTGCGGTGTGGCCCAACTGCTGGCATTTAGCGCAGTGCATTACCTTCGGTTCGTAGAGACGAACAGGTAGTCGAAGGAGCCCAATCACGAGAACGCTTGGTAGAGCGGAGCCGGAAAAGGTCACCCGGTATGAGTTGGACGACGTTTTTGTGCCGTCAGGATGTACCTTGTTCATTTGTACGGCATCAAGTACCGGAACTAGCGGGACGGCACGATTTTTAAACCCGCCAGCTCCAGACATGATGGCGGCATGAGTTAAATTATCTTCGGTGACCACTCCGTAACACTCTATCTCGTGACTAGGGAGATAAGTTCTGTACTCCCGCAAAAAAAGCTCAAAGGCAACAATCCTGTTCGCTTCTTCGCGATCACTAACAGTGACACGCAATTTATCGCGGCTGGGTGAGTCTATCTCAAGGATGCTTCGAAACGATTTGGCCAGATCTTTTTCGATTTGTAATTTATTTAACTTTTTTCCATTCGGTTTGGGCCGAAAGAAAACCAGAAAGGGACCCTTAGATCCGGGTGGGTAAACTTTCGGGCGGGGGCTCGCCAAGTTAGGAGAAGATCCAGGGGTAGATGAGAATACAGGGGGTTGAGATGAATTGCCAGGCGGACAAAAATTTGTAATCAAGAGATTTTTCACCATGGGCTGGGACCGTGTTTCATTCACCAAGAACTAATAGGAACAATTCCGGAAGAAACAGCACAATGGAGTACTTGAGAAACCCCTGGATCATTTTGATTATCGCCAGTCTCCATGGTATCAGAGTTCTGAGTTTGCACTATTGAGTTAGTGGACAAACCAGGGACCGTCTCGTCATCGGATGAAATTACGAGATCTGACGAACCCCCATCGGTGTCATTTGTTTCCATGCGGGCCTAATTTGTTCTACCGCAGGGAAACAAGTAATGGAATCAACTAAGCTGAGTATGAACTACAACTTATACCAGACAATGGTGGTAAAAAAAACAATAAAAGAACAAAATTAACCAAAACCAGATGTTCAAATACAATATAAAGTTCAACCGGGAAAAACGAAAAAAAAAATGAAGGAAAAATATATGAATTAAAAAACGCCAATTCAAATACCTTTACCAACTTAAGTACTAATATTGTGGAAGAAAATATAGAAAAAGAAAAAAAAAAACAAAGAAAGAGAAGGATAGCAACTAAAAAAAAAACCAAGCACTAATTCGAAGACATGGTCCTACCTGAATGCGAGAAAAACAACCAAGTAAAAAAAAGCGAAAATAAATCTAAAGAAAAATACTTTTAGAACCACTGTGGTAAGAGTGCGGCAGAGCAAATGGGAATCAAACAAAAAAAAATACCCATAACAGTTGAAATAATATGGGGGGAAAAGGGCAAGGAAACGAAGAAAAAAAAAAATGAAAAGAAAGGATAGCAACTAAAAAAAAAACACCAATTCAAATATGTGTACCTACTTAAATACTAAGTTAGTCTAGGAAAATATTAAAGAAAAAAAAAATCAAAGATGAAGAAGGATAGCAACTCAAAAAAAAAAACTTAATAATAAAAATAATGTGATGAAAATAATTCGTGAAACAGGGGGAACTACTGTACCACCGAAAATCAAATTAAAATTATCGCTGCGAGCAAGACGGTGGACTGGGGAACAATAGAGTGCCAACATGAATCAAAATAAACTTGTCTATGCACACGCAAAGCGACAAAGAAAAAGACCAAACCAACAGATCTAACCGAAATATTTACCATATGATCCGAAACAACGTTGAAATGTGCTATTTGCGTCCATGCACATGAACAATAATGCCCGGTTGGATGACCACCGCAGACACTGGCGAAGCTGTGTCTCCGCCTTTGGTGTGGACGGTGTGGTGCTCGATATTGCAGGCAATTGTTTCACTCTCGGTTGGTAGACGGTTTCTGTTGCTGTCGTCGTCGATGGGTCGATGAGAAGGATGAGGTGTAAATGGCAACACGTTGATCCGTTGATTTTATTGCCTTTTTAGCTCCGACAGCTCCGGGGGTATTGCTGCACGGCCACTCCGTAGGACTCGGCCAGGGAATGCCGCTTCCAAGTGAAGCAAAGCCTATTTCTTTTACTAGATAATTAGGCACTAGTAACACTTGTAAAAAACCTATCACTTTCGATAGGAAAAAACAATCACTATCGAAACAGGCTAGGGCAAGAGAATGACGTGTGTCTCGCTCGGATGCTTGACAAGGAATGTGTTGCTAGTTTGTAGGTTTAGCATTTGATACCAATATTTAAAATCATTGTATTTTTTATTCAAGCTTTATCGCCTCAAATATGTCAGCATTCAAAAGCAAATCAACCTAATGTGACTCCCATGGCTTGAGACCGGTTAAAACCATTGCAATGGTGCCTGGTGCGTCAGGTTGCAAGTAAATGTGGGGAAGGGAAAGGAAGTCGTGATTGCAGTCGCTTGTTGCCAACAGGCCGTTGAATCCTCTGCGCCTGCATAAGGTCATGTGGATGTCGGAGTGTTGGTGGGAAATGTTTAGTTTTTACAAAGCGTGCACGCATTGGTGCGTGGATGCTGTGAATATTACGCAACTCATTATAACAATCCGTTTCCGACATTCTTAGCAAAGTGCAGTAGAATCACTTGGCATGATACGGGACCTCGCAATACAGGCGACTGGCTCCGCCAAAGCTCCACTCCTCAATGAGGCAGCAATACACTCACTGTCTCGTCATGATGATTGCTGTCACCGATGCTCACTAGGGGAAGGATGCGCAGGGGGAATATCACTAATCATTATTCACACCTCACAGATGCAGGGGTTAAGTGATAGTGTTCGGCAATGAACACAAGAACAACTTGGCAGATGCACTGGACTGTATGACACGGGGTACAGCAAGGCAGAAGAGAACGGGTTTCGGATTGGAAGGGACTACTTTCACTTTCACTTTCTCTACACTACTTTATTTTCTCTAACTGCTGCTATTTACACTCTACTTTTATTTGGCTAATTTCACTTCGCGTTGTTTGAGCCACGCGAACGCTTATCACTTGTCAGTTTCGAAATTGAACTGACTCGCCACCGCGAAGGTGTCAAGTTTATATAGCGATGTTCTATTGTTCGGGAATCACGTGGAATGTTCTACTCGCTCGTAGAAGCGACGCGTGTGGAACGAATCATCATCACGCTGGTTGCAGGGTGACGAAATTCGATGATGATGATGACGGCTACGGCAACGGCGTTCGCTGCTGCTCTCAGTGTTGCCACATTTTTTTCGGTTTTCATCTGTGATTTTGGCCCAAAAAATCTTAATTATCTGTAGTTAATTTAAAAAATCTTGCATAAAATCTGTGAAGTGGAAATGCTTATTAAAATTGAGGAACACTGTAAAAAATTGTTATTTCATTCAGAAATGAATTACATAACTTCGAAAAATGATGCTTTGGGTCAAATAAATCTCTTTGAGGATGTTGAGATGGTCTTTATGCAACTGTTCGAAATTCAAGCTGCAAAGTTCTTTAAAGTGATATTATACTTATGATGGCAGCCTTATACTACGTTCTCACTGCGCTTTATGTTGGCTTAAATATATTATATTGCGGAGAAACTAATTAAAAACCCGATTTAATCCACCTATGGTGAACAGAACCCTTCTTACACTTATTACAACTATTGTTGTATTATTTGTATTTAACATATTTATTTTGTGTGATGGACCAAAAGTTCTAGAAAATATTGTGGATTTGGCATCTGGTAAATTGGTTTCCAAAATAGCATCATGGACCATGGACTAAACTACCGAAATGCCAGACATCTTCTAGATTTTTGTGTGAAATTTTTGAAAAATAGCTTACATATTCTGGAATATTGTATCTTTTGTTAACTGCCATAAGATCTTGAATCGATTAAGAAATGGATAAGAAAATCAGCGAGATATACTTTGTCTAATATCCCTTAATCAGTCGATTAAATTAGCTCCGAAGTACTTGGTATTCATGGTTATGGTGCAAAAAGGACAAAATGATATATCTACTAAGTTAATCAGTTTTGGCATTAGCTAGTTATTATCGCTGTCCGGTTCTTGCATTTTTCCTACAATATATAAATTCAAAGCTTTCATTTAACATATTGTTAGTTTTCATAAAATTCCTGTGTATTTGTAATTTGTTATTTATAATTTTATTGAAAACTACAATACGCTTTGTCAGCATTATTTATTGAAAAATAATTTCCCATAGACTGGTCAAAAACTAATGCAAGATAACAAGTAAGTGAATAGATTAATAAAAAAGAATTTATTGAAATACTCTTCGTAAGATATCTCAGTAATCAAATGTCGAATCGAAATAAAATTTCAGCGCCTTATACAAGGATATTGTAGCTTTCATTTGGTGCTTAGAAAACCCAAATCGGTTGACAGACAGCTGAGATATTTATTATGGTACCCTTGGTCAAAAATTTCTCAAAAAGGTAACCTTACTCTCAAGTACTCTTTGAAAGATATCTCGGTAACCAAATGTCCAATCCTAATAAAATAGTATAGGGTTCTACTAGAATGTTGTAGCTATCATTTGATGCCAGTATAACCGAAATCGGTTGACAGACGGCTAAGATATTTATTATTATACAATTGGTCAAAAATCTCAAAAAGTTTAGTTGTATAAATCCTAAGTACTCTTCGAAAGATATCTCTGTAACCAAATGTTCAATCGAAATAAAATTTGTGGGCAATCTACTAGGATGCTGTAGCTTTCATTTGGTGTCAAGAGAACTTAAATCGATTGACAAACGGCCGAAATATTTATTATGATACACTTGGTCAAAAATCTTAAAAAGTTTAGAAATATGACTCATAAGTACTCTTCGAGAGATATCTCGGTAACCAAACGTCCAATCGAAAAAAAAAATCAATAGCGTTCTACTAGGATGTAGTAGCTTTCATTTGCTTCTAAGAGAACTCAAATCGGTTGACAGACGGCTGAGAAACGTGCGTGACTTTTTTTTTGTAACGCACATACACACACACATACACACATACACACACACACACACACACACACACACACACATACAGATATTTGCTCAGTTCGTCGAGCTGAGTTCATTGGTATATGAGACTCGGCCCTCCGGGCCTCGGATCGAAAGTCGGTTTTTCGAGCGGGTGTAAGAAGGGTAAAAACGTTTATTTTTGTGGATATTTAGTCTTTATGACAATAATCTGAAATTAATAATTATTCTAGAAACTCTCCAGAAGCACCCCGGGAATTCCACCAGGAGATTTCAGAGTATTTTCCCTGAAGTTCCCAGGGAGTTTCTCTAAATTCCAGTTTAGAAATGGCTCTCCAAGTTCTCCGAGAATTCCTCCAATAGGGAACAATTGCAAGACCATGAATTACTTCGCGGAGATCTCCGCGAATTTTCTCTAGGAAATATCTGGGAATTCCTCCATGACTTAACCAGGAGTACTTCCAGGAATTTCAGGAGAACTCCTGAAGAAACTTTCCAAGAATTCGTTCTTTGAATCAACAGGAATTCATCGGAAAATCATCCAGTATTTCCACAAGAAGTCTTCTAGCAATTGTGCATGCATCCTTCCAGGATTTCCCTGAGATTTTTTCCAAAATGTTTTCAGAAATTTCTCAAAGAGTTCCCCGGTAATATTTTTACCAAGCCACAAAAAAATGCTTCAGAGTTTCCAGGGAATTCCAGCAGAAGTTTCCCAGAAATTCCTCCAGGAGCTCTCCAAGAACTCCTGCAGAAGGTTCTCGGTAATTTCCCCAGCAATGTCTTAAGAAATATTGTAGGAGTCCCACAGAAACTCCGTAAGGAGTTCCTCGAACATCCCCCCAGGTACTTCCCAGGATTTCGTCAAAAAGTTCTTCGGGAATTCCTCCAAGAATTTCTTGGGAAATATTGTAGCAGTTCCTCGAGAAATCCTGTAGGACTGTCTCAAGAATTTCTTCAGGAATTATTCTAAAAGTTGCGCGGGAATTTCTCAAGTATTTGCTAGGCAATTCCTCCAGGAGTTCCTCAGGAATACTGAAAAAAGTACCTGGCAAATTTCTCCTGGAAATAAAAAAAAAAGTCATCCAGGAGTTCTTCGGAAAATCAACCTGAAGTTCCTAAGCGATTCCTCCTGGAATTTCTCGGAAATACTCGAGTTCCTTAAGGATACGCCCAATAGTTCTACGGGAATATCTCCATATGTTTCCCAGGAATTTCCAGGGAATTCATTCATTCCCCAGGAATTTCTCCAGAAGTTGCTCTAGAATTCCTCCAGGAGTTCTTTCAGGGGTTTCTCGGGATTTCGTCCAGAAAACTCTTGGAAGTTCCTCCAGGAGTTCCTTGCGAATTGCCTTAAAAATCTCAAATATTCAACTGAAGTTTGCCAGTATACAATATGTTGACGATTGCCCTTGCCCTTCGCAGTTTTGTAGGAGATATTTTTATTTGGTAAAATATAAGATGGCCCTGAATCAAATAGGTATAAATATGAAAATGAAGATTATTATTCGATATCGATTCCAAGATTTGTTTATAGCCTAGAAATCTTGAAAAATCTTCATTGTCGCAAAAATCTGTGATCTGTGGTCACAGATATCTGTAGGAAAAAGTTGGAAAAAATCTGTGTAATTCTAGATAAATCTGTGTATGTGGCATCACTGGCTGCTCTTACGGTCGGTTCTCACGACACTCACTCTCTCGCTGCTGGTCGCTGCGGTTCCATCGCCTCGGGTGAGTGTGTGTGCATCGTGTTGGTGGTTGATGATGACTGGGATGCGCTGCTTGGAGTCAGTGTCCGCGCAGTCCCTCATGCTGCCATCTTTCTTGGGAGCGCCATTGCGCGAACAGATAGATTGTGTTAAGATTACTGTGATGTGGCACAGTTCGCTTGGTTGCATATCTTGTAGGTGTTTGTATGATATATTAGCACTGTGCTGTGATAAAAGTTGTAAGGAAACCCAGCAAACATTTTAGCTGTATAACAGTTGAACAAACTACTATTGAGTAAATTTCAGCTTAAGAAACTGTTGTTTAGCTAATCCTGTTTCTTGGGAAAGGAAAACACATACTGTTCAATCCGTTTCCGGTTCTAGCGATGGCTACGAATATACGAATATACATGAAATGTATATGCAGAAGAGAGAGAAAGTAGTCAGAAAGACACAAAATAGAAAAAGGGATGAACCAGGGATTGAACCTAGGACCTTCTGCATATGAATCAGAAGCGGTATCCACTAGACCACCAAGCCCGTCTTTCGATAATCGTCCAGACTGCTTCTCCGAATAAGGCTGGAGAGTTTATCTTGAATCTTAAACAATAATATGAAAAGCATGACTATGGCAATTTCCGGCCATGCCCAATTTAACCGTTTCTTGGAACATGGGCTGGAAATGTTGATGTAACACTTAACGTTATGTTCATAGTCATCACTAGAACTAGAAACGGGTTTACCGAGTAGTTGACGGCTTTGAATTCCACTAGAGTAATGCGGGGCAAAAGTTCGCACGGGGCAAAAGTTCGCAGTGGGTCTTTTTCTGAGCACGAGTTAAGGACCCAAAAAAATCTGTATGGGTTCGACACATAATCAGGTCAGCTACTCGTCAATAAAATTAGGAATGATTTCATTATGGTTTGGCAGAGTT
This sequence comes from Aedes albopictus, assembly GCF_035046485.1. Lineage (NCBI taxonomy): Eukaryota > Metazoa > Arthropoda > Insecta > Diptera > Culicidae > Aedes > Aedes albopictus. Next base: position 304,294,093 of record NC_085136.1, read on the forward strand.
ATGCGAAAAAATGTGTTTCTAGGGGTTTTGATAGAATTTTTGGGCCTTTTGGAATAAGAATTTGTAGTAACAGGAAGAAGAAGAATCTCATAACCTCTTTATGTCCGAGAATCGTTATGCATAGTAGTTCGCGAAGTGCACTCGAATAAACAATAAACTACTTTTGCTTCTTGCAGCAAGGGAAATTGTTAAAACCTCGACAGTGGGGCAAAAGTTCGCAGTAGCTGTGGGGCAAAAGTTCGCACTAGATTTCTGAGTCTAGTACATCAATATAATTACAGAATATTTGAAGCTATGATAATTTCGTATAGAAACTACTATATATGCATAATATGAGTAGTATGCACCCTGAAATCGTTGCGGCAGAGGGTCTGAATTTAGTTTTGTAAGAAAATTGATTGTAAGGCAAATGTTCACGCATTTAAATCAATAAATGAAAATGGCTAAAAAAAACATTTTCTTCGTCATCCTCGTAGTGTCTTTTCGTATGTTTCTGAAGATCTTATGTTTACCTTCTTTACCGGGGTCTTTCATAGCTTAGTTTGTAAATTCACAGTTATAATTCATCACCATACTGACGGGGATAAGATTCGATAATGGTCTTGTTCAATAGATTTGCTGCATATTTGATTTTTTTTTTCATGTGTTTTGTGCAACACGTATCTCTATGATTACCCCACAATGTATTTTGACAACTTCAGTAACGCTGTAAAGGACAGCTCTTAGTTAATAGTTATGGAAGTCATCATAAAACACACTCTATACAAAAGCTGAACACCAGGTCGTATTCCAGTTGGGCCGTAATGCTAAGAACAGAAAGAAACAGATTTCATGGCTAGAGGGAAATGATGAACATGAATTAACATGAAATAAATGAACATCACACCAATAAACTACCCTGTACAAGGTGCGAACTTTTGCCCCGCATAATGCGAACTTTTGCCCCCACTATGGGGCAAAAGTTCGCATTGGAGTACTTGTTTTAAAAATTGTATTACTAAAACAACAAAAGGAACGCGAAAAAATCTAGTACTACGTTTTGAAGGCAACATGATAGGGACCCGTTTAACGAAGAAAAACAATATTGTTTTCTTTTCGTTCAATAGTTATTTAGTGAAGTCTGTTAGGTGCGAACTTTTGCCCCGCATTACTCTATGGATAATCTGTTCCGGTTACCCCAATAAAAGGTGTTGAGCGACCCGTGCTGAGGAAAGATACTCCTCATTTCCTCCCCAGCAAGCGCGTCGAGAGAGGTAATGAATGGATGGAACATGGTTGATGGCAGCCATCAATAAGAACAGAGATAGCCGTACAACAGCATGGACTTCAAGCAGGGCTTGCTGGTTCATGGGCAATTGCAGCAGAAGCCCGTGAAGTTGAAGGTGCCGATGTCTACCCAGATGGAGGATTGCTTAAAAAGCAATCGCAGCAGCGTGTGAAGCAGCCGTCAGGCGAGGAGCAACCAGGCGACCCTCGCAAATCCAAGAGATTCCTCAAACCAAATGTGAACGGTAGTAATACCGATAGGTCGGACCCAAACCAGGCGTCCCGGTAATTTGGGAATGGTGGGTTAACTACAGGTTAATGAGGGTCAGCGGGGAGAAGACACCCCCTTGGACCTTAGTGGATAGGAAAAAAGAAAAGGAAGACAAAGTCAGAGAAGCAAGAGCGCATGCACGCCAAAGCAAGGTAGAAGGGCAGGTGCCAAGTACGAGAAGGGTGACACGCCTGTCTCCAAGACGGAAAAGTTTAAATACTCGGAAGTCTTGAAGGCCATGAGGTGCGGTGCCAAGCTTGTGGATCTTGGAGCCGACGTAAGCAATATTAGACGTACTCGTACAGGCGAGGTGATCCTCGTGCTAAAACGTAACAAAACTCGCAATGGCGCCGCTGATAGAAGAGGTCCTTGATGAGGGTGTCCTGTGTAGGTGAGAGCCCTCACCGAGGAAGCGACTGAAGGTCAAAAACTTGAACAAGGTGACTACGGGGGTGGAAGAGCTCGTTGCAGCTCTGGGACAACAGTGCGTGATGCAAATGGCCACTACAGTCATTCGGCTACGGAGAGGTCCTGCATAGGAGGTTGCTTTGGTTCAGCTACCCATACCCAGCTAACAAGTACGTTAAAGTAGACAAGTTGAAGGTGGGCTGGTCGGTATATCCACTAGGCATACACGAGCCCCCAGAGGTCTTCTCCAGATGTCTTGAACCACGATACAAGGCGTGGGTCTGCAAAAAGTTGGGTGGGAGTCATAAGACGCAAGGCTACACAACCCCTTCCAAGTGCTAGATTTGTTCCGGAAAATCTGCGAACAGCAAGCACCCGACACAATGGGACGAGTAAGGTGCGCGGCCTACAAAAGAGCAACAGCTGCGCTGGTAACGCTGGTAACACTGAGCCACTACTGTGACGCAGCCCAGAAACTGTCATCATAGCGGGTGCATACCGATGACTCGCCGGTAATGACAACTGGGTGACGGATGCGTTCAAAATGGCGGCGATACAGACAACAGGTAGTTACCCCGTGCAGAAGGTGGTGGCTGTTACTTAAGAGAGTTACGTCGTGATCAAAGTAAATGAAGCCTTTTTCTGTAGCTGCTATGCGCCTCGGCGGTGGTCGATCGAGCTGTTCACGCAGATGATGACGATGATGTTTGGCGACTGAGCTGACAGTGCGAAAACCGGTGGTAATAACGAATGACCTCAATGCCTGGCCGTGGAATGGGGAAGCAGTTTCTTGAATCGACGCAGTCAGATACTGGTAGAGGCACTGGTCAGGTCATGCAAGACGTAGATCTGGCTAATGTTGGTGCCAAAAGTAACTTTATCCGAAACGGAACGGAGTCGATAATCGACGTTACTTTTTGAGCTCCTGGCCTTACATGTAGTTCGAACTGGAGGGTAGATGATGTCTACACTCACAGCGATCTAATGGCGGTTACTAACAGTAACGGAGCGTCAATGCGAATCCGTGGGGTGATGTCTACAGGATTGTGATGTTCAAGAGGAGTAATGGCTCCTTCCGAGCAGAGTTTACCATTGCTCATGTGTACATAAATGTGACAGCGAGCCTCCCACCAAATTGTCTCCCAGCTCTTCAAAATCGCAGTGTGCTGCGCTGCTAGGAGGCTCTGTAGATCTTTTGGAGAGGATCATGGAGGAGTTCTTCCCGCGACATGATCCGAGTCCTTGACATCCTTCCGTAGGACTGCTGGAGACTGGGGTTGGCGATGAGGGAAGCATCACCGAAAAGGAATTTGAGAGGATTATAGGTAAGGTCTTAGGTCCGGACGAAGCTCGAAACCTGGCCCTTGAAGTGGCTATTACAGAGGCTCCCGGAATGTTCAGATCTGCTACACAGAAATGTCTGAACGAGGCAGTCTTCGCAGAGATTTGGTAGCGGCAGAGCCTGATTCTCCTGGTCATTCTCAACAGACTGCTGAGGTACACCGAGGATGTGGATGATCTTTCGAGTAACCATTTCGGCTACCAGAAGACGAGGTCAACCGTAGCTGCCAACTTGTCGGTTACAAAACTAGCGAGATAGTTTCCCAGCGTAAGAGGTCGGGAATTTGCTACCTGTGCAATATTGACCCTGGAATCCTGGATGTAATGAACGTATTCAATTGTGCCAGCTGGGCAGCTATTGCCGATGCGCTCTTGCGTCTTGGCCATTCAGAGTAGCATATTATCCCGTCCTCTCATATCTGTACCAGCATTGTGAAAGAACAATCGGCCAATGTGCAGCCAGTTTCCGCCACCGCTTCCCGTTTGGAACTCATCCAAATCTGACACCTCTTCGAGCGGAAACCATTGAATAATTTGCCGGGAAAGTGTGCGGTGCGCCCTGCTTTGCGGCACCATCCGGAACGGCGAATGTGAGCGTGTCACGACCCCTCACCAGCACACACCGCGCACAGGATAATGAAAGGTACACCCCCTGGCTGACTGGCATTGTAATGCAAATTATGTGACTGATTTGAATTTTCACCACGCGTTACACGCCCGTCACCGCCACCGGTCGGGGCACTTAGGGGTGATGTTAAAACATGCATCCATCTCCCGAAACGAAGGTTTCGGTCGGCCGAACGAAGGTCCTTTAAGGGCTGTGCGACCACAAACGGTGAAGACACGTGTAATCACCCTCTGCTCCATGCTGTTTGGGTGTGTTGATTTTGATGTTCACTTTACCGCTCTTACCCGGGACTTACTTCCAATCTTCTTCTTCTTCGCCAGAGCAAAAGTGGATCATGATGAACAGCATCTCTTTCCGGGGTCCAACTGAGTAAGAAGGTGGTAGTAAAATCTCTGAATAATTTAAAACGTTTCCCATCTCGGAACTTCAATCCGAGTTTGGGAGGTCGAGGGAAAATGCTTTTTCTAAAAAAATACCGATGGAATTTCCCATATGAGATACCGCATATACACATTTGTAGGTCTTCAATGCACTACGTATAACATACATTTAGGCGTATGAGTTGGCTTTATACCGTTTGAATCAATGATGGTGCATTTAAATGGTTTTAAAACAAAAATGTGAAATTTAGAGGAAGTACGAGCAAGTTTCATATGACTTAGGAACTTTTAAAGACGACTCACTTTGTCCCAAACTGTCCTCCAAATCCCACACTTTACCCCACTTCCCCCCTCTACACAATACACACACACATAAAACAGTTTTCTGGCCCAGAAACAGTTTGAAGTGCGCTGCTGGCTGGTGACGGAAGTGTGCCTTTTGACAGGTTTTGGTTATGGAAATTACAACCAACCCGACCGACCGAGGTTATGAATTCACGAGCGACATTCATGACTCGCCCGGAACGACGACGGCGCGGCGACGACGACTCCGTGGCGGGTGTCAAACAATGGGACGGACTGATGGCTTCCGGTTGGAATTAAGCAGAAGTGTTTGCAAATTAGCATTTGAATGGCGAACGCACTCAATGGGTGATAAGTTTTCACCAACAGTAGAGGACGCCTTTTAGAACGAGGAGATTAGCAATCACAACGTAGATTAAAGATGAAAGTCTGTTTTATGGGGCACGCTATAACTTTTGAGTAATATTTTGAACATTGTACTCGATAGTTAAACTATCATAGCTTGTAATACCTGGCTGCGGTTCTCTCCGTAGATTTTCGCAATGCGACGATGTATATTGGGATTTGTAATTTCCTCAGAACATCTCCGTGGACAATTTTTTATTCCTTATCCTCTCAGGGAACTCATTTATTGCCTACCCTCTCAAGGAACTCGCACTGCTTGGCTACTTTTTCAGAACACTCTCTATCTCATTTTTTCCTCTCATGAAACTTTTAGGATAAGGTGTTGTTTTTTTTACTATCTCAGGTTATCTCAGTTATTGTTCTCTGAAGCTTACTTTTGCTTTTTTTTTTTTTTTTCAGAACATAGTCTTTTCGTCCCTCTCAGTCAGGGAACTCACTGTTTTGCTTACTTTCTCATGGGACTTGCAGTTTCTGCTTACTCTTTCAGCGCAAGCAACAACTTGAAGACCAATTTGTTTTCAAGATGTTTTGGAAACCCTTATAAAATCAAGATGATTTAAGTTTTACTCTATGATGGTGTTTATAACCTCCTCGAATCTGTTTTCTCAGAATACGCCCTTTCTCAGCTTACCCTCTCAGTGGAATTACTTATCTTACCCTTTCAGTACACTTTTTTTGTCCTACCCTCTCAGGTGACTCACTTTTTACTTAAGCATTTAGGATATCCATCTTTCCTACCTCTAAACTCCGAATAGTCTATCTATCAGCTCTCAGGAGACTAACAATCGGAATCCCTGGAGACATTCCTGGAGGAATCCCTGGAGACATTTCTGGAGGAATCCCTGGAGACATTCCTGGAGGAATCCCTGGAGACATTCCTGGAGGAATCCCTGGAGACATTCCTGGAGGAATCCCTGGAGACATTCCTGGAGGAATCCCTGGAGACATTCCTGGAGGAATCCCTGGAGACATTCCTGGAGGAATCCCTGGAGACATTCCTGGAGGAATCCCTGGAGACATTCCTGGAGGAATCCCTGGAGACATTCCTGGAGGAATCCCTGGAGACATTCCTGGAGGAATCCCTGGAGACATTCCTGGAGGAATCCCTGGAGACATTCCTGGAGGAATCCCTGGAGACATTCCTGGAGGAATCCCGGGAGACATTCCTGGAGGAATCCCGGGAGACATTCCTGGAGGAATCCCTGGAGACATTCCTGGAGGAATCCCTGGAGACATTCCTGGAGGAATCCCTGGAGACATTCCTGGAGGAATCCCTGGAGACATTCCTGGAGGAATCCCTGGAGACATTCCTGGAGGAATCCCTGGAGACATTCCTGGAGGAATCCCTGGAGACATTCCTGGAGGAATCCCTGGAGACATTCCTGGAGGAATCCCTGGAGACATTCCTGGAGGAATCCCTGGAGACATTCCTGGAGGAATCCCTGGAGACATTCCTGGAGGAATCCCTGGAGACATTCCTGGAGGAATCCCTGGAGACATTCCTGGAGGAATCCCTGGAGACATTCCTGGAGGAATCCCTGGAGACATTCCTGGAGGAATCCCTGGAGACATTCCTGGAGGAATCCCTGGAGACATTCCTGAAGGAATCCCTGGAGACATTCCTGGAGGAATCCCTGGAGACATTCCTGGAGGAATCCCTGGAGACATTCCTGGAGGAATCCCTGGAGACATTCCTGGAGGAATCCCTGGAGACATTCCTGGAGGAATCCCTGGAGACATTCCTGGAGGAATCCCTGGAGACATTCCTGGAGGAATCCCCGGGGACATTCCTGGAGGAATCCCCGGGGACATTCCTGGAGGAATCCCCGGGGACATTCCTGGAGGAATCCCCGGGGACATTCCTGGAGGAATCCCCGGGGACATTCCTGGAGGAATCCCCGGGGACATTCCTGGAGGAATCCCCGGGGACATTCCTGGAGGAATCCCCGGGGACATTCCTGGAGGAATCCCCGGGGACATTCCTGGAGGAATCCCCGGGGACATTCCTGGAGGAATCCCCGGGGACATTCCTGGAGGAATCCCCGGGGACATTCCTGGAGGAATCCCCGGGGACATTCCTGGAGGAATCCCCGGGGACATTCCTGGAGAAATCCCCGGGGACATTCCTGGAGAAATCCCCGGGGACATTCCTGGAGAAATCCCCGGGGACATTCCTGGAGAAATCCCCGGGGACATTCCTGGAGAAATCCCCGGGGACATTCCTGGAGGAATCCCCGGGGACATTCCTGGAGAAATCCCCGGGGACATTCCTGGAGGAATCCCCGGGGACATTCCTGGAGGAATCCCCGGGGACATTCCTGGAGAAATCCCCGGGGACATTCCTGGAGGAATCCCCGGGGACATTCCTGGAGGAATCCCCGGGGACATTCCTGGAGAAATCCCCGGGGACATTCCTGGAGGAATCCCCGGGGACATTCCTGGAGAAATCCCCGGGGACATTCCTGGAGGAATCCCCGGGGACATTCCTGGAGGAATCCCCGGGGACATTCCTGGAGGAATCCCCGGGGACATTCCTGGAGGAATCCCCGGGGACATTCCTGGAGGAATCCCCGGGGACATTCCTGGAGGAATCCCCGGGGACATTCCTGGAGGAATCCCCGGGGACATTCCTGGAGGAATCCCCGGGGACATTCCTGGAGGAATCCCCGGGGACATTCCTGGAGGAATCCCCGGGGACATTCCTGGAGGAATCCCCGGGGACATTCCTGGAGGAATCCCCGGGGACATTCCTGGAGGAATCCCCGGGGACATTCCTGGAGGAATCCCCGGGGACATTCCTGGAGGAATCCCCGGGGACATTCCTGGAGGAATCCCCGGGGACATTCCTGGAGGAATCCCCGGGGACATTCCTGGAGGAATCCCCGGGGACATTCCTGGAGGAATCCCTGGAGACATTCCTGGAGGAATCCCTGGAGACATTCCTGGAGGAATCCCTGGAGACATTCCTGGAGGAATGACTGCAAAACGTGAATTCTTCTAATAAAGCATATTGTAGAGGTAATACAAAATGTTTGCAACTATCTTGAACATCCCTAGCTACGATCAATTACGGCTCTCGACGAACAAGCGCTCCAGTGCTCTTGCCAAGCATCCTAGAGGGTTAGGGTCTTCGACAAAGTTGTCTAGATTGGTTGGTGCTACATTTTAACGTCTTTGGTTTTGATCTAGTTCCGCTGAAACTGATCTAGATACATTTTGTATTTCTATATGGCGCTCTTGTGTCCTAGAGGGTCCTAGAGGGTTGGAGTCTTCGGTAAAGTACTTTGGATTGGTTGGTACTATGCTCATGTTTACGTCTTCGGTTTTGATCTATATCTGCTAAAACTGATCTAGATAAGTTGTTACGGGTATAAATATTTGTTACAATTAATAAGACAAAATAATTGTATAATGTGTTCAAAGTTTAATATTCGTGCGTTCTTTGTGTTACATGTTGAATTTTAACTTGTTGATATTACCCTTGTAGTAATTAGCATTTATAGGGTTCTGGTAGAATAGAGGCCCATGAAGTACGCAATCTTATTTCGATTGCCAACATTCAGGCCATTTCGGGACGCGATTAGGTACCAGAGAAGTAAACCTTTCCCTGGCACAGACTTCAAGTCATAAAACTCTAGTAATGAAACCCGAAACGGGATGCCCGATTAGGATTAGCTTTCCTAGACAAAACCAAGCTATGAACACAGCAACAAATGCTGTGAACTAAAAGGCAAACTGCCAACAAAAATACAATTCCAGGATGACTGACGGACCCAAATCAATAAAAGAAACCTCGTCATCCTGTGATCGGAAGGAGTTATCCCTCTGGATAACAGGGCACATATATGTTATGTGTTGTGTTGCGTCAATTTGTGATGTTCCTAATTTGTGCATTTGTAAGGTTCTGTGTATCGTGATGTGTTAATACTTAGTAATAATTAATTTCTTTTATTTTTGTAACATGGCACATGTTACAAAAATAAAAGAAAAATAATTATTGTAAATGACTAACATATCACAACACATAGAACCTTATAAATGCACAAATAAGAGACATCACAAGTTGACGCAACACAACACATAACATATATGTGCCCTGTTATCCAGAGGGATAACTCCTTCCGATCACAGGATGACGAGGTTTCTTTTATTGATTTGGGTCCGTCAGTCATCCTGGAATTGTATTTTTGTTGGCAGTTTGCCTTTTAGTTCACAGCATTTGTTGCTGTGTTCATAGCTTGGTTTTGTCTAGGAAAGCTAATCCTAATCGGGCATCCCGTTTCGGGTTTCATTACTAGAGTTTTATGACTTGAAGTCTGTGCCAGGGAAAGGTTTACTTCTCTGGTACCTAATCGCGTCCCGAAATGGCCTGAATGTTGGCAATCGAAATAAGATTGCGTACTTCATGGGCCTCTATTCTACCAGAACCCTATAAATGCTAATTACTACAAGGGTAATATCAACAAGTTAAAATTCAACATGTAACACAAAGAACGCACGAATATTAAACTTTGAACACATTATACAATTATTTTGTCTTATTAATTGTAACAAATATTTATACCCGTAACAAAGTTTTATCTTTCGATATGATGCTCTGGTGTTCTTGGTATGCATTCTAGAGGGTTGGAGTCTTCGACAAAGAGCTTTGGATTTGTTGGTACTACATTATTCCGTCTTCGGTTTTGATCTAGATCTGCTAAAACTGATCTAGATAAGTTTTATCTTTCAGTATGACACTCTAGTTTTCTTGGTATGCATCCTAGAGGGTTGGAATCTTCGACAAAGTGCTTTAGTTTGGTTGGTACTAGATTCTTACGTCTTCGGTTTTGATCTAGATCTGCTGAAACTGATCCAGATCAGACACGTCTATACTAGTCTAGACAATTTTTCTGTTTGTGTGTCGGTCTATTGTTCTGGATTTGCATCCTGGAATGATGCAGGCTTCGACAAAGTGCTTCAGGTTTTTAGATGCAATAGCTTTACGTTTTCGGTTTTGGTATAGATTTGCTGTAACTTATCCAGATTATTTTTATAGATAAAAAGTAAAATGGTGTAAATCAATTGGCATTTTTCGGAGGTAGTCCGTGACATTTACATTTACTTTTTATGTTTCTTATGGACGTCGTTCTACTCTTGAAATAATCAAGGATACTGTGTTGAATGTTACGAAAATCGATCAAGTTGTTGCAGTACGAGCAGTTAAAAAATTGGGCCTGAGGATCACTGCCTTAAGTGAATCTTCCTAAAGATTTTTTCATGACTACGTAGGTAGTTTTTTATTCATCCGTTAGGTAGTTACAGTCTTCATAAGTAAGCCAGGCAGAGTGTGTACAATGTGCTGACGAATAGGTATTACCTAAATTATATTTATATCGATCAAATGGCGTGGGGATCATTAGTTAATGGAAAGCGAACGAAGAGCAGTGAAAAAGTGCAAGTGTTTTTAGTATTTTGCTAACCGTTAGAAAGAAAGTTCAAACAGTTCCAAACAGAAAGTGTCAACACTCGTTTATAATTTCGCGATGGACAGTGAAGTTTTCCCAATCCACGATCTTCCGGAAGAAGTGTTGGAGCACATATTCTCATTTCTTCCGTTGTCGGATCGTAAGTCTGCTTCGTTAGTATGCACATTGTGGGAAAGATTGTCGTTTTGTCGTCGATTTTCACGCAAAGTGGCGCTCAAAATTCGATTTCCCGGTTTTTTTCTGCGCCGCAGTAAACGCCGCTATAGAAATGTGTTCGTTATTTTGTATACTCGTGATCATAACATGTTCTGCTTCGAGGATTTAATAATGGCCTTGGAACTGTTCGCCACAGATGTGGAGAGTTTCCAGTGTCTGGGACATTTGAACACAGAGCAGCTGTGTATGGTATTAAGCCATTTTCCAAATCTGCAGCAGTTGATAGTGGGGTTGAACATCTATGACGATTATGAGGGCTTTAGATTGCTTCCGTCGGAGCCACATGCAGATTTCGAATTGCAGATCGAAAGGCTCGATGTTTCCAACCTGACCCAGCTGAGTATTATAATTGCAGAACCAACGGATGGAAGGAAGTTCCTGCCTATTCTGCGACGACTGGCTTCACAGCTTACGAGCGTGGATTTGTATTCAACGGACTACTTCATTCCCTTGGAACTACTACAATTTCCAAAGGTCGAAGTGCTAAAAATTGGCGGCAGTCTGTGCGATGCAGAAAACGATCGGGATCTACGGACATTCTTCGCTGGATTTAAGCTTTTGAAGGAAGTCAGACTCGATTCCACCATCAAAGAGATAGCGCTGGATACGATAATTAGGGCGTGCCCAGGAATCGAGTTTTTCAAAATTAAGGGTCCCCGCGTCAATCCGATTCCATTTCATTTGTTGGGACGTCTAAAACACCTGAAGGTAAGTTCAACTATCGCAAGATTTGTTTTAAATGTTTGTTATTCACTATTTATTTATATTGTTTTAGACATTGGGCCTCGGAGAAGTGAATGACGTTCCAGAAAGCAGCTTAAAATTAAACCGTTTGACGAGCGTGAAAACCCTTCGCCTTAAACTTTCCAAATGTGAAGAGAGTTTAATTGAACGACTTCGACATCTGCTACCGAACGTAATCACCATGGATGTAACATTGATAGGCGATTGGAACATCAAAAGGGGACTTAGGCACATCTGCCAAAGCTTTCGAGGACTCCAAAGTCTAAAGCTTTCCGACGGGGCCACTTGGCTTCAAACGACAAGTAGCAGCCTTCTTGATTTGAAGCACCTAGATCAACTGGAAGAACTTACTTTTAAGAAGATTCGCACACGGATAGTTGATATACCACCGAATCCGCTTCTCAAGCGATTTGTGATGAACTTTCCCTGCTTGTTGTCCGACGAGGATTTGCTGGAAATGGCAAGGCAATATCCAAACCTGCGAGTCCTTGAGCTGGGACCGTACAGACAACTATCATCTGAGGGGATTGCTGCATTTAAATCGCAACTGGTGAACTGTGCGGTGCACTATATCCCGTACGCCAAAAATAGTGCTTCAAAACAATATCGCAATATATTCTGAATTCCGAAGTACATGCCTATCGCATTTTTCATTGTATTTATCACAACATCTGCTTTCTCACTTTCAGTCTCGAGCACACATGGTGGTGCCAGGGATGGGGAGCACTCACTTGGAAAGAGTTACGTTCACTTGGTATTTTCTCAGTTCAGAAGCATGCTATCAAAAAAGCATGGAGCACTTTTACCTTGTGGATTGCGTTGCGTTGAGTTGTAACGGAGTAATTCGTAGATTGCATACTGAAAGTTGTCATGTTAAAACTTTAATACTCCTATTCTAATTGCTTATGGAATGCTATTTGGGAAGAAACAGTTATCCAATCAGAGGTTGAAGTAAAAAAGACATGAAAACTTCCATTGCCGGCCACGCCCATCTTCTCCGTTACGAGGAAAGGAAAGGATGTGATGATATGACACCTACTTTATGAAAGGCCAGCGACTCACACCGGCGCCCCCATAGGTGTCAAGGAGTTGGATATTTGGAATGGGTTGATTGGTGATTCACTATAAGCGAGTGATGCGCCAAGATTCAGATTGTGTAAGTGTATTTGAGTTGATCATGTAGATGTGTTGATGTGAGTGTAAGTTATTTTTTAACACCAACGTTGGGAGTGACATAGCTAAGAAATTTGTCACTCCATGGGCCTTTTTGCTTCCGGGAGGGGCACAGGCATTTGGACCGTGTGTCCTGGCTAACAAGCCTATGCTTAAGCGCCATTGATCGCTCTCTGAAACGATAAGAAACACGTTATGTGGATGGGAAGGGATAATAGGGAAGGGATGATATCTATTTATCGAGATGCTAGCGACTCACAGACGCTCTCGTCATTGGCGTAACTAGGATTTTTCCTGGAGGGGGCCCAGGGGGGGCCTGACCTGAGATGAATTTTAAGCGCGATGGGCGCCCGATATGTGAATATGCAAATCAGTATTGTAGTTTTGTGTAATAAAAATGACTGTTTCAGATTTGTTCATAGTTTTGTATACTATATGAGTACGAACAATTCCTCCAAGATTTTTTGCCATAGCTTAATTCAGTGATTCAATCTTGGCTTCTTCCAGAAATTCAATCAAGAATTCATCTAGGGATTCCACTAGACATTTTTTCGGGGATTTGTCCTGGGATATCTTTAGAGGTTCCTCCAGTAATTGTTCCAGTGCTTTTTTCGGAGTTTCCTTCAGGAATTTCTCCAGAGATATTTCTGCAGGTATTCAGAGATTTCTACAGGGCTATCTCCATATATGCCTTCCAAAATTCCACTAGAGATTGCTCCAATAATTACATCTGGAATGATTCGAAGTATTTCTGCAGAAACGTATTCCAGAAATTCTTTTAGAAAATTTTACTTGGAGATTCCTAAAAAACACTCCAAGAATTGCTCGAAAAAATTGTACAAAAACACCTTTAGGGATCCTAGTTTTTTTTATCTGTATTAACGAAATTTTTAGCCCTAGGCTAGTTCATCTCGGGACCCACGCTTTACTTCCCTTCCGAAGGAAGAACTCACATTTTGCGAGTTTGTCGGGAGTGGAATTCGATCCCAGGTCCTCGGCGTGATAGTCAAGTGTTCTAACCATCCCACCAGGTCCGCTCCACTAGGGATCCTAGTATTCCTTCAACAATTACTGCAGACATTGATTTCTCCATTTTTTTATCCAGGAATATTCCTACAAAAATTCTTCCAGGTATTCGCTAAGAAAGCTCTCCTGAGATTCCATAAAAAGTTCCTAATGGGGCTTGCTTCCGGGATTCCTCTCTCTCTCTCTCTTCTTGGCGTAACGTCCTCATTGGGACAAAGCCTGCTTCTCAGCTTAGTGTTCTATGAGCACTTCCACAGTTATTAACTGAGAGCTTCCTCTGCCAATGACCATTTTTGCATGCGTATATCGTATGGCAGGCACGAAGATACTCTATGCCCAAGGAAGTCAAGGAAATTTCCTTTACGAAAAGATCCTGGACCGACCGGGAATCGAACCCGTCACCCTCAGCATGGTCATGCTGAATACCCGTGCGTTTACCGCCTCGGCTATATGGGCCCTATCCGGGATTCCTCATCGGTTTTTTTTTTTCAGAAATTACTTCAAGAGTTCCTCCAGGGATTCACCGGAAATTTCTTCTGTTACTCTTACAAAAACGAATTCCGAGATTATTTTAAACATTTCTAGAAGAACTCTTATTGGGATTCCTTCAGAAACTACCGCAGGAATTAATCCAGGATTTCAGGATTCCCTCAGGAATTTCAGCGATGTCTTCAGTATTTCCCTTGAAAATTCTTCAGAAAATCCTCCTGGAATTCCCTCAGAAATCGAACTTTGTATTTCATCAGGAATGAATCTTGAGATTCCTCCAGGAACTCCTTCGGAAATTCCTCCCGGATTTTTTTCAAGAATTATTCCAGGTTTTTCTCCTGGCATGCCTCTAGGATTTCATTCAGGCATTTCTCCAGAGACTTCTGCAAGAGTTCTACCAAGAATTTCTCCAGGTATTACCCCAGGTATTTCCTCAGGAATTACTCCAGGAATTTATTCAAGTTTGGATCCAGGAATTCTTCCATGAATTCCTCCGAAAATTCTTCCAGGAATTTCTTCTCTAGTGTTTCCTCTGCACATTCCTCCAGGATTTATTTCATGGATCCCTCTAGGAATTCCACCGATGAACCCTGCAGTAATTCCTCCAGAAAATCCTCCTAGAACTCCACCAGAAATTCCTTTCTAAATTTCTCTAAAAAATTCTCCAGGAATTCCTTCAGAAATTTCTCCATGGATTCCTTCCAGAATTCCTCTAGAGATTCTTCCAGGAATTCATTCAGGGATTCTCAAGATATTCATTTATGGGTTCCTCCTGCAGTTCTTCCATGAATAGTTCCACGGATTTTCCCCAAGATTTCCTATAGAGATTTGTCCAGGAATTCCTCCTGAGGTTCTCCCAGAAATTGTTTCAGGGATTCCTCCAGGTTTTTTTTTTGCAAGAATTCCCCCAGGGATTCTTCCAAGTAATTCCTCTAAGGATGCCTCCAGGAATTCCTCAAGAGGTTACTTAAGTATTACCCCAAGAATCCCTTCAGAAAGTCCTCCAGGAATTGATCCAGGAACTCCCATAAGAATTCCTTCAGAAATTACTACCGAAATTCCTTCAGGAATTCCTCCTGGAATTCCTCCAAAAATTCCTCCAGAAATTTCTCTTGGAGTTTCTTCAGAAATTTCTCTTGGAATTTCTTCAGAAATTTCATTTGGAATTTCTTCAGAAATTCATCCATTAACTGCTTCCAGAATTTCTCTCGAGATTTCTCCAGGAATTCATTCAAGAATTCTTCCAGGGATAGTTCCAAGGAATTTCCACAAAAATTCCCTTACAGATTAATCCAGGAATTCTTCCTGGGATTCCGCAAGGAATTTATCCAGAACTTCCTGCAGGAATTTGTCTGGAACTTTCCAGGCATTCCTCCTGAGGTTTCTCCAGAAATTGCTTCAGGGATTCCTCCAGGGATTTTTCAAAGAATTTTCCCAGGGATTCTTCCAAGAATTTCTCTAGAAATTTTCCAAAGGATTCCTCTAGAAATTTTTCAAGAGGCTCCTTTAGAAATTTCTCCTGGGAGTTTCTCCATGGACTCATCCCGGGATTTCTCCAGCAATTCATCTAGAGATTGCTTCGGGAGTTCTTCTAAAAACTCCAAACTCCACTAGATTGCTCCCAGAATTCTTCTGAAAACTCAACCAGGAACTCATCTAGAAATATATCCAGAGATTACTCCAGGCATTAGTCCAGGAATTTCTCCAGGAATTTTTCAAGGAAATTCCCCATGGATTCCTCCAGGGATTTTTTAAGGAATTTCTCCAGGGGTTACTCCAGGCATTCCTCCAGAGATTTCTATAGGGATTCAATTTCCTACAGGAATTTCTTCAGAAATTGATCCAGGAATCCCTCCAGGAATTTCTTCGGAAATTCCTACAGCATTCCTCCAGGAATTTCTGCAGGAAATTCTTTAGAGATTGCTTCCGATATTCTTTCAGTAGATTCTTCAGGAAATTAAATAGGAATTTTTCCAAGGGATTCCTTCGCATATTCTTTCAGATTACCTCTAGGAATTAATCCATGAATTTCAACTCCAGGGATTCCTCTAGAAATCCGTCCAGGAGTTATTTCACGGGTTCTTCTAGAAATTCCACCAGGAATTCCTCTAAGAATATACCAAAAATTCCTGCATGGATTCCTCTAAGGATTCTTCCGTGAGATTCCTCCAAGAATTCCTCCTGGAATTCCTCCAGAAATTCCTCTGGGAATTCTTCTAGAAATTTATCTTGGAATTTCATCAGAAATTTCTCTAATGCTCCAGGTACATATTACTCCAGGAACTTCTCCAGGGATGCCTCCTTCAGAAATTGATCCATTAACTTTGGAGCCAAGGGCTGAAAGTATCTTTAAAAAAGACAAATCAATCAATCAATCCATTAACTTTTCCAGGGAATCCGCCAGGTATTTGTCCAAAAATTTTCTAAGATTTCCTCCAGAAATCCATCTTGGAATTGCTAAGAAAATTTGCTTATGATTTCACAAAAAAAAATGTGTCTATGATGCTTCGTTCTATGATTTTTCAAAGTAGGTGGTGTCTGTGGAACATGTTTGATTTTCACTGGAGTTTTCCGGAAAATTAGGCGACCCTGATTTTTTCAATTTAGTTTTTCAAATATATTTGATCCCTACCTAATTTCATTAACCTTCAGAAACCTTATACCAATTTGTACGATAATAAAAAAAAATCCCCTAATGCTCCAGGCATTAGTCCAGGAACTTTTCCAGAGATTCCGCATGGAATTTTTCCAGAAGGTTCTCCCGGATATCCTCCAGAAATACATCTAGGAACTCCTCCTGTGATTTCTTGAAGAATTCCTCTAAGGATTCCTCCAGGAATGCATCCAGAAATTCCTCCAAGGATTCATCTAAAATGTTTTCTAGTAATTTCTACAGGGATTTCTGATGCGGATTCTTCAGATTTCAGAATTCCTAGCATAATTGCTCTTCCGATTCCTCCAGGAATTCATCCAGGGATTCCTCCAGGTATACTTTCACAAATTACTCCAGGGATTCCTGCAGGTATTGCTCCGAGAATTCTTGTAATGATTTTTTCCGAAATTTCTCTCGGGATTTTTTTTTAAATTATTCAGCGGTTCGTTAAAAAATTACAGTATTCCGTTCATAATGTTTTTTCAGGGATTCACTCCAGGGTTTTCTTTAGGATTTCTTGTAGATTTTTTGAATAATTTGAAGGATTTCTAGAGGAATTCCTCCAGCGATTTGTATTGAAATTCTTTTAGATAACTTTAGAGGGACATAGAAGCCAAGAAATACTCCAAGAAGTCATCTAGGAATTCTTTCACAATTATCTCATGAATACCAAGTCTTTTACAAGTCCAATCATGAATACCTTCAAACTTACGATTACATCTTGCTGCACCAGCTTTAAATATATTAAAACTTCCTCAATGACCATTTGAATTTGTGCGTTGTTTGATAGACGCAAAAATACGCCCACGAAATAAAAGAAATCAATAGTGACCGACTAGAAATCACCTCCAGCATGGTTTTAATGAATACACTCGCGATTACGCTTCAGCTACGTACTACATCTATTTCACTAGGAATTCACAAACTTTTGCTGGAATTCCATTGCAAATTCAACCAGAGTTTTTTTCCACATGATACTTGATTTCCATAAAGAAGCACTTAACCATATTTTGCAGTAATGCTGCTAGAAAATTCAAAGATTCTTAAAGATACCCATCCAGGAATTCCTGGAAATCATCATTTAGATTTAATTTTTCAGCGATTTAAAAAAGAAGATGTGAAAAGTATTGCTTTTTAAATATATACACTCCCGTTCAAAAGTTTGGGATCACCCCCTGAAAAACATGTCATTTTTTTTAGGCCCATATCTCCGCCAATTTGCGTCCGATTTCAAAACCCTAGGTTTCATTTAAAAGATAATAAGTCAAAGAAACTTTGAATATGATTTAAAAGAAACTTTTTCAAAAAATGTTGTATGTAAACTTAATCCAAAGTTGCCAAATTTTCTAAAAAATGAATATAAACTTACGGCAGTGTCGCTGGAAATTGGGTCGACCAAATTTTAAGATGAGAGCGGTAATATGACCCATTTTCTATTAGCTTTCAACTGCTTTTTACAGAACTTAGCTAAAAAATCCAGAAAAAAAGTTATTAAGTAAATTATCTCTTCATGTCATCGACCAAAAGTTTGGGGTCACCCCTCAGTATGATCTATCAGCCACAGGCCCGGATTTAAGGGGGCGCAATGGGGGCAAGTGCCCCGGGCCCCCCGATTGAGGGGGCCCCCCAAGATTCCCGATGTGTATTATGTATTTTGTTCAACGGATGGATTTACATTTTTTTTTTTGATATTTTCTTCAATATGAGCTACCATTCTAAAACAATAAAACTGTTTTGTCAATTTATTGATAAATGCAAAACAATTGAAATAAAAAAACATCAACTAAACGATTAAATTTTTCTCCAGAGAGGTATACA
This sequence comes from Aedes albopictus, assembly GCF_035046485.1. Lineage (NCBI taxonomy): Eukaryota > Metazoa > Arthropoda > Insecta > Diptera > Culicidae > Aedes > Aedes albopictus. Next base: position 304,312,682 of record NC_085136.1, read on the forward strand.
ATATTCAACAATTGGATAGAAAGAACTTTCTTGTTTATTTTGGCGTACACGAGTTTCTCAAAAACCTCTTGAAAGTTTTTATTGAGTTCCGTAAAAAAATTAAAAACGTTTCTTAACAAAACCAAAGTTTTTTTTTCAGAGTAAATTAAACGATGTTTGAGTATCAATATAAATGTCATTTCATTGATAGTTTAACAATTCAATCACTTATTTGACAATGATTGTGCATGCTTCTGTTGATTATATGATTATATTCTAAAAACACCTACTTAATACCCATCTGACTCAGTTTGTTGAGGACAGATGTTTTTTATGGGAAAGATATGATAATTATTAAGAGAGATATTTAGGAAATTCTGATCAATTTTGGAAACCTAAAACATCTCGGAGCAATGGTTTTACATATCTATATTTTGGGTTCCACCGACGTTTTGAGAATTTATTGCTACAGTTGCCCCCTAAAAACCTAACTTTTTTCATTCTAAGTCTTGAAGTACTCGTATAATATTGCAATCGCAAAAAAAAAACAGTAAAAATTTAAAAAATACGAACTACACAATATTGACAAAAAAAATAATATAAAGTTTACATTTTTAAAATCTTGCTTTTGGGGGCCTACTCTAAAAAGTTTGCCCCGGGCCCCCCGAAGCCTAAATCCAGCACTGATCAGCCAAAAGTTTGGGGTCACTTTCGTCAAACATGGAAAAGTGATTTGGTAATATCTTCGTCATCTATAGTTCAATTTTAATTCTTTTTGGCTCATTTCAAAGATAATTAACTAAATTTACGTTTGATGTTTTTAACTAAACGTATTTAACGATTTTTGTATATAAAAATGTTATGTAAAGTTTACACATTTCACCACACTTCAAAAAATGAGGCAACTTTACGTTAAGTTTTAGTAAGTAAATTTCAACAAATATGTGTGGTTCAATGCCTATGCAGTAAGTATCATTCATTTTGTTTCAAATAAGCCAAGAAGAATTAAAATTGAATGAAAGATGACAAAGATATAAACAAATCACTTTTCCATGTTTTACGATAGTGACCCCAAACTTTTGGCCGATACATCATGTTGAGGGGTGACCCCAAACTTTTGGTCGATGACATCAAGGATTAATTTACTTAATAACTTTTTTTCTAGATTTTTTAGCTAAGTTCTGTAAAAAGCAGTTGAAAGCTAATAGAAAGTGGGTCATATTACCGCTCTCATCTTAAAATTTGGTCGACCCAATTTCCAGCGACACTGCCGTAAGTTAATATTCATTTTTTAGAAAATTTGGCAACTTTGGATTAAGTTTACATACAAAATTTTTTGAAAAAGTTTCTTTAAAATCATGTTCAAAGTTTCTTTGACTTATTATCTTTTGAATGAAACCTAGGGTTTTGAAATCGGATGCAAATTGGCGGAGATATGGGCCTAAAAAAATGACATGTTTTTGAGGGGGTGACCCCAAACTTTTGAACGGGAGTGTATATTACTGTACGTGCAGTTGAAACCCGGAATTTTCGACTGGCGAAGTTGGATTTTTCTCCAAATCCGTGCGTCGGACCTAACTTCGGAAGTGGTGCGCTGTATAGCTGTTTGCTATACAGCGCACCACTTCCGAAGTTAGGTCCGACGCACGGATTTGGAGAAAAATCCTACTTCGCTAGTCGAAAACTCCGATTTTCAACTAAATTGAGAATATAGATCTATGTTTGTCACCACGACAGTGGTTTTCAGATTTTTTCTAATTTTCATATATAAAGTCATGAAAAATTTCTGGGGGGGGGCTGGCGGATTCTGGGAGGGGCCTGGCCCCCCTGCCCCCCCCTCTAGTTACGCCAATGGCTCTCGTAAATAGAAAGGAGAAGGGATTTTGGTACGGGAAAGGTCGGGTATAATTAAGTTACGGGACTGGATTGTTACCCGGGTAGAGGTGAATGGCAAACCAAAAACAAAAGAATAAAAAATTTTATTGTCATAACTTATTTTGTCATTCATGAGTGCTTCATGAAGAGCTTAAAACAACATGTGAATAGCATAATATGATATCATATCAAAATATGCCATTCGCTTGTCATTTTAAAATTTGGAAGAATAACTACTGAAGGTCTTATTTTGCTATCATAACAAATTTTGCAATTGGTGAGATATTATTGACCTTTTGAGAGTTTGATGAACTCGCAGTTTTGGCACTTATCAAGAACAACATAATGACAAAATTTGAATTTTGGTTATTCTAATGCTAAATTTTGATATTTGTTTGCAATTACATTCCATCCAAAAAACTTATACGTTTTCATTTTGTTATTGGAATAAACAACTTAATATACCCTTGTTCTGGATGACAATAGAATAACTAATTTTGATATTGTTCTATTTTCAATAACTCAATAATGGTATATTTTGCAATTCTCAATCTTATTTTTTTTTGTTCTTGGTTTGCCATTGTAATGTCAAAATTTGACATTCTTTAGTTATTTTATCGAACAATGTCAGTTACTATTTTTGCCCTTTTGTCACTTATTTCAAACAAACCAATGACAAATTTTACCATTCAGTAATTCTTTTTGAATGGTAAAACTTGAAATTATTTTGTAATTCTTTTCTGCCCGGGTATGAAATTAATTTAGTGTAGTTATTTTGAAATATACACAAAGAAGAACAGCAAAACAAGGCGATTGATTGGGACGTCTTTACCCCGTCTATACATGAAATCTGGATTAACTATATTGGTAAACCAGGTTTACGAGTTAAGCGGAAGTGAAGAAAAAGACTCTAAGTCCCATCATTAACTTAGAAAGCGTCCAGAACTGAAACGGCTTCCGATAGATGATAAGAAAGTAAAAGAGCGAAAAGATATTCCAAACATATATGATAATAATGCAGTATACAAAGAATAAATCAGAAAGATCTCACCAAGTTCCATCTTGTCTTGTCGTATCCTCTCCTCGATTTCTTTCCATTCTCCAGGCATGGGATTCTTCTTTCCAGTCGCCCCCGAAATGTTAGTCTGGTTCCGTTTCCGTTATCCGTAGAGGATGGGGCAGATATATGCTTGAGATATTCTTCAATATTACCGCAGAAACGGCCACATCCAACAACCTCCTCTTGATCCGGGGAACTTTCCGCTTGTGCAGCAAACCTCCACATCGCTATTTGACACCTTGTTTTCCTGCTGCGACCAAGTCTCACCATCCAAAAGAATGAAATTCTCGAACCACCATCGTAATTCGGCACTCGGAAACACTTTGTTCATATCCATTAACTACCCCGAAATTTTGACAGGGGTCCAGGGTTGGGAACACTCACTTGCAACGAGTTACATTCACTTACTATTTTCTCAGCTCAAAAGCGTGCAATCAAGAAACGATGTATGGGCGACTTTTGCCTTGTGATTTCGTCTAAAACTTTGCCGAATAGAGTAGAGGTCGCACACGAATCCCAAGGTCATGCCATAGCTGTGAAAGCGACTCTCCACGAGGTGAGTGTAATTTACATTCACCTCTTGGAGAGTTGCCTTCGCAGCTCCCTCACGACTTCGGTATGCGTGTGCGACCCCTACTTTATTCGGCAAAGTTTTAGACGAAATCACAAGGTAAAAGTCATCCATACATCGTTTCTTGATTGCACGCTTCTGAGTTGAGAAAACTGCAAGTGAGTGTAATTCTTTCCAAGTGAATGTTCCCATCCTTGCAGGGGTCAAGACAAAAACACAGCGCGAGAAAATTTTACATAAGTTTTCGCGCGCGGCATACTACGATCCATCTGAAGCACTTTTACCTTGTGGATTTATCCAAAACTTTGCCGAATAATGATTCGGATGAATTTCATAAGGTCACGCTATGACGTAAAATCGTCCCACAGCTTGGCTTTTATTCATGTTTAGCAACATGGTATTCTCAAGCGTCGGTAGCCGTGTGGATAAAACACGGGCTCGGTGATCCCGACGATCGAATCCAGTCTGCATCATTTTAAGATTTTTTTGTTCTTTTCATAAGTCTATCTTATAAAATTTGTCATAGCAAACACGATCAATTTTCATAAGGTATTCTTATGGCATCCATAAGAATTAGTTATAGCAAATTTTCATAAGGTATTTCGATGAATTTCGCTAGTTTTTTCGCTGAGTGTATGAGTCTTTGGGCCTGCTTTTGCTGCGATTTCCTGATTTTTCGCTCCAGAGTTTCTGTCGCTATCGGCTTTTGTGACATCGTCGATAGAGCTCATCGTTGGAGAACCAATTGTGAGACCACAATGCACGAAACACATACCTCAGGCATTGGCGGAGCCAGGATTTTCTTTTTTCTTACTCACTCTCCTCAACATACACGGGAACGAGAAAGACAGAAGAGGGGGCAGCTTGCCTCCTCTTTCATCCCGCTCTTTCTCGTGTATGTTTAGGAGAGTGAGTAAGAAAAGAGAAAAAGCTGGCTCCGCTAATGACCTCAGGCATCTTTTGATGAAAACCTCAAGCCGTTGAGTATTCCTCACTAGTACACATTAGACTTCACTGGCATACAGCAGCACAGAATTCAAGTTTGAGTTGAACCTTCAGATTTTAATGCGTTGACTACCGTAACTGTTTTCCTACACAATTCCAAAAGTCACAATGGCAGCCCTCGCCTTCTTGATCCGTGCACCTATGTCGATCTTGGTGCCGCCATCGGCCACCATTTGGCTACCAAGATATTGGAAGCTTTCAACAGTCTCCGCTGATTGCCCAGCTACTGTAAAACTGGAAGGGTTGACCGTGTTTACATCCAACGATTTGGTCTTGTTGATGTTGAGCGATTGGCAAGATCATCAAACTTGCTCTGCATATAAGAGCGCCGTTGAGCTAGGAGAGCAACGTCATCAGCCAATTCGAAGTCATCTAGGTGCTCTATGGTAATGGGCTGCCACAGCAATCCACGATTTGGTTCACGGTCAATCGCACCAACCAGGATCCTGTCAATTTTGATGGCGAACAGTAGCGGTGATAGTATACATCCTTTCCTCATTCCAGCAACGACCCGAATGGGATTGGACAATACACCGTTGTGCAGTACTCTGCACGAAAATGCCCTGTACTGTGCTTCAATGAGGCCCATGATTTTCTCAGGGAGACCCTTGCGCCTGACGGCTTCCCACATGTTTCCGTGATTGAGACAGTCGAAAGCTTTTTCGTAATCAATGAACAACAGGTAGAGAGACTCTTGGAATTCATTGATTTGCTCCAGAATAATACGGAGCCTGACAATATGGTCCACACAGGATCGTCCGGCGTGGAATCCTTTTTGCTGCCGTCGGAGAGTTGCGTCAATCTTCTCCTGTATCCGGTTTAGGATCACTTTGCAAAGGATTTTGAGAACGATACACATCTTTGATTTGAGTAGGATGAAAATGGGATTGCATATGTTCAGTAAAGGAACACATATATTACATGTTCGAATGTATATTCTTATGTTCAGTGGACCGACATATGTATTCGGTGACATTGAGATAGTCGATTTATTAAAAAAGTATAAGAAATTTTGAAAATGTTTTCAGAATTTTAAATTTTGATGCCAAAATTTAAAATCCAATTACCTTCTTCTCGCTTCAAACACGACCTCCTCCGTAGGTATTGCTCCTTAACCATCATCGTCATCATTTACATTTCAAAGTCAAAAGGAACACTGCAAGCAAACATGCACCGAGATTTCCCGAGTCTCACCACACGACCGCAGATTTCCACCGGGAGATCAACCTCTGTCGGACACAGTTTTAATCCGCTGCTGTAACATCATCACCCTTCCCCATACTACATAGATCCATCCAGTGCCGTGCCATTCCACGGGGCATTGTCCGTCCACGGCCAAATCCTCCTTGGACGGGCATTGTCGTGCTGCTCCACGGGCCAAACAAACCTCCGCTTGGGGGTAAAGATTTGCCCTTTACACAGACAGTCAGTGGCAGAGATATAGAGAGACAGACTAGCGATGTCCTTTCGTTTCGACGTTGTAAAGCGTTCAGCGACACCGACTTGCTTGCAAGACGACGACGATGGCTGCCGACGCCTAAAAGGCCAAGGCAAACCGAACCGAATGGATGGACCGACGACGACCGACAGCCAAACAGCCCCCGAGACCATCAGTACACATATTTATTATGCATAAATTGTAATCCCAAAATGGGAAAAGACGGGAGCAAGCGAAATCCATCTTGGACTTGGAGAGGCTGACGACGGCGACGATGAGCGAGTGGACATTGTGATTGGGTTAGTCCGAATGGATGAATGTTACAAAAACGTCTAAGTTCTGTTACAAGGTATTCATGCATCAGAAGGCCGCGATTCTGACAAGAATCCTCTCAGGATTCTGACGAGAATCCTCTCAGGATTCTGTCGAGAATACTCTCAGGATGCTGACGAGAAGCCTCTCAGGATTCTGACCAGAAGCCTTCCAGGATTCTGACGAGCAGTCTCTCAGGATTCTGGCGAGAGTCCGCTCAGGATTCTGACGAGAAGCCTCTGAGGATTCTGACGAGATTCCTTTCAGGATTTTGACGAGGATCCGCTCAGGATTCTGACGAAAATCCTCTCACGATTCTGACGAGGATCTGCTCAGGATTCTGTCGAATCCACTCAGAATTCTGACGAGAATACTCTCACGATTTTGACGAGAATCCTCTCAAAATTTTGACGAGAATAAGAATTCTGATGAGTAGCTTCTCAGTATTCTGACAAGGGTTCTCTCAGGATTCTGACGAGAATCCTTTAACTATTTTGACAACAATCCTCTCAGGATTGAGACGAGAAGACTCTCAGGATTTTGGCGAGTGTTCGCTCAGGATTCTGACGAGAAGCCTCTGAGGATTCTGACGAGAATCCTTTCAGGATTCTGACGAGAATCCTCTCAGGATTCTGACGACAGTTCTTTCAGGATTCTGACGACAGTCCTTTCAGGATTCTGACGACAGTCCTTTCAGGATTCTGACGAGAATACTTTCAGGATTCAGACGAGAATCCTTTCAGGATTCTGACGAGAATCCTTTCAGGATTCTGACGAGAATCCTTTCAGGATTCTGACGAGAATCCTTTCAGGATTCTGACGAGAATCCTTTCAGGATTCTGACGAGAATCCTTTCAGGATTCTGACGAGAATCCTTTCAGGATTCTGACGAGAATCCTTTCAGGATTCTGACGAGAATCCTTTCAAGATTCTGACGAGAATCCTTTCAGGATTCTGACGAGAATCCTTTCAGGATTCTGACGAGAATCCTTTCAGGATTCTGACGAGAATCCTTTCAGGATTCTGACGAGAATCCTTTCAGGATTCTGACGAGAATCCTTTCAGGATTCTGACGAGAATCCTTTCAGGATTCTGACGAGAATCCTTTCAGGATTCTGACGAGAATCCTTTCAGGATTCTGACGAGAATCCTTTCAGGATTCTGACGAGAATCCTTTCAGGATTCTGACGAGAATCCTTTCAGGATTCTGACGAGAATCCTTTCAGGATTCTGACGAGAATCCTTTCAGGATTCTGACGAGAATCCTTTCAGGATTCTGACGAGAATCCTTTCAGGATTCTGACGAGAATCCTTTCAGGATTCTGACGAGAATCCTTTCAGGATTCTGACGAGAATCCTTTCAGAATTCTGACGAGAACCCTTTCAGGATTCTGACGAGAATCCTCTCAGGATTCTGACGAGAATCCTCTCAGGATTCTGACGAGAATCCTCTCAGGATTCTGACGAGAATCCTGTCAGGATTCTGACGAGAATCCTGTCAGGATTCTGACGAGAATCCTCTCAGGATTCTGACGAGAATCCTCTCAGGATTCTGACGAGAATCCTCTCAGGATTCTGACGAGAATCCTCTCAGGATTCTGACGTGAATCCTTTCAGGATTCTGACGTGAATCCTTTCAGGATTCTGATGTGAATCCATTCAGGATTCTGACGAGAATCCTTTCAGGATTCTGACGAGAATCCTTTCAGGATTCTGACGAGAATCCTTTCAGGATTCTGACGAGAATCCTTTCAGGATTCTGACGAGAATCCTTTCAGGATTCTGACGAGAATCCTTTCAGGATTCTGACGAGAATCCTTTCAGGATTCTGACGAGAATCCTTTCAGGATTCTGACGAGAATCCTTTCAGGATTCTGACGAGAATCCTTTCAGGATTCTGACGAGAATCCTTTCAGGATTCTGACGAGAATCCTTTCAGGATTCTGACGAGAATCCTTTCAGGATTCTGACGAGAATCCTTTCAGGATTCTGACGAGAATCCTTTCAGGATTCTGACGAGAATCCTTTCAGGATTCTGACGAGAATCCTTTCAGGATTCTGACGAGAATCCTTTCAGGATTCTGACGAGAATCCTTTCAGGATTCTGACGAGAATCCTTTCAGGATTCTGACGAGAATCCTTTCAGGATTCTGACGAGAATCCTTTCAGGATTCTGACGAGAATCCTTTCAGGATTCTGACGAGAATCCTTTCAGGATTCTGACGAGAATCCTTTCAGGATTCTGACGAGAATCCTTTCAGGATTCTGACGAGAATCCTTTCAGGATTCTGACGAGAATCCTTTCAGGATTCTGACGAGAATCCTTTCAGGATTCTGACGAGAATCCTTTCAGGATTCTGACGAGAATCCTTTCAGGATTCTGACGAGAATCCTTTCAGGATTCTGACGAGAACCCTTTCAGGATTCTGACGAGAATCCTCTCAGGATTCGGACGAGAATCCTCTCAGGATTCTGACGAGAATCCTCTCAGTATTCTGACGAGAATCCTGTCAGGATTCTGACGAGAATCCTCTCAGGATTCTGACGAGAATCCTCTCAGGATTCTGACGAGAATCCTCTCAGGATTCTGACGAGAATCCTCTCAGGATTCTGACGTGAATCCTTTCAGGATTCTGACGAGAATCCTTTCAGGATTCTGACGAGAATCCTTTCAGGATTCTGACGAGAATCCTTTCAGGATTCTGACGAGAATCCTTTCAGGATTCTGACGAGAATCCTTTCAGGATTCTGACGAGAATCCTTTCAGGATTCTGACGAGAATCCTTTCAGGATTCTGACGAGAATCCTTTCAGGATTCTGACGAGAATCCTTTCAGGATTCTGACGAGAATCCTTTCAGGATTCTGACGAGAATCCTTTCAGGATTCTGACGAGAATCCTTTCAGGATTCTGACGAGAATCCTTTCAGGATTCTGACGAGAATCCTTTCAGGATTCTGACGAGAATCCTTTCAGGATTCTGACGAGAATCCTTTCAGGATTCTGACGAGAATCCTTTCAGGATTCTGACGAGAATCCTTTCAGGATTCTGACGAGAATCCTCTCAGGATTCTGACGAGAATCCTCTCAGGATTCTGACGAGAATCCTTTCAGGATTCTGACGAGAATCCTTTCAGGATTCTGACGAGAATCCTTTCAGGATTCTGACGAGAATCCTTTCAGGATTCTGACGAGAACCCTTTCAGGATTCTGACGAGAACCCTTTCAGGATTCTGACGAGAATCCTCTCAGGATTCTGACGAGAATCCTCTCAGGATTCTGACGAGAATCCTCTCAGGATTCTGACGAGAATCCTCTCAGGATTCTGACGAGAATCCTCTCAGGATTCTGACGAGAATCCTCTCAGGATTCTGACGAGAATCCTCTCAGGATTCTGACGAGAATCCTCTCAGGATTCTGACGAGAATCCTCTCAGGATTCTGACGAGAATCCTCTCAGGATTCTGACGAGAATCCTCTCAGGATTCTGACGAGAATCCTCTCAGGATTCTGACGAGAATCCTCTCAGGATTCTGACGAGAATCCTCTCAGGATTCTGACGAGAATCCTCTCAGGATTCTGACGAGAATCCTCTCAGGATTCTGACGTGAATCCTTTCAGGATTCTGACGAGAATCCTTTCAGGATTCTGACGAGAATCCTTTCAGGATTCTGACGAGAATCCTTTCAGGATTCTGACGAGAATCCTTTCAGGATTCTGACGAGAATCCTTTCAGGATTCTGACGAGAATCCTTTCAGGATTCTAACGAGAATCCTTTTAGGATTCTGACGAGAATCCTTTTAGGATTCTGACGAGAATCCTTTCAGGATTCTGACGAGAATCCTTTCAGGATTCTGACGAGAATCCTTTCAGGATTCTGACGAGAATCCTTTCAGGATTCTGACGAGAATCCTTTCAGGATTCTGACGAGAATCCTTTCAGGATTCTGACGAGAATCCTCTCAGGATTCTGACGAGAATCCTCTCAGGATTCTGACGAGAATCCTCTCAGGATTCTGACGAGAATCCTCTCAGGATTCTGACGAGAATCCTCTCAGGATTCTGACGAGAATCCTTTCAGGATTCTGACGAGAATCCTTTCAGGATTCTGACGAGAATCCTTTCAGGATTCTGACGAGAATCCTTTCAGGATTCTGACGAGAATCCTTTCAGGATTCTGACGAGAATCCTTTCAGGATTCTGACGAGAATCCTTTCAGGATTCTGACGAGAATCCTTTCAGGATTCTGACGGGAATCCTTTCAGGATTCTGACGAGAATCCTTTCAGGATTCTGACGAGAATCCTTTCAGGATTCTGACGAGAATCCTTTCAGGATTCTGACGAGAATCCTTTCAGGATTCTGACGAGAATCCTTTCAGGATTCTGACGAGAATCCTTTCAGGATTCTGACGAGAATCCTTTCAGGATTCTGACGAGAATCCTTTCAGGATTCTGACGAGAATCCTTTCAGGATTCTGACGAGAATCCTTTCAGGATTCTGACGAGAATCCTTTCAGGATTCTGACGAGAATCCTTTCAGGATTCTGACGAGAATCCTTTCAGGATTCTGACGAGAATCCTTTCAGGATTCTGACGAGAATCCTTTCAGGATTCTGACGAGAATCCTTTCAGGATTCTGACGAGAATCCTTTCAGGATTCTGACGAGAATCCTTTCAGGATTGTGACGAGAATCCTTTCAGGATTCTGACGAGAATCCTTTCAGGATTCTGACGAGAATCCTTTCAGGATTCTGACGAGAATCCTTTCAGGATTCTGACGAGAATCCTTTCAGGATTCTGACGAGAATCCTTTCAGGATTCTGACGAGAATCCTTTCAGGATTCTGACGAGAATCCTTTCAGGATTCTGACGAGAATCCTTTCAGGATTCTGACGAGAATCCTTTCAGGATTCTGACGAGAATCCTTTCAGGATTCTGACGAGAATCCTTTCAGGATTCTGACGAGAATCCTTTCAGGATTCTGACGAGAATCCTTTCAGGATTCTGACGAGAATCCTTTCAGGATTCTGACGAGAATCCTTTCAGGATTCTGACGAGAATCCTTTCAGGATTCTGACGAGAATCCTTTCAGGATTCTGACGAGAATCCTTTCAGGATTCTGACGAGAATCCTTTCAGGATTCTGACGAGAATCCTTTCAGGATTCTGACGAGAATCCTTTCAGGATTCTGACGAGAATCCTTTCAGGATTCTGACGAGAATCCTTTCAGGATTCTGACGAGAATCCTTTCAGGATTCTGACGAGAATCCTTTCAGGATTCTGACGAGAATCCTTTCAGGATTCTGACGAGAATCCTTTCAGGATTCTGACGAGAATCCTTTCAGGATTCTGACGAGAATCCTTTCAGGATTCTGACGAGAATCCTTTCAGGATTCTGACGAGAATCCTTTCAGGATTCTGACGAGAATCCTTTCAGGATTCTGACGAGAATCCTTTCAGGATTCTGACGAGAATCCTTTCAGGATTCTGACGAGAATCCTTTCAGGATTCTGACGAGAATCCTTTCAGGATTCTGACTAGAATCCTTTCAGGATTCTGACGAGAATCCTTTCAGGATTCTGACGAGAATCTTTTCAGGATTCTGACGAGAATCCTTTCAGGATTCTGACGAGAATCCTTTCAGGATTCTGACGAGAATCCTTTCAGGATTCTGACGAGAATCCTTTCAGGATTCTGACGAGAATCCTTTCAGGATTCTGACGAGAATCCTTTCAGGATTCTGACGAGAATCCTTTCAGGATTCTGACGAGAATCCTTTCAGGATTCTGACGAGAATCCTTTCAGGATTCTGACGAGAATCCTTTCAGGATTCTGACGAGAATCCTTTCAGGATTCTGACGAGAATCCTTTCAGGATTCTGACGAGAATCCTTTCAGGATTCTGACGAGAATCCTTTCAGGATTCTGACGAGAATCCTTTCAGGATTCTGACGAGAATCCTTTCAGGATTCTGACGAGAATCCTTTCAGATGCTGGCAGACAGTTAAACGTTCCATAATCAATACAAAATTTCCCATAAATAATTCAAAAAGTCCCAGTGAAGAAACAGGGCTGTAAGCAGTAATAAATAACAAAAGTTCCATAAACAAATAAAAAAATGCATAAATAATTCAAAAGTTTCAATAAATAATTGATTTTTGAGCAATTAAAAACGTCAAAAATGCAATGAATAAATCAACTGTTGCAATAAAAAAAGCCATTTTTCCCACCAAATAACTTCGAATTTTCCATAAATGAATCCGATTTTTCCATAATAAATTAGAAAATTCACAATAAAAAATATCGAATAAGCAATAAAAAATTCAAAAAATGCAATAAAAAATGACGAAATTACCCATGAAAAACAAATGCAGGAAATTATGAGACAGTGAAATGCTGAATCGCACTTATATGACTGAAACGGCTGAAAAGCTTGCGTAACTATGATTGCAATTTATCGAGCAATTGCTTGCTGTCCGAACTCGCTATCGCTCGTCGGACCTAAAAAAGGGATAACATCTGTGTTTGCATTACACCGGGCAAATTCTTGGATCTGTGGTTTGCCTAGAACTGAATCGATGCAGTTACGGTGCATCGGATATCGGAAACTTCGGCGGCCTTCTGCCGCCTCAGTTCCTCAATCCTCTATGCGGCTTCGCCGCATGGTCTACTTGATTTTTTGGCTCAAAATGCATTTACGTTTATTGCTCATTTTTTGACATTTATTGATTATTTATTTTTTCTTTTATTGCACTTTTTGAATTATTTATTGCTTTATCGATATTTTTTTATTGTGAATTTTCTAATTTATTATGGAAAAGTCGGATTTATTTATGGAAAATTCGAAGTTATTTGGTGGGAAAAATGGCTTTTTTTATTGCAACAGTTGAATTATTCATTGCATTTTTGACGTTTTTAATTGCCCAAAAATCAATTATTTATGGAAACTTTTGATTTATTTATGCATTTTTTTATTTGTTTATGGAAATTTTGTTATTTATCACTGCTTGCACCCCTGCTTCTTCACTGGGACTTTTGGAATTATTTATTAAGAATGATGACTTTCTTATGAGTCGTTTATATTTTAGCCGATTCTGACGAGAATCCTTTCAGGATTCTGACGAGAATCCTTTCAGGATTCTGACGAGAATCCTTTCAGGATTCTGACGAGAATCCTTTCAGGATTCTGACTAGAATCCTTTCAGGATTCTGACGAGAATCCTTTCAGGATTCTGACGAGAATCCTTTCAGGATTCTGACGAGAATCCTTTCAGGATTCTGACGAGAATCCTTTCAGGATTCTGACGAGAATCCTTTCAGGATTCTGACGAGAATCCTTTCAGGATTCTGACGAGAATCCTTTCAGGATTCTGACGAGAATCCTTTCAGGATTCTGACGAGAATCCTTTCAGGATTCTGACGAGAATCCTTTCAGGATTCTGACGAGAATCCTTTCAGGATTCTGACGAGAATCCTTTCAGGATTCTGACGAGAATCCTTTCAGGATTCTGACGAGAATCCTTTCAGGATTCTGACGAGAATCCTTTCAGGATTCTGACGAGAATCCTTTCAGGATTCTGACGAGAATCCTTTCAGGATTCTGACGAGAATCCTTTCAGGATTCTGACGAGAATCCTTTCAGGATTCTGACGAGAATCCTTTCAGGATTCTGACGAGAATCCTTTCAGGATTCTGACGAGAATCCTTTCAGGATTCTGACGAGAATCCTTTCAGGATTCTGACGAGAATCCTTTCAGGATTCTGACGAGAATCCTTTCAGGATTCTGACGAGAATCCTTTCAGGATTCTGACGAGAATCCTTTCAGGATTCTGACGAGAATCCTTTCAGGATTCTGACGAGAATCCTTTCAGGATTCTGACGAGAATCCTTTCAGGATTCTGACGAGAATCCTTTCAGGATTCTGACGAGAATCCTTTCAGGATTCTGACGAGAATCCTTTCAGGATTCTGACGAGAATCCTTTCAGGATTCTGACGAGAATCCTTTCAGGATTCTGACGAGAATCCTTTCAGGATTCTGACGAGAATCCTTTCAGGATTCTGACGAGAATCCTTTCAGGATTCTGACGAGAATCCTTTCAGGATTCTGACGAGAATCCTTTCAGGATTCTGACGAGAATCCTTTCAGGATTCTGACGAGAATCCTTTCAGGATTCTGACGAGAATCCTTTCAGGATTCTGACGAGAATCCTTTCAGGATTCTGACGAGAATCCTTTCAGGATTCTGACGAGAATCCTTTCAGGATTCTGTCGAGAATCCTCTCAGGATTCTGTCGAGAATCCTCTCAGGATTCTGTCGAGAATCCTCTCAGGATTCTGTCGAGAATCCTCTCAAGATTCTGTCGAGAATCCTCTCAGGATTCTGTCGAGAATCCTCTCAGGATTCTGTCGAGAATCCTCTCAGGATTCTGTCGAGAATCTTCTCAGGGTTCTGACCAGAATAAATAAGTTAATGAGTGAGTGATTTGAAAAGTTAGTGAATGGGTTAGCAAGTGAGTGAGTGAGTGTGTTACTCATCAGACAACTCGCTCACAAAATCTCTTTCACCAAGGCCCTTCATCTCTATCTGACTTACTCGGTTGCTCGCTCATCAATGCATTTATTCACCATCTCACTTATTTATTACCTCATTCACTTCGCAAAGCACTTTTTCACAAGCTCTAACTCACCACTTTAGTAACATATTGATTCACACACTTATCAATTCAATCGCAAACTCACACATTTTTAAAGGAACTAGGGTCTACCGAAATGTCTCGGCGCTTGTTTTTTTTTTGCGCAATTTAAAGGAATGTACTGGAAAGGCTATATGTTCACTCAAAAACGATTTTTGAAAAAAAAAGCTCGGAGGATCAAGTCGCATGTACCAAACGACTCAGTTCGATGATTTGAGATGATGTCTGTATGTGTGTACGTATGTGGGTATGTATGTATGTCTGTGCGCAAAATAAGTTCACTCACTTTTAAGGCACTTCCCATTCGCCGATTTATAGCCGGATTATAGCTCGAATCGAACCGGAATTTTACCGCATTGCATGCTATTTAAAATGGTTTAGATCGGTCTAGGCGTTCCGTAGTTACGGCCATTTCAGTGATCCAAGCCAGCACCGGTAGAACTGGCTGTATAAAAAACTGAATCAAGCCCCATCAAACGACACATCAAATTGCGGTGATTTTTGAAACCTTAACCTTCATCCAGCCAACGTACATTTTTCACCTTCGGAAAAGCACACAAATTGGCATAATTTTTTTGGATTTCGGGGACATGGGTGCCTGGTCCACATGGTTCCGGAGTTATTCCGGATTATCTTGGGGTACCAAAATTGGCCGCATACTTTGCTCAACGTATACCTCAAGATCCCGATGAGATAGAAGTGTATTGTCTTCTGCGAATTTATTCTGCAGGTTGTGAACTAACTGGCAACGACGATTTTGATTCGGGGTTTGGCCGCTAGGCGGCGCCAGTGTAAAAAATGTTCAAACCCTTATATCTCAGAAACCTGATAAGATAGAATGATGCTGTCTTCGGCAAAATTGTTTAGCAAGCTCACAGCTATCTGAAAGTAAAGCCTTTGGTTTGAAATTTATCCGCTAGGTGGCGCCTTGTGTCTGAAAAACTCAAACACGTATATCTCGATACCCTAATGAGCTACAAGCATGCCGTTTTCAGCAGGCTAAGAACTATCTGGCAATGGAGTCTTTCGTTCGAGAATCGTCCGCTAGGTGCAACTGTGAATATTGATATTTATTCTCGAATTGAGATGAGTTCAAACATTTGTTAGCGATTCTCATGCATGAAACCTTATATTGAAAGTTCTTTACTTTTTATTTTGTAAATTGTTGTCAGTTGGGTAAGTTTCATCTAACTGAGAACAGTTACTGCTCCTACCCATAATGTTATCTAACATTGCTCTGGGGCAAACGAAGAAAGGAGAATGATGTCACTTTGTCAGACCTTGATTTCATAAGAAAAATATAGAACGGTAAGACGGTGTGGACGGGTAGGGATGTAAGGACAACAGAGCCGGTAAGGTTCAGTCGAGTGAAGTAATCCGATAGTTGCAACAGCTACTTGGTGCAAGCAATCGAGCGAGATATCTATCTGGACGCTGGAATTTGCTTCATCAGGCTGGATTAAAGCTGGCTGGATTGTAAGATATACGAAAAATTGCCAAATCAAATCTTTTTCATTACGAAAAGATCCTGGGTCGTCTCCTCAGCATGGTCATGCTGATATGCGCCCAAACATTATTTAATCTGAAAAATAATGAGATGCACAGTAAGCTGTACCTCATTGAACCTCTAAATTTTCCAATCTCACCTGATCAAGAAAAGTTAACTCCCAACATTATGATCCGTAATCAAAATACCGTCACACCAAACACTGTTCGATTTCGATACAAATTAAGGTCAAACGAGGGTCCCCTTATCGCTCACTCCAGGCAAAGCAAGCTCGCACCTCGTGACAACATCAGTAACCAGAATCCATGGAAGGTACTTCCTCCCTCACCATCCTCGTCCACCCCTGAGTTCCAATCGTGACGAATGAGTGGTACTGCTGCCACCACCGAACAACGTGTGTTTGTCACCACCATCAAGCACCACCGTACCAGCCACCCACTCACCAGTCACCACAATGACTCTATTAGCTTATAAATTATTGGCTTTGGCAACAACAGGCCATAAAACATGAAATTAAATGCACAACCAGCCTCGTTCCCCCGGAAGAGTAGGTACTTTGAGGCGGGCGTAACGCACACCTTCCTGCAGGCAGCAGCTCTCCAGCCTGCACAGGAATCACATTTGACAAAGGACGGAGGTGGCGCGTGCTACGGCCGGAATCACGCAAGAGCACTTGGCGCAATTCGTATGAGTACACATTAGGGTGCCAATGGAATGTATGGGAAAAAATTGACCATCGAATTTCAAAAACGGGTAGTGCCCAAAAGTTTCGTCTCCTCAAAAAAAGTCCCCATGCAAAATTTCAGCTCAATCGGACTTCGCTAAGGGGTGGCCCAAAGCGGTCAAAGTTTGGCTGTTTTGAAACTCGAAAAATATCCCAAGGTAGGGGTACATGAAAATTTCGAAATCGAAAATTTTTTTTTGATGCAAAATGCCTTAAAAGTGCATGAAACGTCGAGATCTGGTGTTATCTCAAAAATTTTTTTTTGGAAAAAAATTGACTTTTTGGACTTAGAAAATTTTTGAGTTGGGGGAGTGAAATGAATTTGAAATGGAGGATTTGAATTTAGTTGCTGAAATATTCAAAGCAATAGTACTGGAACATGTCTTATATCATCGTTGGCAACTGCTAGCATATTATATATCATATATCGTTAGGGTGGTTCACTTATTTTGCATTAGGGTGGTCCTTTTTGTAGAAAAATTAAAAAAATAAGATAATAGTATTAAAAAATCACTTGTATACCTGTAAGTCATTTTCAATGTTGAATATATGTAATATTTCATTAGGGTGGCTCATTTATTTTTAATTAGGGTGGTTCATTGAGATGGAAATTAAGAACAAGAAAATATTTCCAGAAAATTTACCAGCCATATTTTTGTATAGTTTAAAACCATGATACTTTATTGGCATGTAACACTTTGTTAAGATATTCTTAGACCAACATGTGGAAAGGGCGTAACAACCATTGCGATTTTCTGCTTCTCCTGTCCCTC
The DNA here is from genome assembly GCF_035046485.1 of Aedes albopictus. Lineage (NCBI taxonomy): Eukaryota > Metazoa > Arthropoda > Insecta > Diptera > Culicidae > Aedes > Aedes albopictus. The sequence continues at coordinate 304,330,618 of NC_085136.1, forward strand.
CCGGGCATATCCCTAATTATTCATAAAATCTTTTATTTTCTTTTTTAAATTTTGAATCTTTTTTTTTTTGGGTGCTTCACTTATTTTGCAAAAGGGTGGTCCTTTTTGTAGAAAATTAAATAAAAAAACGATAATAGTATTTGTATTGTATTTTCCGTTAGGGTTGTTTTTTTTGGAAATTAAGATCAAAAAATACTTCGAGAAAATTCAACTAGGTAATCTTTTTCGTATAGCTTCAAGCCATGATTTCCTACAAATCTTTCGGTGACTTATCTATACGGACTACCAAAGAGATTTATTTACTAGAGAGGTTCATCTCATTGTAAGATTTTGAAAAGTTTTGTGAGACTAAATTCAAAAACTCGAGTACCGTAAAATGGGGTAACTTTGATAGTTTTTCAGCGAATTTTCTTAATATTTTTCCATGTAACAATATTTCGCCGAGTTTTATATTTTTAAAACAAGTACTGGGGTCTCAGTTATCAATTGCAATTGATAGATCCGATAATTTTGAATATATTGGGTGACTTTTAATTTTTCATATGAGCGAGGCTTAAATTTTCATTTTGGGGTTACTTTGATAGTGCACTGAAAAACACATCAAATCTTAAAAAATAACCACAGATTGAAATCTTAGGAGTATGAACATGATGAGAAAAGCCTTGTGAAATATATCAGGTAGAATTTTCATACCAAAACATTGATTTTTACTAAATTCTACATATAAAAATATGTTTGTGGAGTACTGTGTGAAAAAAAAGTGAATTTAGCTATCAAAAATCATTATTTTTGTAAAAATATATGTTTAACGGTACATCAACATATGATTACATGCTATTCATGGTGAGTTCTCTTGTTTTTCAGGTTTTTTAATGTTTAATTAACAAATTTTAAACAACACAGATTTATCTACATGAAATTACAAGGGCATTGCATACTTTTAGGCGTTTATCAATGTATGGAGATTTATGTCACAATTTACAAAATTGCTTCCATTTCGTAAAAACACACTTCGTTAAGAGATTTAAGGCCAGATTTGAATTCTACTATAATGATTCTATCGAGAATAAGAGTCCATTTATTGAAAAAATATTTGTAACGTGGTCGTATAGCAGATTGTTTGAAAGGGTTGACAAATGACAAAAATATTAACAATTTATATTTTTTGTCCAAAAAATTGTATTCAAACTAGGTTTTAATGAAAATACATCTAAGATGAGCTTTCATATGTATAGCATTGATCTGCGTTTGCCTTTTTCTTAACTGATTGAAGGAATCATAGTTGTAAGATTAACTATACAATACCTGTCGCACTATCAAAGTTACCCGCATTATCAAAGATACCCCGTTTTACGGTAAACATTTATTCAGCTGTTTCTATGAGGAAGAAGAGTTTAGTTTGAAGAGTAGAACTGTTTGTTGAACCCCTAAGATGGGGAAGTTTTTCATTAATGCGGTATTTTCAGATATAACTTACTTTTGCAATGGTCATGGCCAAGCGTGTCCGTACTGAGTGGATGAAATTAATGCTCTATTGATTAACATCACCAAAATTATCGTATTCATGCAATCTTCCTATCTTAACTGATAGAAGGATGTTGAAATAATTTAAATGTCTTTTCGAACTGTCAAAAAACCCCAACGCAGTTCCGCACGGAGCGTTAAAATTCATCCGAGTGAAATTCTCTCCGTGTGCTCAGTGTGGTACTGCGGTGCGGTTTTTAGACAGTTCGAAAAGACATTTAAATTATTTCAACATCCTTCTATCAGGTAAGATACACTGAGAGGAAAATACATTTTAGTTTCACTGGAAAAACTCAAGAAACCGTTCAAAAATGATGTTTTCAGTGAGTTCAAATGAATTAAGTAAAATTCGCTTGAAAACTTAGTGAAACTCCTGAGAAAAGCTATTGAAAATTTGGTACTGTATTGTATTGTAAAATGTATATGATTTTATAGTGGGTTTTACTGAAGTCGAATGTATGAAAAATGAAGCGAATTGTTGTCAGCCATCACTAACGAACCAAGCAAGAGTGTGATGATGGCAATATGTTCTGTGATTTTTATGTTTTCATCCTTACTAGGGAACCGTTTGGGGGTCTCCGATAAAACGGAGACAAACCAATTTTTTAATAATCTCGAAATAGACAAAACAAAAACAAAAATGGCCAAAAGCTGTTCCAAATATACTGAAAATTTACTTAAATTTTATTAAATTTTGTAGTGAAAAATTTCACTCCAATAGCATTTAGGATTTTTCCAGTGGAATATTTTCACTAACCAATCATGTAAGTTTCAAATGTTTAGTTAGATGGAAAAAATCTACTTATGATTTCCAGTGGAATTGAAGCGAATGTTTCGCTCAGTGTAGGAAGATTGCATGAATACGATAATTTTGGTAGTGTAAATCAAAAGAGCATAAATTTCATCCGCTCAGTACGGACATGCTTGGCCTTGACCATTGCAAAAATAAATTATATCTGCTAATACCGCATTAATGAAAAACTTCCCCATCTTAGGGGTTCAAGAAACAGTTCTACTCCTCAAACTTAACTCTTCTTCCTCATAGAAACAGCTGAATAATTATTTACCCGAATATTAGAATTTAGTCTCACAAAACTTTTCAAAATCTTACAATGAGATGAACCTCTCTAGTAAATAAATCCCTTTGGTAGTCCGTACCACAATATTTAATTCTGTAGATAGAAATCGGTTTTAATCACTATATTGATGCCGTGATTAATGAAATAGAACGAGAGGAGAGATAATAATTAGAGAATATCTCGTTATTCATAAGTCACCGAAAGATTTGTAGGAAATCATGGCTTGAAGCTATACGAAAAAGATTACCTGGTTGAATTTTCTGGAAGTATTTTTTGATCTTAATTTCCTAAAAAAAACAACCCTAACGGAAAATACAATACAAATACTATTATGTTTTTTTTATTTATTCTTCTACAAAAAGGACCACCCTTTTGCAAAATAAGTGAAGCACCCAAAAAAAAAAACAAATTCAAAATTTTAAAAAGAAAATAAAAGATTTCATGAATAATTGGGGATATGCCCGGGAGGGACAGGAGAAGCAGAAATTCGCATTGGTTGTTACGCCCTTTGCACATGTTGGTCTAGGAATATCTTAACAAAGTGTTACATGCCAATAAAGGATCATGGTTTTAAACTATACAAAAATATGACTGGTAAGTTTTCTGGAAATATTTTTTTGTTAATTTCCATCTCAAAGAACCACCCTAAATAAAAATAAATGAGCCACCCTAATGAAATATTATATATATTCAACATTGAAAATGACTTACTGTTATATGAGATTTTTTAATACTATTATCTTTTTTTTTAATTTTTCTACAAAAAGGACCACCCTAATGCAAAATAAGTGAACCACCCTAACGATATATGATATATAATATGCTAGCAGTTGCCAACGATGATATAAGACATGTTCCAGTACTATTGCTATGAATATTTCAGCAACTAAATTCAAATCCTCCATTTCAAATTCATTTCACTCCCCCAACTCAAAAATTTTCTAAGTCCAAAAAGTCAATTTTTTTCCAAAAAAATATTTTTGAGATAACACCAGATCTCGACGTTTCATGCACTTTTAAGGCATTTGGCATCAAAAAAAAATTTTCGATTTCGAAATTTTCATGTACCCCTACCTTGGGATATTTTTCGAGTTTCAAAACAGCCAAACTTTGACCGCTTTGGGCCACCCCTTAGCGAAGTCCGATTGAGCTGAAATTTTGCATGGGGACTTTTTTTGAGGAGACGAAACTTTTGAGCACTACCCGTTTTTGAAATTCGAAAATTAGATTTTCATTGGCACCCTAGTACACATGTAACACCCAAATTGACTATAAATTGTGGTATTTAATTAAATTTTGATTTCGGCCCGTTTCCCGTTACACGCCTCTTTTGCAATTCCTCGATTTTTTCGATGGTCGTGAGAAATCCCGTTCTGGATTGACGTCCTACCAAGTGGGAATTGGCTTTACTTACACGATTTGCTAATGTGATGCTTAAATTCTTGAATTCTTGAATTCTTGACTTCTTGAATTCTTGAATTCTTGAATTCTTGAATTCTTGAATTCTTGAATTCTTGAATTCTTGAATTCTTGAATTCTTGAATTCTTGAATTCTTGAATTCTTGAATTCTTGAATTCTTGAATTCTTGAATTCTTGAATTCTTGAATTCTTGAATTCTTGAATTCTTGAATTCTTGAATTCTTGAATTCTTGAATTCTTGAATTCTTGAATTCTTGAATTCTTGAATTCTTGAATTCTTGAATTCTTGAATTCTTGAATTTTTGAATTCTTGAATTCTTGAATTCTTGAACTCTTGAATTCTTGAATTCTTGAATTCTTGAATTCTTGAATTCTTGAATTCTTGAATTCTTGAATTCTTGAATTCTTGAATTCTTGAATTCTTGAATTCTTGAATTCTTGAATTCTTGAATTCTTGAATTCTTGAATTCTTGAATTCTTGAATTCTTGAATTCTTGAATTCTTGAATTCTTGAATTCTTGAATTCTTGAATTCTTGAATTCTTGAATTCTTGAATTCTTGAATTCTTGAATTCTTGAATTCTTGAATTCTTGAATTCTTGAATTCTTGAATTCTTGAATTCTTGAATTCTTGAATTCTTGAATTCTTGAATTCTTGAATTCTTGAATTCTTGAATTCTTGAATTCTTGAATTCTTGAATTCTTGAATTCTTGAATTCTTGAATTCTTGAATTCTTGAATTCTTGAATTCTTGAATTCTTGAATTCTTGAATTCTTGAATTCTTGAATTCTTGAATTCTTGAATTCTTGAATTCTTGAATTCTTGAATTCTTGAATTCTTGAATTCTTGAATTCTTGAATTCTTGAATTCTTGAATTCTTGAATTCTTGAATTCTTGAATTCTTGAATTCTTGAATTCTTGAATTCTTGAATTCTTGAATTCTTGAATTCTTGAATTCTTGAATTCTTGAATTCTTGAATTCTTGAATTCTTGAATTCTTGAATTCTTGAATTCTTGAATTCTTGAATTCTTGAATTCTTGAATTCTTGAATTCTTGAATTCTTGAATTCTTGAATTCTTGAATTCTTGAATTCTTGAATTCTTGAATTCTTGAATTCTTGAATTCTTGAATTCTTGAATTCTTGAATTCTTGAATTCTTGAATTCTTGAATTCTTGAATTCTTGAATTCTTGAATTCTTGAATTCTTGCAGCAATTCGTGGGAATTCTTTGCAGGAATTCGTGGGAATTCCTTCCAGGAATTCGTGGGAATTCCTTCCAGGAATTCGTGGGAATTACTTCCAGGAATTCGTGGGAATTCCTTCCAGGAATTCGTGGAAATTCCTTCCAGGAATTCGTGGGAATTCCTTCCTGGAATTCGTGGGACTTCCTTCCAGGAATTCGTGGGAATTCCTTCCAGGAATTCGTGGGAATTCCTTCCAGGAATTCGTGGGAGCTCCTTCCAGGAATTCGTGGGAATTCCTTCCAGGAATTCGTGGGAATTCCTTCCAGGAATTCGTGGGAATTCCTTCCAGGAATTCGTGGGAATTCCTTCCAGGAATTCGTGGGAATTCCTTCCAGGAATTCGTGGGAATTCCTTCCAGGAATTCGTGGGAATTCCTTCCAGGAATTCGTGGGAATTCCTTCCAGGAATTCGTGGGAATTCCTTCCAGGAATTCGTGGGAATTCCTTCCAGGAATTCGTGGGAATTCCTTCCAGGAATTCGTGGGAATTCCTTCCAGGAATTCGTGGGAATTCCTTCCAGGAATTCGTGGGAATTCCTTCCAGGAATTCGTGGGAATTCCTTCCAGGAATTCGTGGGAATTCCTTCCAGGAATTCGTGGGAATTCCTTCCAGGAATTCGTGGGAATTCCTTCCAGGAATTCGTGGGAATTCCTTCCAGGAATTCGTGGGAATTCCTTCCAGGAACTCGCGGGAATTCCTTCCAGGAACTCGCGGGAATTCCTTCCAGGAACTCGCGGGAATTCCTTCCAGGAATTCGTGGGAATTCCTTCCAGGAATTCGTGGGAATTCCTTCCAGGAATTCGTGGGAATTCCTTCCAGGAATTCGTGGGAATTCCTTCCAGGAATTCGTGGGAATTCCTTCCAGGAATTCGTGGGAATTCCTTCCAGGAATTCGTGGGAATTCCTTCCAGGAATTCGTGGGAATTCCTTCCAAGAATTCGTGGGAATTCCTTCCAGAGATCGTGGGAATTCCTTCCAGGAATTCGTGGGAAATCTTTTCTTGTTCGTGAGAATTCCATTTCGGAGTTCGTTGGAATTCTTTTCAGGAATTTGTGGGAATTCCTTCCAGGAATTTTTGGGAATTCCTCCCTAGAATTTGTGGGAATTCCTTCCAGGAATTTGTGGGAATTCCTTCCAGGAATTTGTGGGAATTCCTTCCAAGAATTTGTGGGAATTTCTACTAGGAATTCGTGGGTATTTCTTCCAGGAATTTATGAATTCTCGAATTCTTGAATTCTTGAATTCTTGAATTTTTTGCAATAGTTAGAATTCACCTCACATCCTAGGCATAAGAATAATTCCCCCAAAGCAATGCATGTACCCATGGATTCCGCTTGACATGGGACAACCACCTCCACTTTTCTGTCTAATGGGAGAAATTGACTGCTTGGTGGCATTCGGTAAAAAAAAGAATGAATTATTTGAAAAGGTTCACCCACTTCCAGAATAATATCGCGGATCGTAAATATTTGATAACTTTGACATAAATCCGCGGCTCGACGGTAATTAAGAACCATTTGATGGGCCATTGTTGTTCATTGGTGGATACGATGAAAATATTTGGTTTCCTGGATGATCTTACTTGAATGCTTCCAAAAATTCAGATTTTGTTTTCAAAATTAGGATCTGGAAAGAAAAGAAAAAAATGAAGAAAAGAGCAAAACAAAAACATTATTAACAAGTTTTGAAAAAAAAAATAGAAGTTCAAAGAAATGACAAACAAAATAGTAAAATCAAGGAAATGATACTATTAATGAACATTTGAATGGAAAAAATAACAACAACGACATTGTTTCAAGATGATCATAAAAAGTTCAATACATTTCTTTGAAAGACTCTAAAAATATTTTCACAAATCCTTGTGGAGAAATCTCAATAATTAATCGTGAATTTTGACGTATTCTAAACCGCAGATTGGATCAGCTACCAAACATTTCGTCATTTTTCATCTCAGCACCCCGGATCGTGGATGATAATCCATCCGGCTGTTCAAAGAAAGGGCTTCCACCGTCCGTCCGTGGTCCAAGGACTAGCCGTCTCGGACCATGCTGGTCTCGAAGGATGAGTCACGAGCAGGATGCGATGTGGTGGCACAATATGATAGATTGTACGGATTGCGCCCTGTCCTGGCAATATGAGAGATTAATTGCCTCCGACGGCGGCGGAGAAGCAAGCACACTCTAAGCACACGCCTTGGCTGGCATCAATTAATAATAGAACTACGCCGCGATTTGGTTGGTCATTATCGCGATGCTAAGTGGTACCCACAGACTGACTGATGCTGGAAAGAGGTCGAGGTGGTAATCCTTGCATAAGCTTCGTCGTGTGGTAGGATGGATTTTCCTGGATAGCGAAAGAATCGTCCTAAATTTTTTTTTTCGCTGAAATCTTTCCAAAAAATAAACACTAATATTACCGGCAATCTTTTAAAAATTTCTCAAAATATTTCTACAAAAATCCTTTATGGATAATACCCCAAAAATTCCTTCACGGATAATGTATCAAGGATTCATTCCGGATATTTCCAGGGATTCAGAAATTCCATTTGCCATTCTTCAAATAAAAAAAATCGAAAGAAAAGTTTAGAACCTTGTATGAATTTCAGAATCAGATACTTTCTTATTTTTTCAGGATTTCTTCAGAAATTATGCGAGATGCCTTTTTAAAAGCCATTTCGTTTAGGAAGCCTTCCATGATTTTTTTTTTCAGTAATTCCAGCAAACAAATTTCCATCGAATTTTCAAGAAATTTGGCCGAAGATTCCGCCACAGATTCCTTGAAAAATTCTTCCATAAATTTCTTCAAAAATTACTCCGCAGATTCATTAAGAATTTACCTCAGGTAATCGTTCGTGAAATTTTTCAAAGACTTTTTCAAAAATTCCTTCAGCGGTTTCTCCAGAAATTCTTGGACGGGTTCGTTTAGATTTTGTTAAGGCTTTTTTAAAATGTTGCCATAAGAATTTCTTTAGAAATTTCACCACGAACTCCTCGAGAAAGTTTTGCATGAATTTCTTCTGAGGCTTCGTCAAGGATTAATTTAAAAATTCTTGTATGGATTTCTTTAGAAAATCCTAGAGGAATTATAAAAAAAATATCCAGAGAATCCTTTATACATTCGAGCAGGTATTTCTTCACGAACTCAGAAGTTTCTTAAGAGATTAATCCAGAAAATCGTGCATAAATTCTTCCAGAGATGCTTGCCTTAGTGATGACAGCAGTGATTCTCGCAGATATTTTTACTGAATTCCTTCAGGAGAGTTCCCCCGGATATTGTTCTTTTTTTTCAGCCCTTTCTAAAGGTACCTCCAGGAATTCCGCTACGGATCTTTTTAGGAATTCAATCAGAAATTTCTACAGCAATATTTCTCAGATATTCCTTTCGAAATTTCACTAGAGATTTTTTTGCGATTCTATCAAGAAATTTACAGGGATTGTTCGAAGAATTTATCATGGAATACTTTCAGATAATCCTACAAGAATATTTAGACGGATTTATTCGACAATTCTTCTCCAAGTTTCTCAAGATTTTTTTTAAAGAAATTCCACTCAGGTGTTTTTTCAGAAATTTCCCCAGGATTTTTTACACTAGCTCATCCTCGGACTCTATATGGATTTCTACAGGAATCAAAGTGGAAAATTTTTCAGAAATTCTTTCACTTATTCTTTATGAAATTTCTTCAGTAAATATCTTCATAGATTTCTATTTTTATTATTATTATTTCCATTATTTTTTTTCAGGAATTTCATGGAGCAATTTTGTCAAATAATTCTTAATGATTTTTTACGAAATTCTTCGAAAAAAAAAATCGGAATTTGTTTCAAAGATTTATCTAGAAATTTCTGTGACATTCTTTCAGATATTTCCGCAGAAATATGTTCTTTTTATCAGAGGTTCCTCCGGGAGAACCCTCTGATTTTGATCCATTTATTTTTCCAGAAATTCTTCCAGAAATTAAACTTAATGCATTCCCTCATTTTTTGATTGTTTTTTTTTTATTAAATATCAGAGCAATATTTGATAAATTAGTTTCCATACACATTTGGAGAGAGGATCAAGGTGTCTTCATAATTATTTGCCTTATGGAAAGTGTATTATTATTTTTTTATCTGTATTAACGAGATTTTTACCTCTAGGCTTGTTCATCTCGGGACCCACGCTTTACTTCCCTTCCGAAGGAAGAACTCACTATGTTTGTGAGTTTGTCGGGAGTGGGATTCGATCCCAGGTCCTCGGCGTGATAGTCAAGTGTTCTAACCGTCACACCAGGTCCGCTCCACGGAAAGTGTATTCATTTTTTCTAGAAAACGTTTGTTTAGATTTTATTTTTTATGGAGTGTAGAATTAGCTTTCAAACAAAGAATGAAAAGAAAAACATGTTTTTTTTTATTAAAAAATATTATCTGTAAAAATTATTAAAAATATTTTCATCAATGAAAAAAAATAGAAGATTCCTTGAACCTTCCTCTAAATATGTATGAAATCCGATTTCAATATTATTGCTTCGAAATTAAATAAAAAAAAAACAAAAACCAAAAAAATGGAAATTCGTCCAGTATTGCATTATGCACTGTTTTGATCAAACAGAAACCAAGCCGTCACTGAAAGTGATGAACTCTTGAACGTGAAGCTTACAATTTCAGCGTGGTTGTGCAACATGAGTTAACTTTTGACTCTATGCACAAAAGGCAATGCAGGCTCAAAAGAGAATCGCATTTTATCAAAAACTGAAAAAGCACTTTTCTCCAGAACGACAAAAAAGCGAGCAAAACCAGCACCCAAGTAATCACGGCGTTGAAGACTTATAAATGCATGCAATAAGGCTTCAGCGCCGTGGTTACTTGGGCATGTCCGATTGTCATAATTGACTGAATAAACAATCGGACGTTCTGATTTTTTTTCGATTTTTGGATTATTCTGGGAAAAAGTCCTTTTTTAGTTCTGGAACATTTGCTATTCTCAATTGAGCCTTAAGTGTTGATTATGCTGGTGTTTTCAACAAAAGTGCGTAAATGGCACAAGGAACACAGCGCCAACACTGAACCTTCGCCACTTCAGGAGGTCTCAGAGGCGTTCCAGGAGGTCTCGAGGGTGTTGAACGGAGTCTCAGAGGGCTTTTGGGGGTCCCTGTGGGTTTCAGGGGGTTCCAAGAGGTCCCAGGGCATTTTCAAGGGTCCCAGGGAGTTTAAGGAGGTCTCAGGGGCGTTTCAGGGAGATCAGTGGGTATCAGAGGCGTTCCAGGATGACATGAGGGTGTTAGTGTGGTTCAAGGAGGTCTGTGAGGCGTTTCTGGAAGTCTCACGGGCATTTCATGAAATCTCAGGATCATTTCCGAAGGTCTCAGAGGCGTTTCACTGGGATCCAGGTGGTTCCAAGAGAGTTTCACGGGCTCCAGTGGATATGAGCGGGGTTCCGAGAGCTCCCAGAGATGTTTCTGAGGATCCCAAGGAGTTTGAAGAGGTCTGAAAGGCCTTTCAGGGTGCTCAGTGGGTGTCAGAGGTATTAGGGTGGTTCCAGGAGGTCTCAGAGGCGTTTCTGGAAGTCTCACTGGTGTTTCAGGAAATCTTAGGGTATTTCAAAGGGTCTCAGAGGGTTCCAGTAGACTTTCAGGGGGTTCCAGTGGTTTAAGGCGAGTACCAAGGGGCATCCTTGGGGCATTTCAGGGATCCGAGGGTGTTTCAGGAGGTCTCATGGGCATATATGGGAGCTCAGCTGATATTAGAGGGCTCCTGAGGGTCTCAGGGCGTTCCGGGTTGGCTCAGGGTGTTTCAACGGTTTTCATGGGACCTTCAGGGATGTTTCAGGAGGTTTCAGAGACGTTTCAGGAGGTCTCGCAGGCATTTAAGGTACTCTCAGGGGTTTTCAGTAGCATTTCCCAGGCAGAGATGCCAGATAATTTCATAAAAAATCTGTATCAATACGAATTTTTTTTTGTATCGTTGTATTTGAGGGTATAGCAGATACCGAAAGTCCTAGATTTCAATAAAAACTAACAAAAATGTACTATTTTTTTACGGTTTTTAATATTTACTGGTATTTATTTTTCTGAAACATGTGTAAAATGTGCAAATTTGGACAAACTCTTTAAAGTTTATGCAGAAATTTAGAAAATTTTCACTTATGTTATTTCCAATGTTAAAATTTTATGCTTTTTGGGGAAAGCTATATCACATTTTAAAAATCTGTATTTTTCTGTACTCTGAATATTTAGGTGGCCCACACTTATATGAGAAGCAAAAATTTTGAAAATGCCAAATCTTACCTCCTAAATCAGTCGTTTTGGACTCCCAGAAGCTTCGTTCAAAATTTGAACAAAATTAATTAAGCCGAAGGGGGCGCTCAAAACGTTTGAAGTTTGTATGAGAAAAACTTGGCCAAATGTATGCAGAAATTTTAAGTTTTCGAGTTTTGCCGCAAGGTGGCGCTGTAAGCGTTCAATAATCAAACCCTTTAGTATTATTATAGGTGACTATATGCCAAACAACTTTGTCGAAGACCGCTAAGTGATCCAACGTCTGTGTTAAAAGTTATACCCTAGGTAAAGTATATAAGTGTGGGCCTCCCTACTGTATATTGTCTGTACAGAAGGTCCAAAATCTGCATAAAACAAAAATATCTGACATCTCTGGTCCCAGGCAGTTTAAAGAAGTCTCAGGGACGTTACAAGGAGCTCAGGGGGTATCAGCAAGAGAGCTTCAGAGGGTCTCAGAGGCGTTCCAGGTTGACTTGAGGGTGTTAGTGTGGTTCAAGGAGGTCTCCGAGTCTTTCCGAAGGTCTCAGAGGCATGTTTCACAGTGAGTTTCAGAGAATTCCGAGAGGTCCCAGAGGTGTTTCTGATGGTCTCAAGGAGTTTCAAGAGGTTTCGAGGGCGTTTCAGGGAGCTCAAGGGCGTTCCAGGGTGCCTCAGGTTCCAGGAGGTCTCAAAAGTTGTTTTGGAGATTTCAGGGGCGTTTCAGGAAATTTTAGGACATTTTACAGAGTTTCAGGGGTTCCAGTGGTTTTAGGCGGGTACCAAGAGATCCCAGGGGCATTTTAGGGATCCTAGGGTGTTTCAGGAGGTCTCGTCGGCAAATATGGGAGCTCAGGTGGTATTAGAGGGCTCCAGAGTGTCTCAGGGAATTTCAGGTTGATTCAGGGGGTTTCAGTGGGTCGCAGAGGCTTTCAGTGGCGTTTTAGGAGGGCTCAGAAGTTTAATGGGTTCAAAGAGGTCCCAGGCTCGTTTCAGAAGACCTGAGGATGTTCTATATCATTTATCCGAATGATACTTACCCGAACGTCATTTACCCGAATGAAACACATACCCGTTTATGATACTTAAGCGAATGCGTCATTTACCCGAAAATGACACTTACCCGAAAGATCCAAAAAGCTTTAGACCTAATCGCTATATGATTTGTTGTTGTAGCTGACGGTCGTTAGACCAGGTTAGACCTAGTAATCATCAGGTCGATAATTATCAAGCACTTTGGTACTTAGTGATCAGAGTTTTTTTTTCTTCTTTTCTTCAAAGGCTTGCAATGGTCGTCATCGCTCTCTCTGCTGTGTTTATGGCGATCGTCTTCTTCCTCCCTGCTGGGTGATGATGGTGATGACACTCTCTCGGGTGAGTTTTCGTGTCCGTACTGCGCGTCCGCTTCGTTGCTTCCCGATGTTTCTGGGTGTTTCGGCGGGTTTCTGTGTCTCGTCGTTTCCATAACATATGCAGCTGTCACATGGCGCTCCGTTCTCGCTTGGGCGTGAACAACAGGGTTTGGGTAGAGTAGAGCCTATGATAGAGATTCAGGGTAGAGGGTTGGATACGGAGAAGGGTAGAGGGTTAGTATAAACGGGAAAGCAAGATACTGCCTAAATAGAGGGCAAGGGACTGCCTCAAAAGAATTTTTACCTAAATGGATTCAGGTTATTACCTAAACGGATTTGAAGATTGCAAAGAAGTTTAAGAAGGACCCGGAGATTTAAAGGGGGCGAAGCAGGGTTTCAGAGGGACTTCATGGGAATTTCAGGAGGGGAGGGGGAGGGGGGTTGGTTGTGTTAGAGGCGTTTCACCGGGGGGGGGGGGCTTCAGGTGAATTTTCGAGGAGTTTGGAAGAGTCTCAGTTACGTTACATCCGATGGGGATCCGAAAGGGTTTTAAGGGGATTTCAAGGGCATTTAACCTTCCAGCGCGCGCGCCATCAAACAACCGAAACTGCACCGCGCTCGCGCTGTATACCAAAAGCGAGGTTTTTTGGTAGTGTTGTACTTTTTACAGCAGCGCGCGCGCTGAAGGGTTAAGAAAGCTTCAGAGGATTTTTGGCGAGTTTCAGAGGCGTTACGTAGGCGATTTCGGTGGTTTCTGAGGGTCTCAGGTGCGTTACATGGGGTCCTAGGGGATTTAAGGTGGGTTTCGAAGGCATTTCAGACAGCTTCAGATGATTTTTGACGAGTTTAAGAGGCGTTACTCAGGCGTTACTCAGGCGTTACTCAGGCGTTACTCAGGCGTTACGTAGTGTTTTTATGGGTTTCTGAGGGTCGCAGGTGCGTTACATGGGGTCTTAGGGGATTTTAGGGAGATTTCGAAGGCATTTCAGAAAGCTTCAGAGGCTTTTGAGTGAGTTTCAGAGGCGTTACTCAGGCGCTACGTAGGCGATTTAAGTGGTTTCTGAGAGTCTCAGGTGTGTTACATGGGGTTCGAAGGAGTTTTAGGAAGCTTCACACGATTTTTGACGGATTTTATAGGCGTCACACAGGCGTTTTAGGGGATTGCGGAGGTTCTCAGGAGTGTTACAAAGGGTTTTGAGGGGGGTTAAGAGGGTCTACAGTTTCTGAAAATACATTTAGGATTACAGCTCTCACGTATGCTCAGAGACTTTTCAGCGACGCTTCAAAGCGTTTCTCAAACGATTCAGGTTGCTCAAGAAAGTTCTTAGGAAACCTTAAACACTCCCAAACCAACACCATCCCCCCCTCCCTCATTGTTCCCCCTGAGCATGCCCTGAACTCCCCTTAACCCCGCTTGTAACTTAGTTCCCTTAAATCATCCTTATCCCTAATCTAAAACACTCCATCTGCTCCGGACACAATCAGATTCCATTTAGGTAACGTTACCTAAATGGAGGGACCTAAATAGATTTAACCTAAATGGATTCGACCTAAATGGAGGTTTGAGCTCGTTTTAGACGATTTGACATTCGACGTTTTGGTATTCGACGTTTTGTCTTTCGACGTTTTGTCTTTCGACGTTTTGTTCTTATGCCGGGTAGAGGATAGGGTATACGGTAGAGTAGAGAGTAGGGTTGATGTTTTGGGGAGAGAGTATGGTAGGCGGTAGAGCAAAGTGTAGGGCACGTGGTAGGGTAAAGAGTTAAGATGAACGTTAGAGTAGAGTATAGTTTAGAGGGTTAGGATTGACGGTAGGGCAGAGGGTAGGGTGGATGGTTAGGGTAGAGAGAAGGTTAGAGGGTAAGATGTGAGTGCTAGATGGAAGAGTAGAGGGTAGAGTAGACGATAGGGTACAAGGTAAGTGTGAAGGGTAGGAAGAAGGTCCAAAGCTGCACGAGTCCGCCCATCTGCATGATCTGTACCGGGAAATCCTCGAACAACAGACATCCGATGGGTGGTCCAAGGTGCCCGGCCTTCAAGAAAGCCGCAGTGAACAACAAATCACAGTGCAGGTAACGCAGCTGAACCTGAACCACTGTGATGCGGCTCAGCAACTGCTTTGTCAGGCGGTTTCTGAGTGGAAGACGGATATCGCCATCATATCGGACCCATACCGAGTACCCGCCGGCAACGGCAACTGGGTCGCGGATGGGACCAGAAAAATGGCGGCGATATGGACGACGGGTAAATACCCCGTTCAGGAGTTGGTGTCTACTACCTATGAGGGCTTCGTGGTCGCCAAAGTAAACGGGGTCTTCTTCTGTAGCTGTTATGCGCCTCCGCGGTGGCCGATCGAGCAGTTCACGCAAATGCTGGACCGCTTAACGACCGTGCTAACAGGGCGAAGGCCGGTGGTAATAGCGGGCGACTTTAATGCCTGGGCCGTGGAATGGGGAAGCCGTTTCACGAACCAGCGGGGTCAGATCCTGCTAGAAACACTGGCCATCTTAGATGTCGACTTGGCTAATGTCGGTACCAAGAGTACCTTTAGTCGAAACGGAGCGGAGTCAATTATTGACGTGACCTTTTGTAGTCCTGGCCTAACAAGTAGTTCGAACTGGAGAGTAGATGATGGCTACACTCACAGCGACCACCTGGCGGTTCGCTACAGTATCGACTACAATAACAGCAGACAGCGGATAGAAGAAGAGGCGGCTAGGCCAAGGCCAAGCCCTCGCAGGTGGAAGACATCATACTTCGACGAAGGGGTATTTAGGGAGGCGCTCCGCCGTGAGCGAAACTTAATCGGTTTAGACGGCGACGAGCTGGTAGCGGTGCTCTCACGTGCGTGTGATGCGACCATGCCTAGGCGAGTCCACCCTAGAAATGGGAGGCCACCGGCTTACTGGTGGACTGACGCGATTGCGGACCTGCGCCGCGCCTGCCTACGGGCTAGGCGGCGAATGCAGCGAGCACGATCAGAGGAAGAGCGAAACGAACGGCGGGTGGTGTTCGCCGCTGCAAAAGCCGCGCTTAAGACCGAGATAAGAGCAAGCAAAAAGGCCTGCTTTGAGGGTCTCTGTCAGAGTGCCAATACGAACCCGTGGGGTGACGCCTACAGGATCGTTATGGCCAAGACGAGAGGTGTGATGGCTCCTACAGAGCAATCTCCAGAGATGTTGGAGGGGATCATTGGAGGACTTTTTCCGCGTCATGATCCTAGTCCTTGGCCTCCTTTCGTAGGACAGCCGGGGACTGGGGCTGGCGATGAGGAGAGGGTCACCGATGTGGAACTTGCGGGGATAGCTAAGTCCCTTAGCGTAGGTAAGGCCTCAGGTCCGGACGGAGTTCCGAACCTGGCCTTAAAAGTAGCTATTGCAGAGGCTCCCGAGATGTTCAGGTCTGCTATGCAGAAATGCCTGGACGAGGGAGTTTTCCCAGAAGCTTGGAAGAGGCAGAGCCTGGTACTATTGCCAAAGGCGGGGAAACCACCCGGAGACCCGTCGGCATATAGACCAATATGCTTGATTGACACGGCGGGGAAGGTGCTCGAAAAGATCATCCTCAATAGAATGTTGCGGTTCACCGAAGGCGAAAATGGTCTTTCGAGTAACCAGTACGGCTTCCGGAAGGGGAGGTCCACCGTAGACGCTATCTTGTCGGTTACAAAAACCGCCGAGAAAGCACTCGAGCCTAAGAGGAGGGGAATTCGCTTTTGCGCGGTAGTGACTCTGGATGTAAGGAATGCGTTTAATAGCGCCAGCTGGTCTGCTATTGCCGATGCGCTCTTGCGTCTGGGGATACCGAAGTACCTGTACAAGATTCTCGGAAGTTACTTTCAGAATCGTGTACTAGTCTACGACACGGAGGTGGGTCGGAAGTGCTTTCACATAACCTCAGGAGTCCCGCAAGGTTCCATCCTGGGTCCGGTGTTATGGAATGTCATGTACGACGAGGTGTTGAGGTTGGAGTATCCAGTGGGAGTGGTGATTGTCGGATTTGCCGACGACATTACGCTCGAAGTCTACGGTGAAACGATCGAGGAGGTAAAGTTGACTACCAACCACTCGATCAAGGTTGTGGAGGCGTGGATGCGGTCCAGGAAACTGGAGCTGGCTCACCACAAGACAGAGGTGACGGTTGTTAACAACCTGAAGTCGAAGCAGCAGACGGAGATCAGTGTAGGAGACTGTACTATCCTGTCAAAGCGCTCCGTCAAACACTTGGGCGTGATGATCGACGATAAGCTTACCTTCGGTAGCCACGTCGATTATGCCTGTAAAAGAGCCTCCACAGCTATTGCGGCACTGTCCCGGATGATGTCCAATAGCTCTGCGGTGTACGCCAGTAAGCGCAAGCTTCTGGCTAGTGTTGCTACATCCATACTTAGGTATGGCGGCCCGGCGTGGGGCACCGCGCTAAGTACTAAATGCTACCGACGGAAGCTGGAAAGTACTTACAGGCTTATGTGCCTGAGGGTTGCGAGCGCGTACCGTACCGTGTCACACGACGCTCTCTGCGTCATTACTGGTATGGTGCCTATCAGCATTCTTATCAGTGAGGACATAGAGTGCTTCGAAATGCGCGGCACAAGAGGCATACGCAGGACTGTCAGGATGGCCTCTATGGTCAAATGGCAGCGCGCGTGGGACAGTTCCACCAAAGGAAGGTGGACCTATAGGTTGATACCGAGGGTAGATAGTTGGATTAATAGGCGCCATGGGGAAGTCACATTCCACCTGACACAGGTCCTTACAGGTCATGGTTGCTTCCGACAGTATCTACACCGTTTCGGGCATGCGGATTCTCCCGAATGCCCAGTGTGCAATGATTTAGAGGAAACGGCGGAACACGTTTTGTTCGTGTGCCCGCGTTTTCGCACAATGCGTGACCGCATGCTTGCCACATGCGGGGAGGACACAACTCCGGACAACTTGGTCCAGAGGATGTGTAGGGATGAGTTTGGCTGGAACGCCGTTTCAACGGCTATTACCCACATCGTCTGGGAGCTACAGAGGAGGTGGCGCGTGGACTCGGAGAATGGCTAGTCCAGATGCAGTACAAGAGGTGGTCCAGGGGTTCGGAGTCGGCTTCGTAGGTCATACCGGTGCCCTGCGGTCGAAATCGACCCTTACAACGATTAAGTGGCCGCGGAGAGGAAGTCCCGGTAGCGGTGCTGTCGTGGCGTCGGTCTACTGGGTTGGATCCGAGCCCGCGGTTGGAAAAGGGTCCCCGGCAAGGGTCGGGGTAGGTGAGATCCTGCTGTCTGCAACCTACGGGTGCATCTGATAGGGCCTGAAGGGTAGTGATACCCTTCCTTTGCGGGCAGGTCAGATCGGGTTGCACGTGGGCATCAGTTCTTGATGTCCGCTCAGCAGTAGGGCGCGGGCGGGGTTGACCCTGCCCGCCTTCCGAGGACAAAGGGAGTGGCGAGGACCACTCGGGAAACTGGCTAAGCGCCAGCATGCTACCGTGATGGACTCTCCAAAGCGAGTCATCGATGTTCGTTGCTGCAGGCTACGCAGCTAACCTTGTGGGTGCGATGTGCACTAGCCCCTCTCTGAAGCAATACCTTCTTGGTGGTTCCGGAGAGACGTAGGGTTTGGCGACCATAGGAATGGTTTAGTGGGTACGAGGAGAGAGTAGTCCTGGATTTTACTTTTGTTGTAGAAGACGGCCTGTCAGACCTACACTACCCTAACCTTCTGTTAGGGTGTCTGTTGAGCAGATTATCCCCCTATGGTTTAGAAGGAAAAAAAAAAAAAGGGTAGGAAGAAAGGTAGAGAATTAGGGTAGATGGTAGAGCAGACGGTAGGGTTGAGGGTTGGGATAGATGGAAGGGAAGACTGTCAGGTTGATGATGGTTAGGATAAAGAGTGATAGTAAGGGTAGAGGATGAAGAAATTTGATGATATTATATGAGATTTTCTCGAAATATCTTCAGGTACTCTTCCCAAGCTTTCTACAGGCATTCCTTTCGAGAATTTTCCAGGATTCCTCTAGATGTTCTTCCCGGAATTCCTGTAGTTATTACTCAAACATCCTAAGGTATTTTCTTGGTATTCTTTTCGGTATACCTTCAGGAAGTCGTGCTGGAATTCCTTCAAAGATTGCTTCCAGGATTCAACACTCGAAGGGGATTCGTCCCAAAAAGAAATATGAAAGTGTATAGATTTTGCCGAAAATTCTTCAGGCGATCATGGAACGTTTAGGTATTCGTACCAAAATGGAATTCCTTCAAAATTTCTTTCCAAGTTTTGTTTCAATAATTCCTTCTCTGCAATTCTTTTAGTGATTCCTGCTCAGTTTTCAGCTGAGATCCCCGCCATGATTTCTTCAAGGACGCCATTAATTATTCTCAATGGCATTTCTTCAGGAATATCTTCAGGGGTTTCTGCCGGGATTACTGTAGAAAATCCTGAAAAGATTCTTGCAGGAATTCTAGCTGGATTCCTACTGGCATTCTTTCAAAGATTTCTACTAAAACATATTCAGAGCATCCAATGGGATTTTTTTAGGTATAAGTGCCGGGATTCCTGCTGGTATTCATTGGAAGATTCTTTTTGGGATTTTTTCGAGATGTTTCTTTAGAGATTTATTCTGTGATTCTTTCAGAGTTGTTTACTGAGTTTTCGGCTGGAATTCATCTCAGGATTCTCCCAGATATTTCTCCCAGAATTCCTGTAGAGAATCCTCTCCGGATTCCTGCAAGAATTTCCGTCGGGATTGATTTAGAAAATTGTCTGTATGGAAAATTTTGAAATTTTACTCTGTTGTAGACCCATTTCCTCCTTCAATAGCGTTACAAAGTTCATGAAGAATCTCTGAATGATTTTTACAAAGAAAGAAAGAGTATTATAACAGAGAGTGACTTAGAGCTAATCAGAGTAGGAGAGTAAGAGGAAGGGCGAGAAACAGAGAGAATTTGATGTTGATGATCCACATTGAAGAACTTTTCTGGAACTACATCGTAGACTTCCAATTTTTTCATGACATCTTATATTGAACCTTGACTGTTGATATATGTAACAATGTTTTAAGAAGATTTAAATAGTGAGACAACTTGGGCGTTAACGGGTTAAACTTCTTAAAGCAGCTCCTCCTTTTAAGCACCTTGAAATCCCAGCAAACTTCCTTGACCTCATCTGGAAATCCTAGGAGCAAAACATTTTCTCCAGAATTAAGTTCTTTCGTGCTGACTTAATTAATTTGCAAATCTCCCTCCTTTTATGCCCTGTTTTATTCTATTACCATTTCCAATTTAAACTCACTCAATTTCTTTTTGGTAATACCGAAAAAATGTGTTTTTCTTTCTTTCATTTTAGATAAATCTATGATTTCTTTCTTACCATTTTGTGTTGGTCAACTTACCTGCCTTTTCCAAGAAATAGACCAACTAAATCCGTTCCGGTATCCTCAACACTATAACTGTGGCAGGAGAGGAGCCAAAAGATAAACAGGGTACCATCATTTCCAGCGAAGACACATTAATTCGAGGCACTTTTGTCCATTTTCAGCGAGGCATAAGTGCATCTGTCCCGGCGTCATGCCATTTTCTTCAGAACCTACATACATACCTTTGTATGAGAAATGATCAAAAGCTGTTCCCGCGGTATGCTCAGCGTCCTCCACATGGGGGAGGAGTTGGCAGTTTTGTGACGGTTGCTACACTAAGGTATGAAAAGGTGAAAGATGCACGAATCCCTTGAATGGCAAAAACTGTGTGGACAAGGACACTACTCGTCGTGAGAATACAAACGACCTGCAGCTGAAAGCGTCGACAACGCTTTCTTCCCGTTTTCGTTTTGGCAAAAGATTTCGGTGACGTTTTCAAGACCGATGTTTGTTATATCAATATAGGATGTATTTTATGAGCGCGGTAAATTGTCTGCAATCAAGCTCTGCCAACCGACGTCGCCTGAATACAGCGAACTGTCACAAGCGTTAATGACTGAATCAAAAGAATATTCCACTAAGCGAAACACACAGCTCGTCCTTTTTGGTCGGATTTACGACCACCATCGTCATCCTTCGTCGTCTGCCGTCGATTCCATCTCTTCTATAAACCAAACACCATCTGTGGTCTGAAAGTAGTGCTCATTTGCACCTGACGACGAATCACACCGAACAAAAAAAAAAGGAAAACTCCAGTCCAGTTTACTCACCGCGAATTACCGGTAGGTACCTAGGTACTCGGATTGAAACCATTAAAAAGTTCGTCTTTCCGGTTGCTTGTTTCCGGTTGCCTACCTGCAGGCGTGCTAGGAAAACTGTGAATTTACACGCTTGCATCAACTAGCGTGGCGGAGGCGGTGCGCCATGGACGAACGCTGCAACAGAGCTGCAGCTGTGGAAAGGTGTTCGTTCATCTTTGTCACCAAACAACCTTCATCACGACGAACATGTGCATGACAATCTCACCGCATTCGAATTACGCTATGTAGGTCCCAGTCTAGAGTTCTAGGTCCTAGTCTTGATTTGGCGGTAAGGATGGAAACGGCATCTGCGTCGGCGTCGAAGTGGAAATTGCAGTGACAAAGTTGTGAAAGTGCTCAGTGAATTTCTGTAGAAATTTCACTCGAAATTTAAGCGAATATTCTTCCAGAATTTTCCAGATGTTCCTGCGGGGATAATTTTAGAAGTTTCTTTGGGAACTTTTGTGGAAATTGCTTTGTGATCTCTTCCAGAAGCTTTTTAAAAAAATTTTCCAAAAAATCTGTTGGAAGATCCACACGGAAATTCGTCCAGATGTACCTCGTGGAATTTGGCCGAAAGTTTCTCCAGGAATTCTTCCGGAAGTTCTACTGTGATTTATTTTTTTTTTTCAAAAGTTTCTTAACCCTTTGGAGCCATTATGACCCCAACATAGAAACGGCTGTATAAATTCACCCATTCGATAAAACAGAATACTGTCTTCGGCAAAGTTTTTGCAAATTGAGTCTTCTATTAGGGATTAATAGGAATATTTGTATTAGGGTCTTCATTGATAACCTAGAACATCCTGAACACCATGAAATTTGGAAAAACGAAATAATTGACATACAAGTTGTACTTCGTAACCAACATGTATGTTGGTTACGTTAATATGTATACATTTAAGCTTCGTCAAGAATTTCAAAAGGTGATTTATATTCTGGGATGTCCTAGGTGTTCCAAACTGTCCTATAGTGAAGTACTTCAAATCTACAAGAATAGCTGTATGTATTTTTGCCGCAAATAATAGCATTGCATATCCTACTGGAATCCGTGAAGATCTTGACTTCTTCAATGTCATTTATAGACACTATAGGGATATTCTAGGTCAGCCAAACTACCTTGGAGTTCAGAATTTCAGGTCTACACTCATAACAGTAGCCATATCTGATATACTGAGTAACATTGCATAACCAACCACAGTTACTGGAGCAATCTGAAGTCTACTGAGCAGACCAAGCGTTTTGATCACGTCGTTGACCTACATTTCTTCAAAGCTGACCAGCTCCTCGCGTTCTGCTTCCGGTATGTAGTCCATCAGTTCCGAGCAGTTCGAGGCCCACTTGTGCAAATGGAATCCTCCTCCTTCCAACATTTGGATCAACTGCGAGTGCGCTTCTTGGGCATCCCTAATATTGTCGAACCCGAAAAGCGCATTATCCACGTAGAAGCACTCCTTTACTATTTCTGCAGCCAATGGAAACTTATGGTCGTCATCCTTTCCCAACTGCAGCAACGCCCTTGTTGCCAAGAAAGACGCAGACACCGTACCGTATGTAACGGTCTTCAGCTCCAATACTCGGAGCGGACTTGACGGATCCAACCTGAAGAATACTCTCTGCAGGCGCCGGTGACTCTTGTCCAGTAGCACTTGACGGTACATCTTCGCCACGTCCGTCGTCAAGACATAGCGGGGAATTTGAAAACGAAGACAAATTTCATCCAGAGCGCATTGGTTCAACGGCCCAATCATCATTACGTCATTCAAAGAAAGTTCATTCACCTTGGCCGAGGCATCAAATACTACTCGGCATTTGATCGTAGTATTCGACGGACGCAAGACGGCGTGGTGAGGCAGGTACCACTTAACACCTTCAGAATCTTCACTCTCCTTGATCTCTTCACAGTACCCGAGCCGCTCGTAGTTGTAACATGTGCATGTCCCATAAAATTAAAAATAAATATATAAATTATGTAAATTGTTTTGTGTTAGGAGTTAGGTCTAAAATTGTTAAATTTTCCTTTAAAAACGCCCAATTTGCACACCGTCGTTGCAATCGCGCCCATAAAGTGCAAGAAAAAGGAGATTTAGACGAGGAAAGGTGGGATAAAACTAGACGAGTTGGAGCGAGCCCCATCCGGGACGGATCCCCGAGCGAAAAACCCGTTCTCTTTGGTTTGAGCTTGAGATGTGAACAGGTGTGGGGCTGTCCATAAACCACGTGGTCATTAGGGGGGGGGGGGGTTCGGCCAATGACCATTTTGTATGGACAAATAAAAAATTTTGTATGGACTAATGACCACGCGGGGGAGGGGGGGGGGGGTGAAAAGTCCCAGAAAAATGACCACGTGGTTTATGGACAGCCCCTGTGTGCTCGAGTGCTCCTGAAGTTAATACCGCTAACCAAAAAAAAAAAAAAAGAGTCCCTGATTTCGGATGTGATACAGATCGGCCGTCGTGGCCTTGTGAACCCGTGATCCTCTGCAATAAGTGGCCGCGGTAATTGCCCGTGGTAACAAAAAAAAGGTGAAAGTGAGCCGTGAAATCGAAGTGATCCCTAGTCCCGACTCCGGTAATTCCACGTGGGTGTGTTCAGGCCCGGATTGTGGTTAGGCCTAGAGAACGAAGAAGGCCAGCAATCGGTAGATCGTGGATTGAGCCTGTGGTAGAGATCTCGGAAGAAACGTTTTACCGTCTATCCGAAGCGAGTGCGCGAAAAAAAAAACCCAAATCAAACGCCTATCCGAACTTCCGAAGAGAAAAAGTGATCCCCCGTCTCCAACCGCACAGATACGTCCGTGCGCGTAGTGGGTGCGATCCGGCCAGCGAAGCGACGACCAACGACGGTGTGGGCCATCGTAGCCCCCCCCAAAAACTCAATCTCATCAGGCTAGGTGCCCCTGGGATGAGACTCAGGTAAGTCACATGCTCCATATCTACTATTAAAGACCAATAGCCAACTTACATAGTCAGCCATGAACTCCGCGTACTGTTGCTTCACACGGTGTGTCTGGTAGAACAAAATTATTTAAAAAAAATCGGTATCGTTAAGACACCCACCAAATAAAAGCTGAAGGTCCCCCCTTTCATTTGAGGCTGAAACAAGAAAGTTCTATCGGCGGTGCTAGAACAATTTTTTTTTCAAAAATTTATTGCTATGAGACTTGCATTTTCTTCCTTTCCACCTTGAGTGTAACCTAATGGGCTCGTATAAGGTCGCTCATTAGTAACGTATCATACTAATAGAGTAAATGGGTAAAAACATATTCAATTTTTTTTTTATACAAAATGTTGCCCAGACAAGTGTAAAAAAATATTTAAGAGTTGTAATAGAATTTTGCCAATATTTAAGTATGTGTGTTAACCATCTTCTCCTTATTGACATGTAGAAGAAGTTATTTCAACTGCCATTCTCCTCGTTTTTATCGACATTACCACAGGTTCGAAATTGTACAGTCGTAGCAGGCCATGACTTGGATGTCAATAAAAATAAAACGATCAACAAAGTAGCTCGGATAAAATGACTACGTGCCGAGTCCGGTATTCGTTAATTTTGTGTTCCTTTCTGGTACTTGTAAAAGCATTCAACATTTTTCGCTAATTAGAAGGATTGCTGTGTGGTATATAATTAGGTATTAGACCATATGAATAAAGTTGAGTAAATACTCTTTACTAAATCTCTGTGAAGCCGTAGAACAAGTCTCTGTGAACCTTCACAGAGATCTGAGTAGAGAGTATTTACTCAGCTTTATTCATATGGATTGAATCATAGCATAGCATAGCCGACCGTACACATCCTGGCTGTCGATAGAGACGTTCAATGCGCCAAAAAAGTTGCCTGGGACTTGACAAACCTTTCATTTAACGAACTCTCGACACCTGGCCAGGTCCTTACGAACAGCGGGGATGGGGAGGAAATGTTGATTAGATATCTACTTAGAATATGTCCAAGAACTTGGCCCACTTCATAGATATCTGGAGTTGATTCATATGGCCTATTGAATCATATTTAAAAAAGTAAAAGAAATTAAATTTCAACATAGCTTTGCTCCAAAATTTTAGAGAAAACAACTACGACATGAAATCATAAAGTTACGATGAAAACCGCACCAAGGTGTGCATGCTGTGGTCGAAGGAGCTTTTTCTGTAACCATTAATATCATTGACGGTAGTTGATTTTCTTTGATTTAGATATTTGTTTTATATGGTTGAGCATACAAATAATAGACAGAATAAATTAGAAGTCCCAACTTGTTTTTATTTGTATTTGCAGGTTATGGATATTATTGAACAACATTTTCTGAAATATACAAGATGTAGAAGTTGGTATTATCCCTCAATAATATATTGCAATTATTCATTTAAAGTTTATTTGTTCAATGATGAGATCATACCCTTTAGAATTACTTTCTTTAAGTATAAATATAATTTAAATCTTCTACGCGGAGCATCTATATTTGCTGTAATTGTGAAACATGTAGTACTGCAAGAACTACAGTTTCTCCTTAATTAACGGGCAAACGCGGCAGACTTAGCACTACTACCGATGATGCAAAAAGATAGTGCTCGTTGCAATTCTGCTAAAGATGCTAAAAGGAGATTTAATATTTGCATTGAAAATGCAATCACTGTACTCCATTCTCCTGCAGCAATACAGTGAATACATTCTTAATACGAAAATATCAGTTTTCGACGAGAAAACCGCTTAAGATTTTTCAATGATGACGATTATGTTAATGGCGGCCTTGAGAACAATAAATCTCGGATTACAATTAGAATATTATGAAAAAGTATCTTTTTCACCAATAAACTAAATAAAACAACACAATTTTTATTTTAGTTTTGCTTCATTATTGTAGGCCCACCTACCTATCTCAAATAATGGGTCGTGACCTGCCTGCCCCATAAGAAATACACGCGTTTTAAAGATTTGATTCTAGAAAATATCGAGTTGCGGTCATCTTAGGATTCTGGAAAGTGTATGGCGTAATTAATTGTAGTATCTTGGCATGCCCTAACATCGTGACCTTAAGGATGTTTTTTCACTCAAAACAGCTCTGTCAAATAAATTGGCAATGTTTCTTGATTTTTCAAACGGTTAATGTTCGCATTTAGCATGACCATGCTGAGGGTGACGGGTTCGATTCCCGGTCGGTCCAGGATCTTTTCGTAAAGGAAATTCCCTTGACTTCCTTGGGCATAGAGTATCTTCGTGCCTGCCACACGATGTACACATGCAAAATGGTCATTGGCAGAGGAAGCTCTCAGTTAAAAACTGTGGAAGTGCTCATTGAACACTAAGCTGAGAAGCAGGCTTTGTCCCAGTGAGGACGTTACGCCAAGAAGAGGAAGAGGAATGTTCGCATTAATTTTTTTTTTTTCGTACGAAATATCATCAGTGGAATTCAAAATATTTAAGTCATGCTTAACAAAATGATTAAATATAGCATTGGTCCTAATATGTGTGTTGACCCGCATACATTGGTGCATGATAAAAAGGACTTGGTGTTTTAATGTTTTAACGTTCACGTTGCCTAAAGATTTGTAGAACTTGTTTATAAAGTAAAAGTATCAATAACATGTTCAGTTTGCAGTTTTAGCCAATTCGTGGTATTTGGAAGACACAGCCATTCCCTTATATCACAGACAAGAAGACGTAACTCTTAGAGAAAATTCATTAATTTTATTTAACTCAGATTTTTTTTTGCTGTCTTTTTCATGAACACGCTTCCACCTATTGGTAGAACCGCATGAGACACTGTCGACCATGATGGATTGCGATTTGACGTTTGCCTAACACGTACACTACCATACATATCACCAGTTTCGTTTGTATCATTCAGCAACGTGTACATTCGCAAGCATCAAAGTGATCGAACATTAGCACCTCTGGTGTAAGGATCGCGGAAATCATACGAAATTTGAATTCATCGTTAAATGCATTTGCCAAGCCTTGTAAAAGAGTGTAACGTCTGTTTGTCTGTCTGTGCTTATATCGTGCATTGCTCAATAAAGAAAATAATAAAATTCGTCAAATAATTGAAATTTTTGTCAAATGCACGCTATAAGGAGGAACACGGTGATATAATAATAATTACCAGTATTAGAGCATGACCCGGTACACATTTAAATTTAAATTTGAACTCATCATCTCCACCTGCTTGAAACTATTACAATTTTTCTAGCATTACTGCCCATAACCACGAAACTGACTACTGTTTACTGGATTTTTTTATTCACTTGGGACTATTATGCTTTTTTGGGAAGTGTAATAAACATCATATAAAAAAAAATCGTGGGAAAGCCATGTTGGCAATGGATAAACTGTTTTTCGTTATTACTTAGTACTTTGAGAAAATATGAAAAAATATCATACTATATAAAAAAAAAATTGTTCTAGACCCGCCGATAGAACTTTCTTATTTAAGGCTCAAATGAAAGGTGGGACCCTTAGCTTTCGTTTGGTGGGTATTTTAGCGATACCGATTTTTTAAAAATAATGATGTCCACCAGACACGCCGTGTTCAAATCTCGATCCTGTGCAAACCTCCTTTCCAGAATTCAGAACCGCTTGAGGGCCATCGAACGGGAATTGCTAAGCTCGGCAGCATTTTCCTTCAAACGCATCCGGTCAACATATCGCCCCGTTTCATCACGACGATGGGTAGCTTGAAAATGCTGTTCGCACTCTTCAGCCTCTGATGGCACCGGCACGCTCGAAACCTCCTCAACTTCCCAGAACTTTTGGACGGTACGATTCAACTCCTCAATTGTTAGTGAGTGCGAATGAACTATGGAACCATACATCGCGTCATCGCAAACACCTCCTACGACCCAGCCCAATTGGGTCTCGCGCAGACAAGGAAGATTGTCCGCCAGTTGAACCTCTCCAGACATAAGAAGCTTCAAGAATAACTGGTTTCCTAGCAGCAAGTCCACCCTTCCCGATTGGTAGAACTGTGGGTCAGCCAGTTGGACACCAGGTGGAATAATCCTATTCCCGAATACTGACGGTCGAGGACGGAAAATCCGACGTAACCTTCTCAGCCACCAAACACTTAATGTTGGCGCTGAATCCTGAATACCTTGACCGGATGTGTACAACACTGCTTCTTGAAACGTGGCTCTTGGTGTCATTTACCCCAGCAACGACGGCACTAGACGGACTCGTGTTCAACCCCAAGGACTCAACCATTTGCTTAGAGATGAGATTTACTTGCGAAGCACTGTCTAACAAAAGTCGGTAGGGGTGGGTTTTGTGATTTTTGTCAATAACATCCACCACTGCTGTTAGGAGAAACACTTGGTTGGGTAACACCTTTTCACTGCAGCAGCTGGCGGACGTGACTTCTTCTGGTGGCTTCGGCTGATCTTCACTCTTAGATGGTTGGGTGGCGGGCTTCGACTGCGGATCTTCGGAGACAGCTGGCTTCGGTTTCTCCTCTGCATGCAGCAGACTGTGGTGCAGGGATGGGAATACTCACTTGCAAAGAGTTACATTCACTTACTATTTTCTCAGCTCGGAAGCGTGCAATCAAGAAACGATGTATGGGCGACTTTTGCCTTGTGATTTCGTCTAAAACTTTTCCGAATAGAGTAGGGGTCACACACGAATCCCAAGGTCGTGACAGAGCTGTGAAAGCGACTCTCCACGAGGTGAGCGTAATTTACATTCACCTCGTGGAGAGTTGCCTTCGCAGCTCTGTCACGACTTCGGTATGGGTGTGCGACCCCTACTCTATTCTGCAAAGTTTTAGACGAAATCACAAGGTAAAAGCAGTCCACACATCGTTTCTTGATTGCACGCTTTTGAGTTGAAAAAACTGCAAGGTAGTTCTTGACGTAGGCATGGTGTTTGCACACCTGGTCAATTCCTCTTCCAGCTTCACGGATATTTCATCCTGAAGCTTGTCAAATTCCACATAGTGTTGGCCGTGGCTGTCTCTGCTATCAGCAGGAACAAGCGCAACGATTCGTTCATGGACCTCGGTGTATTCCTTCTGCACTGCCTCCACTTTCTTAACATAGTGGCGGATCTGTGCCTCACTTTAATGTAGCGCTTCATCATCATCGTCAGAGAGGTTATTGAATAATCTAGTGAGCTTACCTTTTGCCAACCCGCGACGGTGAACGAGAACGCTTAGCTGCTCCGCCTGCGCCATTCACGCTGGGGGTTTGCTGGTTTTCTGCTGCAGATGCTGGAGCTTTATCCTTGCTCTTATGCTTCGTCATAACCAGGTAATCACCGGAACATTTCGAGCCTTATGCCCGAACCAAACACGGAAAACAGCCAAGTCTATAATCACGGTGCTTGGGGCGGAAGGGTGTTCCCGGTCACTTTTTCACTGCAACCACTTCACTTTTTGAAGATGGCGTCTTCCACGCTCATTCACCAGTTGATTGGGCCGGCGACATGTTCGCACATGCACACTTGCCAAGATGGCGTCTTCACTTCACTTCAACTCGTATTTTTTGCGGTGGCGAAGCACCAATTTCCACACTCGGCCGGATCACGTTTTTCTTCAAATTTCCACTTCGGTCATTCTTCTTAATTTCCCCAATTCTTCCGAAATTCCACTTCACTTAAAATCCATCGAACAGGACCATTTAATGTACGGATAGCGGACTGTATCGACCACGACGGAGCAACTCAACGGAGCGGAACCACGGGGAATTACGGAGGAATGTTAATTGTCTTCACTTGAGAGGCACTTAGCTTTTCATTACAACTATCCAGCTTTTTACGCTAGCTTACTATAAAATTTGAATCAACCCCTTCTGACGTGTCTTGCCGCCACTATAAAAACCATTATAGTTTAGTCAAAGCAAGCGTAGTGATGCTGAATATTTCCAATATTTACGATATCGAACGTCACAATTTTTCACTTTTGTTGCAGAATAAGAATTAATTTTCTTTCCGAAATATCTAAGCTTATTATAATTTTCTTGCCTTTTTAGGTCGATATAGAGCCAAATGAATCAATTTATATCGTAAATTGCACCGTCTCAAAACATTACAGTGCGCACCTGAATCACGGTTTCGACGGGTTCTATTCACCTTTTTGAGCTTATGGTGCTCTTCCATATGGCCAGATGTGAGAGAGATTTACAGGGGATAGACAAAATGATCGGGACAGGCAAAATTTTCACTTTTCAAAAAATGTTCAATAAGCTGTAGCTTTTTAAAAAGTGCGACAAATATTCTCAAATTTTTACTGTAAGTTCATCAACTAGTTGTGTATCAGTGGACAAAATTTGGGAAAGATCGGGCTATTTTGCAGGAAGTTATAAGCGTTTTAGAAAAAGGTAGAATTATCCGATAGCCAACTTTGAGCTGTTATATCTCCGGATTCAATGACCCGAATGCAATGAAATTTTGACCATTCATGACTTATATAATGAGCTCTGAAAAACGTTTGACTCAACTTGAAATTATTTACAAGAGAAAAAGTTATAGCGATTCCATTTATTTTATGATTTTTTTAGTAAATTGATATTTTTTTAATATGCATCCCATTACTTTTTCAATGAATTTCCGGCTATGTTGTTACCTTCTTTCAAAACATATTTATATTTAAGACAATTAGGGGAAATTTAAATGAACTGTAATTAGCATCTTGAATTTTGAAACGATGTTGAAATTTATGAAAATTTGGTATTTTATTAGAAAAATAATCTAATCGTTGTTATTTTCTTCCGTGTTAAGAATTTTAAGTTAAGTCAAAAGTATTTCAAGCCTCATTATATAAGTCATGAATGGTCAAAATTTCATTGCATTCGGTTCATTGAATCTGGAGATATAACAGCTCAAAGTTGGCTATCGAATAATTCTACCTTTTTCTGGAATCATTATAACTTCGTGCAGAATAGCCCGATCTTTTTCAAATTTTGTTCACTGATACACAACTAGTTGATCAACTTACAGTAAAAGTTTGAGAATATTTAATGCACTTTTCGAAAAGTTACAGCTATTTGAACTTTTTTTGAGAATGGAAAAATTTGCCTGTCCCGATCATTTTGTCTATCCCCTGTATATTAACTTAATTATACTGCAATATGAACTTGAATATGAACTAGGTGAAGTCAGACCGGGTGCCAGTTATCGATACCTTACTAAGCATTCTCTGAACCTCTAATTGGTCATGGTCATGGAGTTCGCTATGTCCGGTCGGGATCCGTCTCAGCGCGGGTCGGAATTGCATGCAATTAAATATTGTAAAACACAATGTGATCAGAATCTGCCCAGTTCTTGCATAATGTATTGCCCAGCGTGTTGAAAATATAGCCATTATACCTCTGAGAATAACCTCTCATTACCCAATCTTCCCGCCTCCAAAAATGGAAGTCTTTTTGAACAAATATGTGCTTTTGTAAAGGACTATGGTGTAGATGATTTGCGGCACATTCTTTCTTGTAGCTTTTTGCATATAGATCATATAGATCATATAGATTTGTTTCACGTAAAGGCTATGATAAAACTATGTACATCCCATTCACTCGGGGTATGTATGGACCGTATGGGCTGTTGTAATGTTGTTATTCAAGGCAAAAACATTTTGTGCTGTGATGCAGTTGCAGTCCTCGAGCATCCTAAAACAATAAAAAGGAGAATTTAATGTTGTTCAAATGAATAAAGTGACAGTTGAACACAAAGGAATTTGTTAAGTACCGACGACACTTGACGAAACTTTGTTAAGTTGTACTCACACTGTGTTTACATTTTTGGCTGTCACCCCCATCGTTAAGTACCGACGACACTTGACGAAACTTTGTTAAGTTGTACTCACACTGTGTTTACATTTTTGGCTGTCACCCCCATCGCAAAAAGTCGTCATGGATTGCCTTATTCTCAGGTCATTTTGACAGATGTAACATGAGCATGAAAAGGACGGCAACAAGATCGATAAAGTAGAATACATGATCCGTCTTTTTCGTGCATGTGTGTGGTCTGTCAAAATGACCTGAGAATTGTCAAACAGTTTCATGGCTAGCTTTGTTGGTGTAATGAAGAATTCACTTTTACTCTCTAAATTGAAATTTTAACTAGTAATTCAAAATCGAATATTCAACCGCTCGCGACGAACGCCAGTTTACTTCCTAAAAATTTGCTCTCTGCGCACTTCGTGCGCGCCAAATCCTCTTCTCGACCGCGCGCCCTTGGCGTCGCTTGTGACTCGTTGCGTTGCAAAATCCATCGCAGCAATCGGGTAGCAAAGCAAGTTCAAAAAAAAAAATCTTTGAGCTGTCAGGATGCAGCCCGAACAGTGTTGGTTTTTGAAATACAGTCGAGACTCTTATAAGACCACTGGTCGGGGGGCGCAATAGGAATCCGCTTAATAGGAGACTAAGAGCTTATGGGATTTCGGCTTTTTGGGGGTGTGTTAAGAGTTAGCGCAATACTTTCTTCAGCAAAGTTTTAGGGCTTTATAAGATCGACCATTTAGAACTATGGTTCATATGATTAGTTGACAACTTGGCCGCTAGAGGGATCATCAACAGTTTGATGCTAAATTGCACTACAGGAACCATCATATCAGGTTGTCAAGCAAACGTTAATTTGGAAGGATAGTTTCTTAGAAAGTCGGTGTCTTTGGCAAAGTTGATCAGTATGACATAAACTTACATAAAAATTAACACTTGTGTAGAACTTTCTCAAAAGGCGGAAGTTTACCGGCGGACCAAGGGTACCTTGAACGAGCGTTTCGGATGCGAAGTGATTCCTCCGGTGGCTTGATATAGACTAACTTATAATATATTATACAAAGATTATATAGCGTTAAAATCTGTTGGTGTATTAGAGTAATGTTCAGAAAATTCACTGGGTTCTGTCCACTTCATATAGAGTCCTTTACAATCGGACACCCAGATATATGAGATGTCCTCATCGAATTCACTCAAATTCACAAAAAGTCAAAGTTCACAAAAACACCACTCCTTCCAAATCAACGGACTCACACCATCTCTTCATATGATCGGCTGCATTCACAGTCGAAAAATTTCGGCCACTCATACCTGGTACTGTAGAAACCCTGTAGCGATCGTTCGACAGCACTTCGGTGACCACAAACGGCCCTTTGAATCGGGGTTCTAACTTACAGCTGCCTCCGGCTATGTATTGGTCCTTGACCACCAACACCAGTCGTCGATCGTAGTATTTCTTCTGCTGATCTTGTTTATCTCGCGTAGTTCTCTCCACCTGCTCTCGCATTCCTTCGACTGGTGCCGACGACGATGAGTTCTCGATCGAAATGATGGACATTATTTCGTTCTGCACCACATCTTTTGGTTTATACGATCACACCAGAGCAGCAGGAGCTATTATAGTAGTAGCATTCGGTGTTGCGTTGATCACACTCTGCACAAACTTGACCTTATCGTCCCACCGTCGATCCCCGTCATCAACCATCGATCGGAGAGCAGTGAGAATAGTGCGGTTGCTTCTCTCAACCTGCCCATTACCGCGGGGTGTTCCAACTGCTACCAACACATGATCAACGCCGTAGTCTTCACAAAACTGCTTGAACACTCTGGATGTGAACGCAGTTCCACGATCAGTTATGATTCGCGACGGTAACCCAAAAACACTGGACACTTCATTGAAATCACGGGTTGCGTATTCGTGGACTTCACCGGCTTCACCAACAAGAAGTTGGAAAATCCACAAATTATCGCCAAAATGTGCTCATTTCCTTTCGCCGATCTAGGGAAAGGTCCTAGATGGCCGATGTTTACCGTGTGGAATGGTACTGGCACGGGCTTCCCCTGCTTCGCCTTGAAGAACGCACACTTGGGACACGCTGCTATATAGGCACGCACATATTTACGCAGTTTTGGGAACCAGAACATCTCACTTATCATCTTCACCACCTTTTCTTCTCCAAAATGCCCTTTTTCGTCGTGGTAGCTTCGGACCAGGGTTGTTAACGTTAATCAACGATCAACGTCGTTAACGTTTATTTTCATCCAAATTAACGTCAACGGCGGTGCGTTGATTTTCTTGGCAATCAACGTTAACGTTAACGGGATGCGTTGAATCAACGTCAACGCAACTCGTTAATCGAATCGTTAATTACCGTCCCATTTATCATGTTGTATATTTTTTTGAGGAACTCATATAGCCAAAGTGGTAAACGCGAATGACCAGAATGACGGGTTCGATTCCCGGTCGGCGAAGGAATTGTTCGTAACAAAATATTTGTTCCTGTCACACGATATTATGAGAAAGTTTTAACTTAATAACTATGAAAGTGCTCATAGAATACTTATCTGAGAAGCATGTTTTGCCCCAGTCGGGACGTTACGCTTATGTAATGGAACCCGAAGACATTTGTTTTAATCTGAGGTTGACGAAATTGTTTCTTGCTTTCATTAGATTTGTGATAAACTATTAGGTTTTCGAAGATTCTGAACCAGCCGTCTGTTTAGGCGAACAGACGATTGGGGTGTGCATTTTATTGGTATAAGAAGCTCAGTAGGGCAGCAGCCCTCAGACTACGGCGTGTATTTACTGCAGCGCACAAGCTAATTAGGTACCATTCTTTCACTGGCAATCATTGCATTGTCGACATTTGACCCGCGAGCGGTCGCGTCGTGTGCTGAGTACACGCACCATTAAAAATGCACGCTGGCACACAGCGTGAGCACGGCGTCGCTGCAGGTAGTCAAAGACGCGACTGCTCGAGGGTTAACTTGAGACCACGTGTAGGTGCAATTTAATGTCGATCACAGCAGGCATGCATGCGCCAAACGTCAGTGTCGTGAGGAGGTGTTTTCGGTATTTTCAGACCGGTTCTGCCCAAGAAGAAGATTTGGTCTTACTCAAGAAACGAGACGCCCATAGGTACAAGAAAATGGTTTTGAATTATCAATATTTTAGAATTACAAAAGAGGATGCGGTGTTTAAGATCTTCCAGTGTTTAAGACAGAAGAAAATATTCAAAGATCTGGGTCTGAGAAATGCTGAGATTTGAACGAAGTCAAATTGCCTCCAGCTGAAACCCC
The DNA here is from genome assembly GCF_035046485.1 of Aedes albopictus. Classification (NCBI taxonomy): domain Eukaryota; kingdom Metazoa; phylum Arthropoda; class Insecta; order Diptera; family Culicidae; genus Aedes; species Aedes albopictus. The sequence continues at coordinate 304,365,661 of NC_085136.1, forward strand.
AAGGTAACATCCTACTACATACCTAAACTTTTTTGATCATTTATCGGGTCTTGGGAAACAACGACTTCATGAAGTATTTCATTTTAGGCTTGAATTCAATCGTCATGATCCAATTTTTCAACAGTAGCCATGCTACATCGTCAATCTTCATACAAAATTAAACCCTAACGATTAAATTCACCTTGAGTCGAAAATACAATAAAAACCTGCACAGAAAGAAATTCTGAAAACAAACTTGGCTTAAGTATTGGAACGTTTCAAATCAGAATTTCCATTTAATTTCCTTAGATTTAACATGGAACAATTTCTTGCATGCACAATTGTAAGCAAGCTCCATACTGCAAACAACCTGTGATTTTACAATCCAATGGAGAATTGTGTTGAAAGCGATGGAGGTCATTTTGTTATAGTAAATTGGTGAAACAATTTTGAACTGAGTGGCGAAGCTTGGCCAAAGCCGTTATTTCCACCATGGAACGATTTTTATTTTTATTTGTAGTTCATTCAAATTGTCTCATGAGAAGTGATGTCTTATATGCTTCTTGAACGACTAAACTAATAATTCCACATAATAACTCGTCACCCATGTAATGGCGCCCATATTAGTGGACTAATAACTCTTCGCGCACTAGGCAAGGTTCCAATTAGTCGCTTAAAGAGTTGCCACATATAATGTTGGGTTAGCTAGTGGAACACGGGAGTTGTGGTTTTGGTCAATATGAATGCATTATTTGACAAATCCTATCAAGACAATTTAGAATGGAGCTAAAAATGATGATAATCTAACATCTTTTGTCCAATATTAGTTCGACTGATGGTAGTTTTAAATCTTGAGAAGTTTAATCTAAATCAAATCAATAGAAATTCACTAGAACTCCAATGGCGCTGTAGTTACTTTTCTTATTTATTTTTTTTAATAACTTTAATTGTTATAACTGACTATTTTTAAGTGGCCCATCTTGTAGAGGATCTTTTGTTTTGATAAACAAAATTCATTTGACACTTCTAGCACCGCTTCTGACGCTGTGAGGGCGTGGCAAACTAGATGTTAGTCACACGAACAGTCGCGACATTGGACTTCTGTGGCTAATTATTCTAATATCAAATCCCATATTTCTGAAAATTACCAAACATACTAAGCCACACTAGAAACTACCTCATCAACGCATAATTAACGGTAGCGTTGACGTTAAATCAACGCTATGCGTTAACGTTAACGTTGATCAACGCGCCTGAAAAATCAACGAAAAATTCGTTGATCGTTACAATTAACGTTAACGAATCAACGAAACGGCGTTAATCGTTGATTAACGTTAACAACCCTGCTTCGGACCATTCTCCAACGAACAGTATTCGGAACGGATCTGTTTGTCTTCGTCGCACAGTGGATCCCGCGAGAGCTTGTCGATGATCTCTAACAAGCGCTCATATTGCCTCTGCATAGTCACAAGGAAGTCCGTATTCGAGATCTCCAACACCATGATAGATTCTGCGACCGTTTCCACTTCACTCGGGTTCTCTACCGGCGCTCTGCTAAGAGCATCGACGTGCTGCATACTCGAACCACTACGGTGCTCAATTTGGAAGTCGTATTTCAACATTTTCAAAAAATAGCGAGCAATTCTTGGGGTCATCTCTCTCTTAGCATACGTATCTCGTATTGCTGAACAATCCGTTCGGAGCACGAAGAATATCCCGATCAAGTACTGTCTGAATCTCACCACGGTCGCAACCACAGCCAATAATTCTAGCTCGTAACTGTGGTAGACAGCTTCGGACTTCAAATCCCAGGAAGCATACCGATTGTTTGGAAAAAATAACTTTTGCTCAAATTGATGGTAAAGCCTTCGTCAACAGCTCTTCGAACTTCACTAGCAGATCTTCTTCATTTTCACTAGAAATGATCAGCTCATCAATATACGCGACTACCACAATTTTCTTCTTCTTTAGTACTTGCACCACTTTGTTCATGGCCCGTTGGAAAACTGCACAACCATTTGCTAGAGCAAACGGCATCCGTAGAAATCTGTAATGGCCATCGGTGGTAGAAAACGCCGTGTAATACTGGCTTTCCGTATCTAGCAGGATTTGATAGTAGCCGCTGTATAAATCGATTGTGATGAACAATCGAGCTCCGGACAGCTTCTACAAACACGATTCTCCGGTGGCTTGATATAGACTAACTTTTGATATATTATACAAAGAGTATACTGCCGTTCTACGCCCGATTGTCCCATGTTATATGGGAATCCCATATAACATGGGACAATTATGCGTATAACGGCAGTATATAGCGTAAATATCTGTTGGTGTATTAGTGTAATGTTCAGAAAGTTTATTGGGTTATACAGGGTTATACCCACTTCTTAAGGAGTCCTTTACAATAGTTATCAGTTTTCCAGGAACCATATTTTTTTGAAATTTCATTTTACAACTGAGAAACATTTTCGATCCGAAAAAAAATAGGAGATACCTTGATCTTTCATCCGTGAATGGAAACCGATTTCGAAAATATTGCTCTATAATTCAATAAAAAATTCAACCCAAAAAATTAAGAAATGCATCTTGTTTCGTCTCGATTGAGGGTTTTCCTTATTCGGTTATTATAATAGCATATGTTGAGGAAAGTCTACCATATCAGGATTATACGTTTAATCACTATTGAACTCCGCGTCAAACGGGGTACCGTGCACAGCACAGTCCACCAGTTGCGCTTTGAAAGCAGCAATTCCGGAAGACGTCACTCGTCTGATGGGTCCTAGATCAAGATATCGTAAGTTTGGATATTGCCTTGCCAACTCCAACGAATCCTTGTCGAACAACCAGTAGGGAAAGATCGTCACAAACCGCTTAAGTAGCGGATTCGGTGGCACATAAGCCATAAGTGTACGAACATCCCTAAGGATAAGTTCTTCCAGTTGATCTAGTTGCTGCAAGGCAAGAAGACTGCTCCAGAAGGTTAGGCCCCGAGTCGAACGATCGGAAATTTCCAGACGGTGAAGTCCTCGAAAGTTACGGCAGATGTGTCCTAGTGCCCTCCCGATGTTCCAGTCGTCTTTCAGTGTTACATCCATGGCCGTCACGTTCGGTAGTAGATGCCGTAGGCGTTCGAAGGAACTCTCACCACATTTAGAAAGCTCCAGGCTCAGGGTTTTCACGCTTACCAATGGGTTGCATTTTGAACTGGTTACTGGATTTTTATAGAATTTTCCGAGGCCTAATGTCTGAGAAAAAAATGCAATTATTAGTTAATATGAAAACTAAAACAAATATACCAACAGTTCAACTTACCTTTAAGCATTTTAGGCGGCCCAGCAAATGAAATGGAGCCGGATCATAGGAGAAAACCTCGAATTTAAATATTTCGATTTCTGGGCAAGCCTCAGTAAGCACATCCAGTGCTATTTCTTTGACGGTGGACTCTAGTGTGACTTCCTTCAGCAGCTTAAATCCAGTGAAGAATGTTAGTAGATTGCAGTCGTTATCTGTATTGCATAGGTTTCCGCCAATTTTCAGCACTTCGGCTTTTGGAAACTGTAGCTGTTCCAAAGGAATGCAATAATCTGTCGAATACAAATCCACGTTCTTAAGCTGTGGAGCTAGCCGAAGCAAAATTGGAAAGGTATCCATTCCATCATCTGAATTTGTAAAACTGATGCTGAGTTGGGTCAAGTTGGGAACAACCAGACGTTCGGTCTGCAATACATTGTTCAACGTTCCCGTAGCTTGAAGCTGCTCCGAAATTCGGCATCCATTTGCAGGGCACCACTCCCTGATCATCCTCCCAACCATCATCTGCTGCAGTTTTGGCAAACGGTTCAACACCATACATAGATGCTTTGATTCCAAATTTCCCAGATAGACGAAACACTCCACATCTGCAAACCGATCCAGAATCTCCAGCAAATTTTCGAACTCGCTGCCTACCAACCTATCCAAGCTGTCGATTGTCAAATTTCTATAACGACGGTTGCTTTTGCGAAGAACGTGGCATTTCAACCTCAATTGAACCTTAAGCGTCACATTGCGCAACAGTCGATGACAGAACGCCAACTTTTCCCACTTTGTACACACTAGCGAAGCCGACTTACGGTCCGGCACCGGAAGAAATGAAAATATGTGCTCCACCACCTCCTCCGGAAGATCGTCGATTGGGAAAAGTTCGTTGCTCATCCTGGAATTGTACACGAGTGTAGGAACTGTACCGAATGCAGCTTAGTTTCCTCTACCTAGGCACATTGCTCGATCAATGGCCCCAAAATGAACAGTTTCAGTAAAGCTCAGGTGCACAAATGCTTGCTTTCTCCTCAATGTTTCTATACCTAGCTAAGATGCCTTCACATTATGTACATGCATCTACATGCCGAATACATTAGTATAGCTTGCAAAGCAGAGTGGGCCGAAATTTGATATTTTGTTTACCTAAACCTACTGGGTAGCAATCAGCATGAGTAATTGATATATTGATGGGCATTAGAAGGATGCTGAAGCTTCGCATTGGAGACCCCCTGGAAGTCTTTTACAACCCTTTGAGTTCCTCTGATGCACCCTCTGAGACCTCGGGAAACCCGTGGAACTAATGATCTAAACTTTTTGCCTTTCTCGTACACTAAGTGTACTGGAAAGGCTATATGTTCACTCAAAAAACGATTTTTCGGCTCAGAGAATCAAGTCGCATATACCAATGGACTCAGTTCGATGATTTGATATGATGTCTGTATGTGTGTATGTATGTCTGTGTGCAAAATAAGTTCTTTCATTTTTAAGTCATTTCCCATTGACCGATTTTTAGGATTACAGCTCGAATCGAACCGGAATTTTACCGCATTGTTTGATATTAAAAATGGTCCGGATCGGTCAAGGCATCCCAGAGTTATGGCCATTTCAGTGATCCGGAATCCATTTCAGCACCGCCGGTAGAACTGACCGTATATAAAACTGAACCAATCCCCACCATGCGACACATGAAACTGCGGCGATTTGTGTAACCTTTAGCATACTTGACAAATTCTGTACGGAAATCATCACTGAAGACCGGAAATTCCACGCTGTCGGCCCAAAATTTAAGATGGCAACCTAATATTCAAGATGGTGACTCCAAATTCAAGATGGCGGCTGTTGAAAAGAGTTTTAGGCCCTAAAACCATGTAACATGAGTATACACTAAGGTCTTTTTTTACACGGTTTTTTTACATGGCTTTTTTTACACGGTTTCGTGAATTAACACGATTTTTTTACACGGTTTCGCGAATTAACACGGTTTTTTCAACTTTCTCGCGCTAAGTGTCTAGAAGGGAACTCTTACTAAAAGGAAGAAATGGGATTTATGGGAAAGGGTTGCAAAGGAGTTGAAAAGTGGTATGAGGTGAAGGCGGATGATGATGTAAGAGGTATGCAGGAAAGGGATGTGTGGGGGGGGTCTGTTTCTTGAAGGGGGGGATGGGGGTTAATATATGGGGGCTAGGGGGGGGGGGGGTTAAATGGGGGGTTTCCGAAAGGTGATTTCTGGAGTATGGTTCAGCGTCCTACAGGTCCATGGAGCATAGTTCTGAAGAGAAGTTATTTTCAAGGATATTCTAGGGAAACCAAGATCTTCTGCGAGTAGTGGCCTTAAGATCTACAAGCGTAATCGATGGATTGTAGTTACATTACTGATACGGTGCAACATCCTACAGGTCCTTAGAGCATAGTTCTGTAGTGACTTACGTTTCCAAGATATTCTAGGACCTCCAAGAACTTCCGCTAGTACAGGCCTGAAAATCTACGAGCGTAATAAATTAATTGTTGCTATATTACTGATGCAGTGTAACATCGTGCAGGTCAAAGAAGCATAGTTCTGAAGTTAAGTTATTTAAAGGATATTTTAAGACATCCACAAACTTCCGCGAACTGGTCTTACGCTTGTAGGTCTTACGATCTACAAGCGTAATCGATGGATTGTTGTCACATTACTGATACGGTGCAACATCCTACAGGTCCTTACAGCATAGTTCTGTAGAGACGTAGTTTTCAAAGATATTCTAAGATCTCCAATAACTTCTGAGAGTACAGGCCTGAAAATCTACGAGCGTAATCAATTAATTGTTTCTATATTATTGATACGGTGTAACATCCTACAAGTCCATGAAGCATAGATCTGAAGAGAAGTTGTTTTCAAAGAAATTCTTGGATATCCAAGAACTTCCGCGAATAAAGGCCTTAAGATCTATAAGCGTAATGGATGAATTGTAGTCACATTACTTATGCGGTGCAATATCCTAAAGGTCCTTAGAGCATAGTATTGTAGAGTCGTAGTTTTTAAAGATACTCTAGGACCTACAGTTACAGTTAACAGTTTAAAGATACTCTACCTACCTACAGTAGTTACATTACTGATATGATGTAAAATCCTACAGGTCTTCAGTGCATAGTTCTGTAGAGGCGTACTTTTCCAAGATATTCAGGACCTCCAAGAACTTCCGCGAGTATATGCCTGAAGATCTTCTAGCGTATTCAATCAATTGTTGTTACATTACTGATACGGTGTAAAGTCATACAGATTTATTGAACACGGAGATGTCATTTGCAAAGATGTTCTAGGTCATCCAAGAACTTCCGCGAGATAAGGTCTTAAGATCAGAAGCAAGCATAATCAATAGGTTATTGTAATATTACTGATGCGGTACAACATCCCACAAGTCCATGGAGCATGGTTCTGTAGAGAACTTTTTTCCAAAGATATTCTAGGTCATCTAGAATTTCCACGAGTGCAGAATTTAATATCTACAAGCGTAATTGATGGATTTTTTTTCTATATTTTTAATATGGTGGTAAACCTCAAGGATGTTGCATCGCATCAGTAATGAAACAACAATTCATTGATTTCGCTTAGAGATCCTAAGGGTTTTTGTCACGAAAGTTCTTGGGAAACATAGAATATCTTTGGAAATTAGTTCATTACACAACAATTCTCCATGGACCTGTAGGATCTTGCACAGCATCAATAATATAATAAAAATCCACATATTACCCTTGTAGATCTTAAGGCTTCTACTCGCGGAAGTTCTTGGAGGACTTGGAATATCTTTGGAGATTTGTTCTCTTCAGCTCTTTTATGATCTTGCACCGTATAAGTAGTGTAACAACAAGGCACCGAACACGCTAGCAAGATGCGATTCACCCCCGGATGAGCTGCAGTGAAACCTTTCGCCCAATCCTTACCCTGTCCATCCCTCAAAATGTGACCTTCTATCCTCGAGCTGCCGCGAGTACCCTGGCTTCCACCCATCACTAACAGATATCATTAAAAAGTTATTACTCTGTATAATGTATACTATTAAGCAGTGCTGAAAAATTCATTTCATCATATCTAAATTCAACCGCCAACAGCTTATTTTAGAAACTGAACCTGAGAATATGGTATATGAAAAACTTGTGCGGCTAGATCAATTCTGTTAGAAAGTCACGGAAAAACTGCTATTTTTCGAATATTTAAGGTAAATGCCACGGACTACCTTCGAAAAATGCCAAATGATATTCACCGTGAATATCATTTGGTTTTTTCGAAGGTAGTCCGTGACATTTACCTTAAATATTCGAAAAATAGCAGTTTTTCCGTGACTTTCTTGCAGAACTGGTCTAGCTGCACAAGTTTTTCATATACCATATTCTCAGGTTCAGTTTCTAAAATGAGCTGTAGGTGATTGAATTTAGATATGACGAAATGAATTTTTCAACACTGCTATTAAGTACAAAGAAAGATCCTCGGCTCCGTAAAGCGTTCTACGCGATTGAGCCCCAAATAAATGAACCAGATAAAAAAAGTAGTGTAACAACAATCCATTGATTATGCTTGTGGATCTTCAGGCTTTTACTCATGGAAGTTCTTGGAGTACCTAGAAGATGTTCGGCAATTATTTCTCAACAGAACTATGTTCCCTGGACCTTTAGGACGCTATACTGTATCAGTAATGTGACAACAAACCATTGATAACGCTTGTAGATCTTCAGGTCTATACTCACGGAAGTTCTTGGGAACTTCCATTGATTGCGCTTATAAATTTTAAGGCCTTTACTTGTGGAAGTTCTAGGAGGTCCTAGATCATCTTTGAAAATTATTTCTCTACAGAACTATGCTCCCTGGACCTGTAGGACGCTACACTGTATCAGTAGTGTTGCAACAAACCATTGATAACGCTGGTAGATGTTCAGGTCTTTACTCATGGAAGTTCTTGGAGGACCTACAACATCTGTGGAAATTAGTTTCTTACAGAAAAAATGTTCATTGATCTGTAGCATGCTACAACGTATTAGAAATGTAACAACAATCCATTGATTCCGCTTGTAGATCTTAAGGCCTTAACTCGCGGAAGTTCATGGAAGACCTAGCATATCTTTAGAAATGAATACTCTTCAGTACAATGCTCAATGGACCTTTGTGATGTTACAACGTCTCTCTCTCTCTCTCTCTTCTTGGCGTAACGTCCTCATTGGGACAAAGCCTGCTTCTCAGCTTAGTGTTCTATGAGCACTTCCACAGTTATTAACTGAGAGCTTCCTCTGCCAATGACCATTTTGCATGTGTATATCGTGTGGCAGGCACGAAGATACTCTATGCCCAAGGAAGTCAAGGAAATTTCCCTTACGAAAAGATCCTGGACCGACCGGGAATCGAACCCGTCACCCTCAGCATGGTCATGCTGAATACCCGTGCGTTTACCGCCTCGGCTATATGGGCCCTGTTACAACGTATCGGTAATGTAGCAAGAAACCATTGGCTATGTTTGTAGTTCTTGTGGCCTTTACTCGCGGAAGTTCTTGGAGATCAAAATTGGAGGTCAAGTTTGAAAATTATTTATTTACAGAACAACGCTCCGTAGACCTGTGGGATGTTGAACAGTATCAGTGATGTAACAACAATCAATCGATTACGCTCGTAGATATTAAAGCCTTCACTCGCGAAAGTTCCTGGGTGTCCTGGAACATCTTTTTCTACACCACCATGCTTCGTGGACCTGTAGGATGTTGACAGTCTCCTTGATTCTTCATTTCTCTTGACAGTCCTTAACACCCCAAAATATCCTTTGCGATCTTCCTTTGAAACAGTATGCACTCTGCTCCCCATAACCCATCCCTTGTCCCCTTCCCCACTAACCCCTAGATTCAACCCACTACCCCCCTCCCCTCCTTTCCTTATTAATTCTCTAAAACAAACCTCGAATATCTGAAGGTGAGGGCATTTCAAATATTTTTAGATTTCCCTCAGTTTTTTTACACGGATTCCCGAATTAGCACGGTTTTTTTTTACACGGTTTCTCAAATTAACACGGTTTTTTTACACGGTTTCGCGAATTAACACGGTTTTTTTTACACGGTTTTTTTACACGGGACGTATCCCCCGTGTAAAAAAAGACCTTAGTGTATTTGACATGGGGAAGATAAATAAAAAGAAAATCGTGTTAAGTACTGTTCCTTTGAATTCCACTAAGAATTTGCATCCTTTGGCAGATACGTATTTCGACCTCAACTGTAAGGTCGTCTTCAGTGTGTTGTACTTGGCTCGACTCAAGTCAAGGACAAGACACTGAAGACGACCTTACAGTTGAGGTCCGAATACGTATCTGTCAAAGGATGCATATTCTTAGTGGATTTCAAAGGAACAGTACTTAACACGATTTTCTTTTTACTTACAGATATTCCCCTAACAAGCCCTGTTACATCATCATCATGGGGAAGATGTCAGGAGTTCACAAATGGTCGGCGTTAAGTCAGAATGGATCATCTGTTATTCAATGATTTTGGGAAAACGTCCTGCAAAGGCATGGGATATCAAATCAAGCGGTTTATTTTTTGAAAAACTATTACTCTCTCACGAAATAAAGCAGTGAAAAGTTCAAAGTTATTGAATTGCTCCGCTTATCTTTACCTGCCCAAAAAATCGCGTGGTCCACTCTGACTGAACGCCGACCAAATGGCAATCAGAATATCCAAGATGGCGATCTGAATTCCAAGATGGCGGCTCAATATTCAAGATGGTGGCTGTTTAATAGAGTTTGAGACCTTAACGCCATGCAAAATGGGTATATTTGGTTTAGGAAAGATGTACGGAGTCCAAAAATGACGGCCAGAATATCCAGAATGGCGGCCTAAAATCCAATATGGCAGCTCCAAATTCAAGATGGCAGCTGTTTAACGGAGTTGTAGGCCCTAAAACCATGAGTATACATAATTCTGAAGAAACATGCCATGGTGAAATATCAAAAATTTAATGGTACAGGGGATAGACACAATTTTAACTTTTCAAAAAATGTTCAACTAGCTGTAACTTTTCAAAAAGTGCATCGAATTATCTCAAATTTTTACTGTAAGTTCATCTACTAGTTGTGTATTAGTGGTACAAATTTGGGAAAGATCGGACTGTTTTCCACAAAGTTATAAAGATTCTTGGAAAAGGTAAAATTATCCGATAGCCAACTTTGAGCTGATATATCTTCGGATTCAATGAACCAATGGAATGCAATGGAATTTTGACCATTCACGACTTATATAATGACCTCTGGAAAACATTTGACTTCACTTGAAATTTTTATCAATAGAAAAAGTTATAGCGTTTTTATTTTTATTTTTCACGATTGTTTAGCAAATTGGTGAATTTTTAATATGTATTCAATTACTTTTTCAATTTGTTGGTGGCTATGTTGTTACTTTACTTCAAAACACATTAATATATGAGTCAATTAGAGGGAAATTAAATGAACTATAATTTGCATCTTGAATTTAGAAACGATGGTGAAGTTTTGGATAATTTGGTGTTTTATTAGAAAAATAATAAAATCGTTATAATTTTCTTCCGTGTTGAGAATTTCAAGTTAAGTCAAAGGTTTTTCATAGCTCATTATAAGAGTCATAAATGGCCAAAATTTCATTGCATTCGGTTCATTGAATCCGGAGATACAACAGCTCAAAAATGGCTATAGCATAATTTTAGCTTTTACAAGAATCTTTATTACTTCATGGAGAATCGCCCGATCTTTCCCAAATTTGGACCACTGATACACAACTAGTTGATGAACTTACAGTAAAAATGTGAGAATATTTTATGCACTTTTCGAAAAGTTTCAGCTAGTTGAACATTTTTTGAGAAAATTTTGAGAAAATTTTGCCTTTCCCGATCATTTTGTCTATCCCCTGTAAATGCTTGCAGGAAGAGTATTTCGTAAAATTTCTGAAAATACGTATGTTCCATGGATTCATTCAGAAAATTTCTTCAGGGATTTGTTCCTAAATTCCTCCTATTCTTCAAATTCCATTAAGCATTCTCCCAAAGTATATTGCATGGTTTACTTCTGAAATTCCTCCTTTTTTCAAAAAAAAATATCCATGAGTTATTCACGGGATTCTTTCAAAAATTCGTTCAGAGATTCCTTCAGAAATTTCTTTAGCCATTTATTTAGAAATTTCTCCAGAGATTTTCTTGAAATTTCGCTTGGAATTTCCAGAGGAATTCGCTTGAGATTTCCATAGAAATTCGCTTGGAATTTCCACAGGAATTCTCTTGTAATTTCTAGATGAATTCTCTCGGTATTTCCAGACAATTTCTCTGAAGCTCCCACAGGAATTCCCTTTAAATTCCCAGAGACATTCCCGATGTATTTCCAGAGGAGTTCTCTTAGAATTGCCAGAGAAATTCTTTTGAAACTCCTAGAAGAATTCCCTTGATATTTCCAGAGGATTTTTTTAAATTTCCAAAGGAATACTCAGAGGAATTTCTCTGAAAATTCCAAAGGAATTTCTTTGGAAATTCCAAGGAAATTTCTCGCCAGCGGGATTTTTCTGGAAATTTCAACGGATTTTCTTTGGAAATTCTATGGGAATTTCTTTGGAAATTCAACGGGAATTTCTTTGGAAATTCTACGGGAATTTCTTTGGATATTCCAAGGGAATTTCTTTGGAAATTCCACGAATTTCTCTGGAAATTACAAGAGATTTGTCAGGAAATTCAATGGAAATTTATTTGAAAATTCCATGGCAGTTTCTTGGAATTGTCCTGTGAATTTCTTGCAAATTCCATTGGATTTTCTCTGGAAATTCCATGGGAATTTCTCTGGAAATTCCAAGAGAATTTCTCTGGAAACTCCAAAAGAATCTCTCTGGAAATAACATGGGATTTTCTCTAGAAATTACAAGGAAATTTCTCTGGAAATTCCAAGTGAATTTCTCTGGAAATTCCAAGTGAATTTCCCTGGAAATTTCAAGAAAATCCCTCACCAGCGGGTTTTTTTCCTGGAAATTCCAAGGGAGTTTGTTTAGAAATTCCAGGGGAATTCCTCTATGAAATCCAAGAGGATTCCGCTGGAAATTAGAAGAAAATTCTTCTGGAACTTTCAAGGGAATTTTTCTTGGAGTTTTAATGGAATGTCTTCGGGAATTCCAAGAGAATTTCTCTGGAAATTCAATGAGAATTCTTCTGGGAATGTCCGGCGATTCGTAGGTCATCCCGGTGCCTTGCGGTCGAGATCGACCCTTACAGCGATTAAGTGGCCGCGGCGAGGAAGTCTCGACAGCGGTGCTGTCGTGGCGTTGGTCTACTGGGTTGGATCCTAGCCCGCGGTTGGGAAGCAGTTGGGCGCGGGCGGGGATGACCCTGCTCGCCTTCCGAGGACAAAGGGAGTGGTGAGGACCACTCGGAAAACTGAAAGCGCCAGCATGCTACCGTGATGGACTCTCCAAAGCGAGTCATCGATGTTCGTTGCTGCAGGCTACGCAGCTAACCTTGAGGCTGCGATGCGCACTAGCCCCTCTCTGAAGCAATGCCTTCTTGGTGGTTCCGGAGGGACGAAGGGTTTGGCGACCATAGGAATGTGTTTAAGTGGGTCGAGGAGAGAGTAGTCCTGGCTTTAACTATTATTGTAGAAGACGGCCTTAACCCCACACTACCCTAACCTTCCTGTAAGGGTGTCTGTTGAGCTGATTTTCCCTCCTATAGAAGGAAAAAAAATAAAATCCTTTAGCTACACGGGCAATTACACTAGTTTACTGAGCTCATTGCAATATCTTAGCGAAGCCAACATGTTATATCAGTGGTGTACGATGATTAAGGTTTTCCAAAAAATCGCGATCATGTCTTGAAATAATATTCGTGGCGTGTGGTCTACAGTGTACCGCACAGTTCACCAGTTGCGATTTAAAAGCAGCAATCCCCTGTATTGTGTTCGGTTCGTGCTCAAAGTATCGCAGGTTTGGATACTGCCTTGCCAACTCTAGCATATCCTCGTTGAACAACCAGCAATGAGATTTCAACACTAATCGCTTAAGGTGAGGGTTTGGTGGTATATCAACTATTTGTGTACGAATATTCTTAAAAGTAAGTTCTTCCAGTTGATCCAGGTGCTCCACCGCAAGAAGGCTGATGCTAGACTTTGGAATCCAAGTGGAATTGTCGGAAATTTCCAAACGTTTGAGTCCTTGGAAGCTTTGGCAGACGTGTCCAAGTCCCTTTTCGATGTTCCAATCGTCTCTCAGTGTTACATCCATGGCAATTATGTTCGGTAGCAGATATCGTAGTCGTCCAATCGAACTCTCTTCACATTCGGAAAGGTCCAGACTAAGGTTTTCCACGCTTTCCAATGGGCTGCATTGTAAGCTAATATCTGGATCATCATTGACTTCTCCGAGGCCTAACGTCTGCAAAAAAAGGCATTAGTAGGCAACAAAGTTAAAATATCTTGCAATAGTTGAACTTACCTTTAAATATTTTAGGCGCCCCAACAAATGAAATGGAATCGGATTGAAGCGGGGACCATCGAATTTGAGTAATTCGATTGCTGGGCACGCACTTGTTATCACATCCAACGCTATCTCTTGGATGTTGGAATCGAGTCTCACTTCCTTCAAAAGCTTAAATCCTGCGAAGAATGTCCGTAGAACCCAATCGTTTTCCGTATTACACAGGTTTCCGCCAATATTTAGCACTTCGGCCTTTGGAAACTGCAGCTGTTCCAAAGGAATGAAATAACCCGTGGAATACAAATTCACGTTCTTAAGCTGGGGAGCCAGTCGTCGCATAACAGGCAGGACATTTCTTGCTTCCGCTGGTGCTGATAATCTGATTCCGAGCTGGGTCACGTTGGGAGCATCTAGACTTTCAATCTGCAAACTGAAGTCTTCAAGCGGTTCATCGTCATCGTCATCTTCATCGTCATCATCGTCGTCATCGACGTTAATCCCAACTGTCAACTGCTGCAGATTTGGTAAACGTCTCAATAGCATACACAGCTGCTTCGTGTTCAAATGTCCCACGCACCGGAGACTCTCCACATATGCAGCGAACAGGTTCAAAGTAATCATTAACATTTGGAAACGGAACTCGTGCCGATCCAAAATAACGAACACATTTCTGTAACGGCGTTTGGTTTTGCGCAAATCGAACATTCGATCTATATTATTTATTGGGATATTGAGCACCACTTTGCGCAAAATTCTACGACTAAACGTCAACTTTTCCCACTTTGTACACACTAGTGAAGCCGATTTACGGTCCGACAACTGCAGAAACGAGAATATGTGCTCCAGCACTTCCTCCGGAAGATCTTCACTTGGAAAAACTTTATTACTCATCTCGAAATTGTACACGAGCGTAGGAACTGTATTGAATGCACTTTAGTTTCCTCTACCTAGGCACATTACTTGATCAATGGTTCAAAACGACCAGCTTCGGTTGAGCTCAAGAGCACAAATGCTTGCTCTCTCCTCAATATTACTATAGCTAAGTTGCCTTCCCGTTGTGTTCATAAGAATATGGCGAAAAGAAGATTCAAAAATCACCCGGGTTAGCTGCCGTCTTGTTCTCGACCCAAGCAGCGTGTGATACTAATCACAATTGCGTTATGAATGGGGGAACACAATCTATGTTGGCCGCAAACAAACCATCAGGAAAGGCTAGCAGTGCCGTATACATGGCAAAACATTGATAGTTCCCAAATTAGGATGGCCCGTAAATTGACCTTTTGTTTACCCGAACCTACTGGGTATAAACCATGCTGATTGCTGAGTCATTGATATTGATATGGATTTTTTAGATGATTCACCCTATGCTCATTCGCCGCAATAGGACAGATCGGCGCAGTACTAGATTTGTAGTAATGAGCTGAATTTTAGTATAGCGCATTTAGTTCACCACTGGACTATCGCACTAGTTTTCAAAAGTGCGAAAACGCAAAAAAAAGTGCGCGATTGCATCCAATGGACTCGGAGTCTTCAGAGCACTTATTCAGCATACATCGAAGAATTAGTGCGCCGAAAACATCAATTTGATTTGATGCAATCGCGCTGTTTTACTTACGTTTTCGCACTCATGTAGACTCAGTGCGCAGTCCAGTGGTGGACTAAATGCGGTATATGGTGAGAAGGTCAATTCTCCGTTTCTGCAATGAAAAGGTGCAAAAAGCGTGGGTATGTATTATGGTTCCTTGCCTAATTTGATGCTGTTTGAGCAAAACTTTGGGCAACAGTGCTGTTGTTTTCTCCATTTCTTGCAACATAAACAACATAGTTATCCAAAGTTTTGCTCAAACAGCATCAAATTATTCAACTTATCATTATACCTGTAGTAGATATTGGCTGGGTATAGGTTTCCATGGTAAATTAAAAGCATAATGTCGTATTCAAAATATCAAAATATATGTTTCAAGATTTGAAGTTATTTAGCATAACTTTAAGCGAAATAAAGACGGTATTAAAATAAGAGTGTATGGAAAAAATGACAAACACTGAGACTGCACGAAAATCTAAACGACCCGCTGACCCGGAAGATGATTGCCGAAGTAGATACTAACGTATTACTTCGTTTTTGGCGAACGAGGGAGAGAATGAGAGAACACCGAGTGGGATGATTGAGCCGAACCCGAAAGAGAAATAGAGCGCGGGAACGAGAGCTTGAAGGGTAGGTGTTAGTGTTCGGAGGGCAGAATCGAGAGAGGAATGTTACGAAGGGGGGGTATATGACTTCGTTGCAAGCCGAGCCTAATCATTCTGTTGGTTATTCTTGATACTACCGGACGTGTTCGCGATGGCATCCAAAAGAAAATCGGACAGGCTAATGTCCACGGAGCGGTACGACAATGGTGCAGCCGGTAGTGGACCAGACGATCCGGCACGGTAAGTTTTACTTCAAAAGGGGGAACTGATTTTATTTGAGTAAAATCTGGGGTTGTTTTATCACGAGAAAATGCAAAAGATTTCTACTTAGTGGGAATAAAATGCGATGTGTGGTTCGGTTGACGGAGATCGTGAAATTGCGGAAAGAAATGAAAAATGGCGATTGAAGCACGTGGAAATCCAAAAAAAAAGAAATGTAACGAAGGTGGAAATGCTTATTGTAGAGCAAGGTTGAGCAGCAAAAAAAAAAAAAACACGTGGCGGGGAAGTGAAAAAAAAATCAACGAAATGAAATAGTTGTCAGCAATAAATGAAAAAAAAAAATGATGATCATGTGAAAAAAATAAGGAAACGAAAAGGCAGAAAGAGAAGAAACGGAGCTGAAAAAAAATGTCGAGTAAAAACAAACGAAAAAAATTAATGCGTGAAAAAAAATTATTGCAAAAAAAAATATATAGGTATTTGAAGGAAACGGAAAAGCAAAAAAAAAAAAACATAAGACAAAAAAAATGGAGTTGGAAAAAATAAGGTTGAGAAAGAAGAACGAAAAAAATGAGAATATGTGAAAAAAAATAAAGGAAACAAAAAGGCAAAAAAAACAAAATGGAGCTAGAAAAAAAATATATATAAAGGGGGAGACCAAAGCCGCATCTGTAAATTGGAATGAATAATGCGATTGGCTAACAAACGAAGCGATAAACTGAAAAAAAAACATAAAGGTTTTGTTTTGTTTTATTTTAGAAAATCGAAAAAGAAAAGTACGAAGTTGGAGTCAGCCCTTAAGGAACTAGCAGCAGCTAAAGCAAGCAACGCGTTATTAAATGAGGAGTGGAACAAGGCACAGGAAACTATCAGATCGCTTCAGACTACACTGAATGCACCCCGAAGCAAATCAAGCGATGTGAACAGTGAAGAATTCAACGGCGACGTCGGACCATCAAGCACTCGCCGCCTTGCACAGCAGCGGGAGACTAGTACAGAGCTTTCACGCTTCATGTCATCGGTCAATCAGATGTCAGTTTCATCTGTAACCGTACCGGAGTGCAAATCATCGGTTGGAGGTGATGAAATCGGACGGCCGGATTTTGAAGCTTGGAAAGACTTGTTGGTGGATTCTATGAAACTGGCGGGCATAACGGATGAGGCCACACAGTTCATAATCTTCAAGGTGAAGGCTGGACAGAAACTGTTGGAGATTTTCAAGACCACCAAATCGACCAGCGAAGCCCCCGATCAAGACGAACACCCATTCCAGAATGCTATGTTCCGTTTGAAAGCATACTTCTCCTCAGGATCCGACGTCATGCTTCAAAGAAGGAAGTTGGCTTTGATGGAGCAGGGAACGGAGGAAAACAATTTGTCGTTTGTCCTGCGCGTGGGCGCAACGGCCAGACTATGCGAGTTCGGTGCAGATAAGGAGTTTGAGGAAGTCGTAGGTACCGTAGCAGAGCACGCGCAGAGTAGAGAGATCCGCACGGCTGCGCTCAAACTGCTCAGTCGAAAGGGCACGTTTGCCGACCTCGTCGATGAGGTTCGCGAAATCGAAGCGATTCGCTTAAATGAAGAGTATTTCACCAAGAAGCACGGCGGTCAGAGTCAGGCCACGATAGCACGGATTGCGGAGGGAGATCAGCGGTACAGTGGACGACCGACAGGCCCGAGCCGAGGTAGACCTGCCACGCAGCTAGCACACCGAGGTGGAATATCGCAGGCTCGGAACCAGCCTTATTGGAGAGGAACAAATGGTTCGATCCCGGAGCGTTGTTTCAGATGCCATAGCCTGTTCCATAAATCGGCGAACTGCTTTGCTGCGGACAAAGTATGTCGAAACTGTGGTGTAAAAGGACACCTACAACGAGCGTGCCGAACGTTTGTACGCGAGAGATCGGTGCAGCAGGCTACAACAGGAGGACGAGACCGATTGCCATCGGAGATTGCCGCCGTGACAACGAAGGACGAAACCAAGTCAGAAGAGCAGACGATCCAGAACTCTGTAAGTGAATAAACTTAATTACATTTTGAGCTTGAAATAATGTAGAGAAAAAATAGTTATCATTCCTTACCAAAATAACTGAATTCTGTGAGGATTTCGATTTACAATAAAGAACTTTGAAATGAACGATGAATATTCTTTCTAACAATATTTCAAAAAAAAAGGGAACAGACGTAGGATTTTTGAAGAAATTACTAAGTTCAGACCGTTTGCTTTAACAGGTACCAACATCCCAAGAGCAGAGCCACAGTGTTTCTCAAATTGCGCAGGTAACGAATACCCTAGATGATGGAATAATAAGGGTTCTAGTATCAGGATTTCCTTGCGACTTCTTGATCGACTCGGGGGCGCAGGTTAACACTCTTACTGAGTACCTGTTCAAAATGATGCTCGGGGACGGAAACTGCAAGAAGGGTTTATACAACATTCAATACGGAGCCGACCAAACTCTCAAGGCTTATGCGATGCCTGGGAACATTCCGGTGATAGGAACGTTCGAAGCCTTCATGTTCGTATCAGAAGATCGGCCGGTGCACTTGGAAAAGTTTTTTATCGTTCAGGAAAAGCAATCACTACTGGGTAGACCAACGGCGACGCGATACTGTGTGCTGTTGCTGGGTCTGCAGGTGCCCGTGACTCCGGACTTTTCGCGATATTCTCAGCTCCAAAGCTTTGACATAGCTGCGATAAGTTCCGAGAAAGCGTTTCCGAAATTCAACATCCCACCCGTTGTCATACAGTACGATAGGACCAAACCCCCTTGTCGGAACATATTTTTCAATATCCCGATCACCGTAAAACCCCGCGTTGAAGAAAGATTGCAGCAATTGGTTGCTGCCGACATTATCGAAAGGGTAACGGACGAAATGGACCCTTCCTTTTGTTCGTCCATGCTGGTTGTCCCAAAAGGAAAGGAGGATTTCCGGTTGGTAATAGATCTGCGGGGGCCAAATCAGTACATCCTTCGTACCCCCTTTGCGATGCCAACACTTGAAAAAATTTTGGCAGATTTAAAAGGGGCCAAATGGTTCTCAACCATTGATCTAAGTCACGCCTTTTTCCATGTCGAACTGCACGAGGACAGTCGCCATCTGACAAATTTCATGACAGAGTTCGGGATGTTCCGTTGTGTCAGATTGCCATTCGGACTCTGCAACGCCCCAGATATCTTCCAGGAAGTTCTTCAGCGGAAAATCTTAGGTGGCTGCTTGGGTGTTAAGAACTATCTGGATGATGTCTTGATATTTGGGGCAACCAAGGAAGAACACGACGCCAACCTGGCGGCAGTAATGGAGCGATTCAAAGAGCACGGAGTGGAAATCAATGAATCGAAGTGTGTCTTTCGCAGCCAAAATCTTCCGTTTTTGGGCTTTGTATTAACTCCGGACGGTTGGCAAATCGAAGAGGAGAAAATGAGTGCTATCAGAGACTTCCGTCGACCAGCGAATTGCTCAGAGGTAAAAAGCTTCTTGGGCCTTATCACCTTCGTTGATCGATT
Source organism: Aedes albopictus (assembly GCF_035046485.1). Taxonomy (NCBI): domain Eukaryota; kingdom Metazoa; phylum Arthropoda; class Insecta; order Diptera; family Culicidae; genus Aedes; species Aedes albopictus. The sequence continues at coordinate 304,385,286 of NC_085136.1, forward strand.
CTTGGTACACCGTGCGACGGAAACAGCTCATTTGCGGACGTTGGCGGGTGCCGAGAAGTTTTATTGGACAGAGAACGAGGAAACGGAATTTGTCAGGCTGCAGCAGGAGGCCCTAAACAGGATCAAGACACTAGGGTACTTCAGTGCTACCGATAGGACGGAATTGTATGTAGACGCCTCCCCAGTTGGTCTGGGATCCGTCCTTGTCCAGTTTGACAGCGCAAATGTCCCTAGAATCATCGCATGCGCTTCGAAGAGCCTCACACTAACCGAGCAAAAATATCCCCAAACGCACAGGGAGGCCCTAGCGGTGGTTTGGGGTGTGGAACGTTTTTCGTTCTACCTCACGGGGCGAAAATTCATAGTGAGGACGGATGCGACTGCTAACGAGTTCATCTACAACTGCCAACACAGGATAGGTAAGCGAGCGATCTCGAGAGCCGAAGCATGGTCACTCAGACTACAACCGTACGATTTCACAATCGAAAGGATAGCTAGTGAAGATAACGTCGCTGATGCCTTGTCCCGGTTGATTGAGTATTCACAAAATGCCGAACCATTTGATGAGGAACACGAGAATCATCTCTTGTATGCCTTGGACGGAGGTATGAACATCACGTTGGACGAAATTGAAAAACATTCGGAGACGGACGAGGAGTTGCAGAACTTGTGCTTGGCTTTGAGATTCGACGAATGGCCACAAAGCTTGCGGCGCTATGAGTGTCAAAAGAGGGACTTGAGTCACCTCGGCTCCTTGATCTTCAAAGATAACGCCATAATACTTCCTAAATCATTACGCGAAAAAGCCCTGAGTTCGGCGCACGGCGGTCACGTGGGGGAAGTCGCCATGAAGAGGATTATGCGGGAATTCTTCTGGTGGCCGGGCATGGCAAAGGACACTGAAAGCTTTGTCAAACAATGTGAAACCTGTGCGTTGCTGGCCAGGAAGAATCCTCCAATCCCGCTTTCGTCCCGTGAACTACCGGAGGGTCCGTGGGAGATCCTCCAAATAGATTTCCTGACAGCAACGGGATTCGGGTCGGAAAAATTCCTGGTTGTCGTGGACACTTATTCACGATATCTGTACGTCATCGAAATGCATCAGCTCAACGCGGACAGTACCAACGCGGCCCTTTGCGAGGTTTTTAAAACATGGGGATGCCCAAAGATCCTACAAAGCGACAATGGGCCGCCATTCCAAGGTTCAAGCTTCTGCAGTTTCTGGGAGGAGAAGGGCGTCAAAGTAAGGAAATCAATCCCCTTGAGTCCGCAATCCAACGGTGTAGTTGAACGGCAGAATCAAGGGATTCTGAAAGCACTGGCAGCCTCTCGAATCGACGGGACAAATTGGCGGAATGCTCTACAACAGTTCGTACATCACCACAACACTCTAGTGCCCCATGCTAGACTGAAAGCCACACCATTCGAACTAATGGTGGGATGGAAGTTCCGGGGTAACTTCCCAAGCCTTTGGAAAGAGGCGGACGGAAAGGAGTTGGATCGCATTGACCTCAGAGAAAGAGATTCCGAAGCAAAGCTGGGCAGCAAAAAACATGCGGACAAGGTCAGAGGAGCGAAAGAGTCACGCATCACCATTGGAGATGTAGTCCTTCTTCATCAACAGCGTAAATCAAAAACGGATCCATCATTCGCTCCGGAACGGTACACAGTAGTCACCATGCAAGGTCCGAAAGTGGTGGTGATGAGCGGAAACGGCATTCAGTACACCCGAAACGTGCAGGACATAAAACTGGCCCCCGCTGTAGGAGACATTGAAGTTCCACCAAATGCTCTTCAGGATCATCCGGGACCAAGCTCTTCTTCAGCACTAACTCATTCTCAGAACGATACGGTGGAGAATACAGAAGAGGTAAGTTTGCAGCAATCTAATCGAAATCTTCGCTCTAGAAGGGAACTGAAGAAACCGTCGAGATACGACAACAATTTCATTTACCGCATTTACCAATAAACGATCTATCCTGAGTCGAGGTTGAATTTCTGAAATAAGTAAAGGATTAATAAACACTATTTTAAAGGACAATTTCTCACTTGTTTATTATCGAGTCGGAGACTATTATATATATACCTTTTAGCTTATTTACCTGGGAATCCTCACAAGGGTCTGTTATTATCTGTTAGAAGATAGAACAAAATCAAAAATGGAAAAACATTGTCGAAATAAACACCTTCGAAGCAAAGATTCTCAATACGGCTCATTGAGCTATTATACGAAACGACAACAATGTTATTGATCTTCACGGGTTAGGAAGCTACTTCCTGTCAAAATTTCATTCACAAAAACGACTCGTAAAAGGGACTATATTTACACTGGGAACGAAAACACTCGGGGCGTACGTCAAAGAACGAGACTGTCAAAGAGGGTGAAAGGTATGACCAGTGGAAGCGGTTGTGTGCGTGCGCAGTGCATTGACAGTCTTGACAACCTCATCGAAGTTCAGTTGCGGGTATAGAGATAAGTGACATTTCCACACACGAATACTAGCGTGAATTTCTCCATACACAAAAATGCACGTCAATTTAAAGGCTATTCAGATTGCATATGGAAATATTACCCAATTGATTTGGGTAAAACGGCTAAATAATGATAAAACTAACAACCGGGGTAAGAGTGCACATATTTTCCCCCAAGTTTCACAACTACATCTACAAAAGAGACACGCATACATTTGAACGTGATTACCACTATGCGGTTGTGGGAAATCAAGTTGGAAACATACTGCCCGACTAAAAGTTTTTTTGGTTGACTAACTATGTACAGTTATAAAACTGGGTTTTGACCAATATGAATAGTCTAACGGCTCAAATGGATTCTAATCGCATTTGCAAAGGATTTAGCGCTGTTTGCAGTTCAGAAGAAATTTTTCGGCCTATCTTGATGCATGGGAAATTCCTTGCCTGAATCGCCCAAGAAACCGTTTTTCTTCGATCACAGTACGCAGTTGCGAAGAAATGACAGTTCAAATGGCAGTCACCGTGGAAAGTTTCTGCCAGGAATCGGTCAAGAAGTTTCTTGAGCGATTCCTTTCAAACACCAAACTAGGCTTTTACATGAAATTTAAAAAGAAAAGATAATTAAAAGAGTGCAGGAGAGGAATATTGTAGTAGATATTGGCTGGGTATAGGTTTCCATGGTAAATTAAAAGCATAATGTCGTATTCAAAATATCAAAATATATGTTTCAAGATTTGAAGTTATTTAGCATAACTTTAAGCGAAATAAAGACGGTATTAAAATAAGAGTGTATGGAAAAAATGACAAACACTGAGACTGCACGAAAATCTAAACGACCCGCTGACCCGGAAGATGATTGCCGAAGTAGATACTAACGTATTACTTCGTTTTTGGCGAACGAGGGAGAGAATGAGAGAACACCGAGTGGGATGATTGAGCCGAACCCGAAAGAGAAATAGAGCGCGGGAACGAGAGCTTGAAGGGTAGGTGTTAGTGTTCGGAGGGCAGAATCGAGAGAGGAATGTTACGAAGGGGGGGTATATGACTTCGTTGCAAGCCGAGCCTAATCATTCTGTTGGTTATTCTTGATACTACCGGACGTGTTCGCGATGGCATCCAAAAGAAAATCGGACAGGCTAATGTCCACGGAGCGGTACGACAATACCCACGCTTTTTACACCATTTCATTGCAGAAACGGAGAATTGACCTTCTCACCATACTAAAATTCTGCTCATTACTACAAATCTAGTACTACACCGAACGTGCCCCATTGAACTACACGAACGAATGTATTAGTCAGCTTAATTTGAATGAAGAACTCGATCCGATCGTTGTCAATTTGATCGGTGTGTTTCGGTCTTTATTATCCGATTCCTGTCACGTAGGTTTTGTTCCATCGCATCCGAAATAATAGTCAGCTCGAGTAATTCGTCGTGGCGCAGATCTTCACAATACAGTCGTGTCTCCTATTAGACACTGGCACCCACTTTACGCCCACTGCGTTTTCAAGGTAGTCTTTAACCAATTTAGTTCATTTTTTGTATGTGATGAGGCTATAGTAAGTAAGGGACTGTTCATAAACCACGTAGACCAAAATTTTGGCATCTCAGACCCCCCTTCCCTCCGCCCTCGTAGACTTTTGTCCTTACAAAAAAATTGAAATTTGTGTGGAGCGTTATGGAGGTTTATGAACGGCCCCTAAGCATTGACTGCCCTAAAAAACGAGCTGGTTTAGATGCAAGACATCTGAAAAATAGCAGTTGGCGCATAGTGGATGGCAGCGTTTGATAGGAGACCCGACTGTATATTGATGGGTGTTAGAATGATACAGACGTACCGCATTGGAAAAAGCAATTTTACGAGACGTTTCAGAACAGCTGATCGCAGCAGCGGCGTCAACTGACAGAAGTTCTCGCTCGTTTGTTTTGCTGGAATCTGAAAAGGTACTAGCTCGACAAATAGGAGACATGAGAAATTTGTGCAAAAAAGGCTCAAAAGCAGTCGAATAATCGATACAAAACTCAATAATATATCAGCTACTTTTTTCGTTGCGATTGATTCGTTGAGAGTCTGAAAATAATTTCAATAAAAAAAATCTAATATTTGTTTTGGCCAGTTTGAAAAACAACGTTTTGCTTGCGCGTAGCCTGTCGTTTGACAAGCCTCATAAAATAGACTATTTTGTTCTAATAATTTTATATTATTAGCGCATTTGCACGAAATTCCACGCTACCTGTCTCAGTCAAAAGGAACCGCCGCGCTCTGATGAAACGCCGCGCTGAGCAATCTGTATTTTTTTTACGTATTGCCCGTTGTGAAGATTCATAGATTCCGACGCAAATCAATGATAAGGTTCATTTTCAGCGTAGGTGCATTATAAATGTTTGTTTACAATGCAAAACTATCAACAAATATGTACCTTACAACACAGCGTAAAATATTCACCAGGACGTGGTCTGGTTTTATATCTGTGGGCCCACGCAATAAAATCCACGCAACTAATTTTCGCGCAGGAGTCTAAACAGGTGGAATCTCCGCAATATGTAGGGGAAATTGTGAATATTCGGCAGTTTTGTTCTCTTCATCATGGGGTTTTTTTTAGAAAGCTATTGAACTCAGAGTTGACTTCAAATCCTTCCTAACCAAGCTGAGTTATATGACAACGTTTCAAGAAATTTGGCCGACAAAAACCTTCCATGACGAAGTGAACAAACCTGCCGATAATACCCATCGTCACCCTATACGTTTATGTATATTCAGGCTAATGCCGTTGTTTTGCGCATAATCCAGTAACGAGCAAATTTGTTACCAAATGATCGAGTTTTGAGGTTTCTTTAAGCAATAATAGTTCGCGAGGAAGTTTTGAACCATGTTCAGCCCCGGCATGCGAGTGTCAACACAATCTATCACTGCCTCTACGCTTTTTACTTCTTGGGAATGGGTCGAGCTTCTCTTTCAAAAATATTCGGAAAGTCAAAATCCATTGCACTGCAAGTGGATCCGTAAATATTGCGCATTTCCCACCCCACTGGACCCTTTGCGCAGTTAGTATAAGTGCGGGATCGTGAATAGAACTGCGATTTTGCATCGAATCGAGTCGGTGTCGTTTTCGATGCAAAATCACAGTATTATTCACGGCCCCGCACTTATACTAACTGCGAAAGGGGTCCAGTGGGGTGAGAAATGCGCAATATGAGCGAGATGGAACCTTCGCACGGAAGCAACGAAAGGTGTTTTATCGTCGATTCGAAACAACTCATCGACAATGGCTTTTGGATCTATACTATATTGAACCCGTGCTCTTTATCGATGAAACTCGAGACCGCTTCCAAAGGCAGTTCAATTCCACTGTTAGTGCCACTCAACCGCCTGAAGAAAGCGCTAGTTCTTGAAGCCAGGGATGGGAACACTCACTTTCAAAGAGTTACACTCACTTGCTATTTTCTCAGCTCAGAAGCGTGCAATTAAGAAACGATGTATGGACGACTTTTGCATTGTGGTTTTGTCTTAAACCTTGCTGAATAGAGAAGTGGTCGCACACGCATACCAAAGTTGTGACAGTGTTGTAAAAGCTACTCTCCACGAGGTGAGTGTAATTTATATTCACCTCGAGGAGAGTTGCCTCCGCAACTCCCTCACGGTTTCGGTATGCGTATGCGACCACTTCTCTATTCAGCAAAGTTTTAGACAAAACCACAATGCAAAAGTCGTCCATACATCGTTTCCTAATGGCACGCTTCTGAGCTGAGAAAATAGCAAGTGAGTGTTCAATGCCACCTTAGGAGTGGCGCTAGTGTTGATTGTGTTGTTTACCATGTTTTTAAGCTCCATTCACGCAGCATTGCATGCGGAAGCGGCAAATATCGTAATGATAACATGATAACCGCTTTCCATAAAGATAAACAAAACTTTCACAAGATCCCGAAATTACTCATGTACACAATTATGTTTCATAAAAGTGGATATGTTTCTGGTGGTAATTTCGATCCAAAAATCGGTTTGAACCAACCATTGGACGATTTTGGGTTTTGGAAAGGGTATATGGATGTTAACAGGTTGCTGACAACAAGCCCGTGCACAAGAAGGGGGGGGTGAAGTGTACCCCATTACCTGTAGAAGTTCAATAAAGTAGACTTTGCAGTTTAGATTACTAAACAATAATAATTTATTATTCTCATCCTCCTGTCATGCACTTCTCACAGCCTACTCCTATATATGCAACTTCACTATACTACATCTCTCCTTTTCTCTAATAAAATTGAAACAATTGATTATTGCTATAACAACTGATTCTCATTAGGTCATGACAGATTGTGTATTATAAATAATATTTTCCAATATTCTTATATGCAAACATACCCTTGAAGCTTTCCCTATTTCTCCTTTTCTTTACTTATACAAATGAATGAATGAACTACTCTCTCTCCTTAACGTAAGAAAATAAATCAACATATGCCCTCATTAGTTTCGACTTTCAATTAGTACAATGAAATGATTTCTTTTTTTTATTTATATGTGAATGGCTTCGCTTCAACACTCGATCCAATAATGCATCTAACATTTGATTCTCTGGTTCTTCAGCAGCATCAGTAACCGCTGTGCTTGTAGAACGAGCAAGTGAATCTAGATACGATAAAACAATATTAGAATGATAACCTTCAGTTACTAAAAAAATGTTATACTTAGCTTTTCTCCTGGTTTTATCAGTAAATCGGCTTTCTTACCTCAGAATTTTGAATAATTCTCTTTTTTTTAGTTATGTATGTGTAAAATATCAGAGTCCTATGTTTACCATTGTCGTACAATCTTGAATCCATACCGTTCCAATGTTTAGGTATATTTTGAAAATAAATTGTTGTACCTAAACGAGACTTAAAAAATGTTATTTTATATATGTATGAATAAATATTCTTGTACCACTGTAAGAAATAGGTTGGAGATCAATTATCTTCCTTCAAATCGTGGTAGACTGGAGTTATTTCAGACTAAAACATATGATTTCTTTTCCACATCCCTATACCATAGATGGACTGAAGTACCACTTCCTTCATCTCATGATAGACCGGATTGCCAAACGGACTGAGGTAGATCTCCTTCATCTGGTCTTCTCTATTGCAGGCTAAAACATATAGTTTCCCTTGCGCATCCCTTTACCATAGATGAACTGAATTTCATTTCCTTCATCTTATAGTAGACCGGATTGCCAAATGGGCTGGAGCGAACCCCCTTCATTTGGTCTTATCTATTGCAGACTGAAACGTATAGTTTCCTTTGCACATCCCTTTACCATAGATGGACTGAAGAACCACTTCCTTCATCTCATGATAGACCGGATTGCCAAATGGACTGGGATGAATCCCCTACATCTGGTCTTTGTTATGCGGACTAAAACTTTTAGTTTCCTTTGCGTTTCCCTTTATCATGGATGGACTGAAGTTTCACTTCCTCCATCTCATGATAGACCGGATGATTCGTTTAATTCCTTCGGTTCTCTATTGAGCCGGACCGAATTTCAACGATCTCCCTACGTTCCTTTTTTCAGAAATGGACCAGGATTAGATTTCCTCTTCATTTCATATGGAGTAGTAGACCGGAATTAGTATTCCCTTTACTCTCTTCTATTTACCCAGGAGCGGACCGGACGATCTGTTTCATTCCTTCATTCCATACTTGGAATGGACCGAATTTCCACAATCTCCCTTCGTTCCTTTAACAGAAACGGACCGAGAATTTCAAATCCCCTTCGTTCCATATGGAGATGTAGACCGGAATCAGTGTTCCCTTTACTCTCTGCTGATCAATTTGGAAATAATTCACAATAGAATACTCTTCTTCATTCGGCCTTTTACGGGATTTCTTCAATCCCCATATCATACTAAAATTCTATAAGCCTCTAGTGCTTTCCGTAAAAGCTTGAAACTTGGATCCCTCGAGAAATGATCTATCATAAGGACTAAGATTTTGTTTTAATCTTCGAATAGACTAGGAACACCATATTATTTTCAATTTAACTTGAACTCGGAAACATTTCTCTTTTCTGTGACTAGAAATATGTAAATAACTTTTTTATCAATTCCAGTTTGCAGGATCTAACTATTTTCTCCTTAGGTATTTTTATTTTTCATTTCAACTCTCATCGCTCAAGCATTATGGTTTCATTTCCATTAGTTTCATTAACAGGTATAGATTTTGCATATTTCACAGTATAAGTTTGGTGAAAACCATTAGTGGGTCCAATACTCTATTTCGTTCGTTGAAACAAATTATATCCTTAGATTAAGGACAAGGTATTTGGAGTACATTGCTCAAAATTTCCAGAGCACCGTTTTTTAGAACCGTTGAACAGATTTGGATGAAAATGCATCACGCTAATTGTTCTGTGGTTGTCAACAGCGTGATGCATTTTCATTCAAATCCGTACAACGGTTCTAAAAAACGGTGCTCTGGAAATTTTGAGCAATGTACTCCAAATACCTTGTATGTATGTATGTATGTATGTATGTACAATCCATCGCCCACTGACCGGCAGTGCTTTTATGGAAGAAAAATGTCTGCGTCTGTTTTGGCCATTTACTTTTATGCATAGACGTAAACATTTTTAGTCCTGGAGATGGAAGGTGATAGCTCTACTGTACATCTAACTACCCATTTCGAGGTATGCCTTGACTCGCACGTGCATCCTGAGGTCGTCTTCTGCAACAGTAAGCCCCGCATTAATGCATCCGGATATCAAATGGATATCTGAAATGCATTAACACTTCCTGAATAAAAAATTTATAATTTTGGTTCTGGCACGTATTTAGTGTAGTAATTTTTACACGTATACATAAATAAAATTAAGCATTTTGATAGGAAAGATCTCACCAAGTTACTCGTAGTCTGTCATACTCTGGCGAAACCGTCGGATAAACACAATCGCAAACTCTTCTTTTGAAATTTTCCCAGTAAACTTTTCACCGGATGGCGTAGCTCCACTTCAGTCGGCAAAATCGAACCCATGTGTTTAGTTTTTCATGTAGTACAAAATATACACCAAAGGCCATCCGAGGCAGCACTGCATCACTATGGAAACATCCACCCAGGTCAACACCACTCATTTTGATTTCCACCCGTTTTACTCCTGTCACGCGAACAATCGGTCATCGCTAGACCACATTCCGAATGCGTGCATTTCCATCCACTTTAGATAACATATTCACTTTTTGAAATTCAAATCTTCCGAGGAATACCAATATTTTTTCGAATGAACAATAGTACATCTTTTCACGGTGTGGAATTGCGTCGGCCGTTTCACTGGTGGAATTACGAAGAAAACCCGCACAACGAAAGCTAACCGAACTACTAGCAACCCAATCAAACACAAGACACGAAAACTTCCGGATGGCGTAGCGACCGCGAAACTAAATTTGCACAAAAAAAATCTTCTGACTTCTACCCGAAATCAATAAATCACTTTCTCGATGATTAAATTCACACAGAACCTAGCAGAACTAACACTTTTTGATACGCGGTAAACACTCCGGATGGCGTAGCACCGGTCGAACCGTCAGCCGAATCCAGCAATGTACTCCAAATACCTTGTCCTTAAAAAAAATGTTTTACTTGGTCATAGATTAAAATTTCAAAATGGCTTTAGATTAAAAAAAAACTTCTTAAAGAAATCAGCTGAAGCGCCATGGTTTTACTCAATGTGTGTTAATTATTCATATTTTATTTAGCCGCCCATTTGATTTACATAAGAAACAAAAATTCACGCAAGAGCTTGCTGATTCACAAAAAAATAATATTCATATTACATCTAGTTCAGTCTTGTCTATTATTAATCTGTCAATATTTTTTTTTCTTCAAACACATAAGTGCTGGCATATCAAATTTTAGGCATTCTGATTTCCTTTATTTTTATTATGATTTATGAATTCACATTCAATTTACCAACGCACAGAAGTTACAAGAAGTTCTTACAATTATTCCATCAAACACTTGCTACAAATAGATAGATAATGTATATCTAATAGTGCAGATTGGTTTGCATTACTAGTTACAGAAACGCTTGAAATACAGATCGATATATCTCTTAATAAATAAAATTTGAACATTATCATAAGTAAAATAAACCAATAAATAAAATTAAAATAAAACATCACAAACTAACCTTAAAATACGGTTTGTATTTTTGGAATAATAGTTACGTGCTTTCATAACAGATTGTTTATAAACCCAATTCAAATGACTGATTTTTTTTTTAAATTCTAATAGTATCTTATTTAATTGAGATACAAATTTGTAAAGTAACATTTAGAAAATATGAATTCATGAAAACTTGAGAAGCCATGTACTCAATGATAATAAAGGTAATGCTGTTTTAACAAGCACCTTTCCAAACAAACAAACAAAAGCATGACTGTTGTGATCAGCCTGAACTGAATGCACTTAAGGTGAAACGTCAAGAAATCCCATTGCAATTTTTCGTTCAAACCTTAGAGGCACGAATCTGACGAATGAAACATCGAACCAAGCCGCATTAGTTATCCTAGCTTTGCCCACTTGCAAAAAGAGGCAGCTTTTCCAAATCGAAAGCATTTATTTACGAATTTTCAAGATTGGTGCTCTTGAAAACGTGAGTAGGGGACCAAGTTGGCCTTTGTGGCAGCCATATTTGTATTCTCTGATGTTTCTCCTTATTGTCACTGAGATATCCACCTATCCACTTTTGCTCAGTATGAATCAAAGCAAACTCACTGCTTTTTTCATCTTAGTAACCATGTGCCCTCTGACAGCTTTGAAAAAGTTATTTGTAGGTACCCACCCAAATCCTTCAGAATAATGGCAAACCAAATTAAATATCGATTAGGCTGTACGTTCTGTTAAACGTCATGGAATTCATTTTTTCCGCAAATTTCCTTTTTATGCAAAAGCCTTTCCTCTCTATATGCCATCCATAAATATAGAAATATTTGTGAATAACTATTTTTTTCGGCAGATTCTTTCCGAATCAGTATGTGTAGGCTATATATACAGTAAATTACATATTTACCCACCTGGTTTCTTACTATGATCAACATCCTTCCATATTTTCAATTGAACGCTAGAGTAACCACTACCAGGTCACAGGGCCAGGACCACTAATCTTCATAGGGCGTGAGAACGTGTCAGTAACCTGTTATGCTTGTTCGGCTGTACAATTCACTCGCATCCGATGGTTTACTCAAAACTTGGTCTCTCCATGGGTCACGCATAGAACAAAATATATCACTGCTACAAAAAAACCGTTTTAGTATTGTTCACACTAATTGTAGCTAATACTCCCCTTCAATATAAAAATCTTCAAACAACATCATGAGATTTCGGTATCCCATCCTCGTCGCCAATGTAGAAGTTCAATAAAGTAGACTTTGCAGTTTAGATTACTAAACAATAATAATTTATTATTCTCATCCTCCTGTCATGCACTTCTCACAGCCTACTCCTATATATGCAACTTCACTATACTACATTACCGACGCTTCATACACTAGGCGCCCCTCCGCCTTTTGTCGAAATAGGGAAAAAAACCCTTGGCGCCACTTCTGTGCACGGGCTTGGCAAACAACATGGGTAATCGAATTTGAATTATAACAGTAAACGTTGAAATACATTGCATTTAGTCTTTATTTTTGTATAATTCATGAAAAAAAGCGATAAAACTCAAATCAGCTATCAGATGATCAGACGTGGTCGATGTCCATCATATCATCGACTTGTTCCCACAGATGTTGGCTGAGGACGGTTTCCTGCGGAGCAGTAGAGGTTTGCATACCGCTCAGCATGTCTCAGCATGTTCAACTTTTCCTTCAGACCATGAGCGTTCAATTTTACATCAAATGCAAAATTCGTCAATTGGTCTGCTTTATTGCGCAGCTCTTAAACGCTTTCAGATAGGTTGTCCACAATGTTTTGAGCAACTGTTAACGTCTGACGCGTACATTCCATCCTTGTGCTTTCCGCCGTCGCTGGAAACAAAGACATCCATCTCATTTCCGTTGGCGGTTTTGCTTTTTCATTGGCTTTTGGAGGTGTGCCGGAGAAGCGTGTATGGCCGTTGCCCATTGAATTAATCCAGAATCATGACTCTCAAGGTGAGAGTTATGCTCTTTCAACTCTCGAACTAGTTCATCCAGGTTGACGTTACTGGGGGCTCCATGTTTGTGCTGGTTGTAGAAGACACTTGTTCACTTCGTCCCAAATTGCCACTGAACTGATCGACTCCGAATAAATGAAAGCAAACACAGCTATCGTTCTCTCCTGCCAGTTCAACATGATCTTCCCTTCGCCTAGCTGATCGATCTTAATCAATTCTTCCTCTAAGTATTATCAATCCAGCTGGAACCCGGTATTTTTGACTAGCGAGGTTGGATTTTTCTCCAAATCCGTGCGTTGTACCTGACTTCGGAAGTGGTGCGCTGTATAGCGGATCTGGTATACTGTACATCGCACCACTTCCGAAGTTAGGTCCGACGCACGGATTTGGAGAAAAATCCAACTTCGATTTTCAACTGGTTTGACAATATCATTCAGGTAAACGAATCATGCAATATCACGAACATCAGACTTTTCTTTCGCCGACCAAGAAACTTTGATGCCATCCACTTCACATACATCTATCTCTCGGCAAATGTGAAACTCGATAAAATTCCACAGGCACTCCAGCACTTCCGAAAGGGTGTTTCCAGATACTCTTTCCGGCACATTCTACTCAACCCGGCCTTCTGTCTGGTGTCCTTTTAACCACATAATCAGCCAAGAAAAAAATACATTTCTTTTCCTGTTCCGGGTCACTTGTTTGGTTTTCATCACATGAGGGGGGCTGGTCCTCTTCCCAGCTCTCAGCATCATCCGTATTAACGTCAGGAGAATTAGCGCACAGCTGTTCGTATTCACACTCTGCAGCAAGCGGATCCTCCCCCACCAGAAACTCATTCAGGTATTCCACCTCTTCCGGGCTAAGGTTTTCATCGGGCTGGTCCATTGTTGGTCCTGAAAAGTAGTCGTTATATATTTTATTCACTTGAAACGATTAAATAAAATCAAAAGCAACTTACTTGCAACCTTATTTTTCGAAAATTTCATTTAAAGTACTTATTGATTCACAAGGGAACACAACTTTGTTTTTCGATTTGCTATCGCTTCTGACCGGTTTGACAGATTATTTCGACAATGATTTTTCATTAGGGCCTAACTGACTTGATCGATTTTTTTTTTGCTTTATTTAACAATGCAGCTGTAGAAGTTACTTAACCTAACTGTGGCCAGCCACTTGAATAGTGAATGAATTCTAGTAAGCAAGCATATTAAATACTATGTACAAATCTTAAAACTACACTTAAACTAAATAAAAAAAATCATTACAAACATTTCAATTTTTAATTCAAACATTTTCGAACACATTTTTTCAATTTTTTCTTATAAACTGTCAGACGTTCTTCGGTTTTCAAGTAATTAGGGAGCGCATTAAATTGAGTCACACCAGTGTAGAAGAAGTGCCTTAAAGCGAGCTCAGTTCGTGGTCTTGAAACAAAAAAGTTTTGCCTTGCTCTAGTTTCGTGAGCGTGTATATTTTGAAATTCAATTAAACGTATGTTGGAGTCCACTAAGTTATGTTTTATTTTATAAACAAAAAGCAGGCAGTTGTATTTATGCAATAAATCTAACGGCAATATTTCAGGTGAATACATGGTTGCAGTAGGAGAAAATAGTGGAAGTTTGCGAATATATTTAATTGCTCTATTTCAGTACATTCAGATGCGTTACTCCTGCTGAACCCCAAATTGTATTCATGTAAGTTAGATGCGATAAAATGAAGGCATTATACAATTGCCAACAGCTTTGAATACTTAGACAATGCCTAGCTTTCTTTAGAGCAAATATTATGGGCATTATTTTATTTTTTACGAGTCTAATATGTCTCTTCCAATTGAGATTCTCGTCTATTGCTAGACCCAAATAATCTACCTCAGTAACTTGAGCTAAATTTTCGTTATTTATAGTCAGTTCAAATCGTGGGTTTGGATTTTTTAGTGAAAAAAATTATGAAGTTTGTTTTTTTACTATTTATTTGCATTTTATTGGCAGAAAACCAACTGGGAAGTAGATGAAGATCATATTGCATCATATTTTGAAGTGATTCTAAGTCTTTTGCTTTATATTTACAGACGGCATCATCTGCGTACCATTGCAGTGTTCCCTTGAGTGGCACGTTAAATATGTCATTTACAAAAAGATTGAACAATATAGGGCCAACAATGGACCCTTGTGGCACACCAGATTTTATAAGAAGCGGCTCACTCAGAACTCCATTGACACAACATTGCTGTTTCCTGTTCGAGAGGTAGGATTTCAGTAAACTAACTGCTGATGGAGTGAATCCATAGAAACTCAGTTTAGCAATTAATAAATCATGAGGAATACAGTCAAATGCTTTACATAAGACGGATTTCGCGCCAACTCGAACAAATGTTGGCAGCACCCTCTCAGATTACAACGAAACTTTCTTGGTGTGTAGACCTTGCCCAGATAAGCCACTTTGCATACTCATTTTTCTAATTTTTTTTCTCGACTGACTTTTGAAAAGAGCTAAACTTTTTTTATGGATTTTTTAAAAATGTTTTTAATCAAAAAATGACTACTCCTACAAAAAAGTGTTGTATGGGTGATTATCACAAAATAAGTCAAATTTTAAGAAAAAAATACTGAAAAAAATCCAAAATGAGCCCTACACTGAAAAAAATTATTTCTAAAAATTCAAAGTGGATTTAAAAAAAAACGCCATTTTTTATTTTGATGAAATTTTGTCTCAAGACAGGTAATTATGTTCCCTACCAACCGTCCATACATCACAAGATGGGCACTTTTAAGGAAAAAAAGTTTTTCTAACAAAAACTTTTTCTTGTTCGAATGATTTTTTTTTCAGTGTATTTTGTTATCAACAATAAAACCAGTGAAGGCCATAACAATCCCAGAATCCAATGAAACTCAATTTTCTAGGAGATTTTGTGTTATTTATTCAATCATTTGGAAGGGTTTTCCTATACATAAAAAACTTCAAAATATTACAAATGTATTTTCTTAGGAAATGTAATGTTTGATCGCAATATGTATTGAAGTGCACTTTTAAATATACAATTATCAACATCATGATGTTCCAGAACCAGAACCGTCAAATAGTGGTCAACAAATCGAACATGAGCTGGGTAAGTAAGCCTTCAACGTGTTAGCTTCTTTTATATAACTCATTTTGCAGCTCGTTGCAAAACTACATTTTTCAGTATTCTTCGTATTTATCCAACCCGGCAAGCCTCGTTGGATAAATGTACTACTTGTGCGAAAAAAAATCATTTTTGCAACTCGTTGCATAAATAACTATCATTAACTTTCCACTGCATTCATTATTATATTGTTAACCTTAACTTTTATCTTACAGATATGGTACCATCTATTCCATCATTGGAGTCAATTCCGTCAACAGATCAACTACAGGGTCCCCATAATATTGAGAAGTTTAATACCATTGCTGAAACATTGAGTTTATCGCCAATCTCATCTAGAATCATGAGAAGTAAGGAATATCGCATAAACAAATCATTGCAGATTACGAAAGCAGTTCGAAAAAATATCTTCGGAATAGATTCAACGGATGTTGGCAAAGTGGAGGCGTATGACGAGATAATTATGCAGTTAAAGGATAAGTTCAATCACCCTACAACTGACAGAAGCGAACAGATTAAAAAAATACTATCTGTACTTCCTAAGTCTTGGTCGGTAAATAAAATCACAAGAGAGTTTAACGCACCAATGTATATGGCGAGGCAGGTGAAGGATCTTGTTTATGAACAGGGTATTCTTTGTACCACCGGAAAAAGAAGGGGGCATGGTATTGATGACGATACAAAACAAATAGTAAGAGAATTTTTTGATGATAATGATATCAGCAGGCCAATGCCAGGAACAAATGATTTTGTTTCTGAGGTTCGAAATGGAAAAAAAACAACAAGTTCAAAAACGACTTTTGATGATGTCGCTCAAAGAGGCTTATATGATTTTTGTAGATATGTACAAAACTGTGAATATTGGTTTCACAGTATTTACACAGTTGCGACCAAAGCATTGTATTTTACTTGATTCTACTGGTATACATAATGTATGCATATGTACTATTCATGAAAATGTAAATTTAATGTTCAACAGTATAAGAATTGTGTCACAAGATGAAATAATACAAAAAATGCTTTGCGATATTTCCACCAGAACAGATAATTGCTTTTTCCGTGCTTGTGAAAAGTGTGCTTGTAATGAACACATTGAAGAGGAACTTACATTGATATTAGAATCAAATGACAAAGAAGAGATTATATTTCAGCAGTGGTTGAATACTGATCGCTGTAATTTAGAAACGATTATTAAACCTGTTGATGAATTTGTTCCGTATCTTGTTGATAAAATTGACAAACTTATAACACACAACTTTATTCATAAACAACAATCATCATTTCTCAGAAATAAAAAAGATACATTAAAGGATGATGAAATTCTTGCGATTTGTGATTTCTCTGAAAACTATTCATTCATAATTCAAAACGCTGCTCAAGGATATCATTGGAACAACTCGCAAGCAACAATACACCCATTTGAAATTTACTACATGAAAGATAATAAACTTGTAAATGTTAGCTTCATTATCATATCGGAAGTAATGGCTCACGATACAGTTGCGGTCCAGTTGTTCATCTCAAAAATGATAGATTTTATGAAACAATTAACGAACTTTTCTAAAATTTATTTTATGTCTGATGGGGCAGCATTACAATACAAAAATAAGAAGAACTTTGCTAGTCTATGTAGATTCCAGTCAAAGCATGCATTAAGAGCAGAATGGCATTTTTTACAACGTCCCACGGTAAAGGTCCATGTGATGCTATTGGTGGCACTCTCAAGCGAATGGCAAAGAGAGCAAGTCTTGCTCAAGATTATGGAAATACCATAACAACTCCACGAGAGTTATATAACTGGGCAGTTGTACAGACAGATAAAAATATAACTAAATTAAATTTCTGTTACGTATCCACTGAACAGTACATTAAAATGTCAGAAGATCTCGAAGAAATATATAATAACGCCAAAACAATACCAGGCACTCAGAAATTCCATAGTTTTTTGCCTATTCCTGGCGACAAAGTAAAGGCAAACAGGTATTCTAATTCAGAAGATGAACCAAAAATATTTAGTATGATCGGAAAAAAATAGAAAAGAACATGTTTGAAATTGGCCCTAAGACACATATATATATATATTTGAAAAATTCATAATTATAAATAATTGTATATTTAAAAGTGCACTTCAATACATATTGCGATCAAACATTACATTTCCTAAGAAAATACATTTGTAATATTTTGAAGTTTTTTATGTATAGGAAAACCCTTCCAAATGATTGAATAAATAACACAAAATCTCCTAGAAAATTGAGTTTCATTGGATTCTTGGATTGTTATGGCCTTCACTGGTTTTATTGTTGACTAGCTGTCCCGGCAAACGTCGTACTGCCTGCCTACTGTGTTTTTTGACATGCATCTCTATAGGGACGTCCCCCGCCAGGTCACCTGTATGGGAACCTCCCGTTCCAGAGGCCGGAGAGGTCTCACACCAAACTAAGAACCTTCCCCGGCCCCGACAGTAGCCACGTACAAAATTTCACACCGATCGGTCCAGTAGTTTTCGAACCCATAGCGGTCAGACAGACAGACAGACAGACAGACAGACAGACAGACAGACAGACAGACAGACAGACAGACAGACAGACAGAAATTCATTTTTATATATATAGATAACAAAATACACTGAAAAAAAAAAATCATTCGAACAAGAAAAAGATTTTGTTAGAAAAACTTTTTTTCCTTAAAAGTGCCCATCTTGTGATGTATGGATGGTTGGTAGGGAACATAATTACCTGTCTTGAGACAAAATTTCATCAAAATAAAAAATGGCGTTTTTTTTAAAATCCACTTTGAAATTTTAGAAATGATTTTTTTCAGTGTAGGGCTCATTTTGGATTTTTTTCAGTATTTTTTTCTTAAAATTTGACTTATTTTGTGATAATCACCCATACAACACTTTTTTGTAGGAGTAGTCATTTTTTGATTAAAAACATTTTTAAAAAATCCATAAAAAAAGTTTATCCCTTTTCAAAAGTCAGTCCAGATAAATTTTGAAGAAACTAAGTATGCAAAGTGGCTTATCTAGTCTTGGTGTACATACCCAGAAAGTTTCATTGTAATCTGAGAGGGTGCTGCCAACTCCGAATACGATTTGGGGCGAAATTCGTCATAAGTCTATAAATATGCATCCAACATACTCTCCTTCATCTAAACCTTTTACAATAAAATTCAATAGTTCTAAGGAAGCCGATTCGGTGCTTTTTTTGGGTAGGAAACCGAACTGATTTTTATTCAAAAGATTATTTTGTAATAAATAGCATTTGATTTGTTCATTTTTAATGTACTCTGGAATTTTAGAGAGGGCTGGCAAAATTGAAACAGGTCGATAGTTAGTTTTAGTAAACTTATCACCAGATTTATAGAGTGGAACTATTTTTGCAATTTTCAAACAATCTTCAAAGTGTGAGGACTGAATCATATTGTTGACTGCCTGTGTCAGTTTAGGAGTTATGAAAGAAGAACATTTTTGAAGAAACCTCGTAGAAGTTTTATCCAATCCGACAGCAGCACTAGCATTTAATGATTTTAACACAGTAGTAACTTTTTCATCATTAACCACAGAGAAAGAGAACAAAACATCTGGTTGTGGACTCATAAATACTATAAAATTGCTATTCGCTGAACTTATTCTTTGGAGTATACTGTTGTTTTGAACCAATAATCCAATATTAACAAAGTATTCATTGAAACAATTAGCTATCAAAGCATCGGTTGGAATAATTTCATTGTTCTCCTTGAGTGACAGCACTTCTGTATTTGATTTTGAACAACTTCTCTGGAAAATTATTTCCCTCAGTATACTCCAAGTTTTTCTGTATTCCTTTGCATTTTGGCACAATTTGCGCCCATAATGTTGCTCCTTAGAGTATTTGATCTTGTTTTTTTAATGCATTACGCATTCTTACATACACTTGGTAAAACTCATTTTTTAGACGATCTGTTGTAGCATTTTTGTATTGTTTATAAACTTCATTTTTTTGTCTAATTTCAACTAATAACTCATTGTTTATGTATGGCTTCCTAATTCTCATGGACTTTTTTCTAAATAATATTTCTGTTTTGTTTTCATTTATAATTGCATTCAGTTTTTCAGAAATATCACTAAAATGTGTGCTAGAATGGAAAGTTGTTTGTGATACTGATCTGAGAATATTATCATAGTTAATATATGTTTTCTTTTGCACAAACTCATCCTTCATTAGTTTTGATGTCTTAATTGATAATACAAGAGTCTTGTGGTCCGATATGCATCGTTCAGTATCTCTAATGTGTAAATGCATTTTGCAATCAAATATATCTGTAATAAAATGATCAATGACTGTACAAATAGTATTTGAAATACGCGTTGCATAGCGGGAGTCTATTTTGTTCAGAATAATGTATCCAAGAGATTGAATTTTATGTTTATATTGATAAACAAATTCATTTGTAGCATCCAACAAGTTTATATTAAAATCACCACAAATAACCATTCTTTTTAATTTATGCATAATTTGTTCAAGTTGGTCTAGAAACAAAGGAACTAACCTACCAGGATTATAAACGCCCATGATTTTTATTCTTGAATCAATCAATTCAATAATCAAAAAGTTGCTATCATTTTCACTTATTTCCAACAATAATTGGCTTCTTAAGGTTGAAAGGACAAAAATAGATACACCACCCCCTCTCCCGTCTCTGCAGCTGTGGTACGCATCGTATCCCCTGAGGTTGAAAATTTCATTCTTATGCAACCACGTTTCAGCGAAAACAACAACATGAATAATACTACGAAACTCATTGATAAGCAAGCATAGTTGTTCTTCTTTATTTCGGCAGCTTCTAGTATTTAAATATAAAACGTTAAGATTATCATTATAAAGCTCTATCTCTTCAAGGGAAAAATCAATATTCAATTCGTTAATAAGCTCTATTTCACAATCCATGACTATTATAATAATTGTTATTGACAGTTGACATACTCAGAAGAGAAAAAGAAAATTATTCTATTGACGATAAAACACTAGCATCAGACACACGAATTGCTCTAGTGGTCTCATCTTTGCGGAGAAAAATATCTCCGTTGGAGTACCAAACAAATTTGAAATTTTTGGTTCGTTTCAATTTTCGAGCTTCGTTAAACAAGAAACGATTCGCATTTGTTAAGCGGTGATTGAAATAGATTCGCTGCTTGACCCCTAGACCAATTGACTCACAAGTGATGGGATTATCGCGGGCGGCCTTCATTATTCGCTCCTTGATGCAATTGTTGGAGAAACGGACCAGAATGGGTTGCAACCCTCCTCTGTTAGATGATGATAATCTTGCCATTCGTTGTACGTCTTCCGGCCGACATTCCACGTTCAGCTGAGCCAGGATGTTGCGGAAAACATCCTCAAGCTTTTCATCCGTAGTCCTGATGACGTTGCATATCAGCAAATGCCCTTCCATGGTAATTTGACGAAGACTGTTGACCTCGTAGTTCAGCTCCTGAAGAAGTCTGTAAGTCACAGACGAAATAGGCCTATCTGTCCGAAGATAAGCACAGTAGTAGAATTAAAAGGAATTTGCTCGTCCTTTCTAGTTTTTCTTTAAAAGAGTTATTCATTTTTTATTTTCTTTTGCAAAAGTAAAGTATTAGTGAGGTGTTTTTAAATTAAACTAGAGTCTGAAGTAACAAGTTCTACTAAAAGCTCTAAAGTAATAGTAAAGTCCTGAATATGTTTTTCATTGGCCGTACACATACCGTTTATGCTAGTGATGTTCTTAGAGGGAGATGTTAAGTTGGATTTACTTTTGGTGATTTCAGCTTTGAGGTGATCAAATTCCCCAGAGAGAAATTCCTGGGATAATTTGATGGATTCCACATCTGCTTTTAGCTGCGAAACAGATTTATTTATTTCACTTGCCATTCCATTCAAATGAGCTTTCGTGTCATCATTAGCCTTCGCTATTTCTCGCTTGATGAGCATGTAGAGATCCTTCATAGACATCTCATCTTCCACATCGGATGAGTCGTTTTCCTCATCCATATGTAACTCAGGTTCACCAAAGTGTTGTTTAGCTGTTGAAGCCGTTGCACTTACTCCATTCGGAGAATCACTGAGCTGTCGCTTCGTTTTGCTGCGATCGTTGCGCTTCTTCATCATAGCAATAAACAAATGATCACCAGGTAGTTGAAGATAAGAGGGATGAGATGAGAGAGAAAATACACCACCACAGCAGCAACAAGCACAACAGCAGCAGTCACACCAGACACCAGCAGCGAGCCACAGATGAAGCGATATGTAAATAGTGTTTGTATCACATTTCTTCAGTTCCAGTGAGAACCCACGCCAAACAGGCGCAAAATAAAGCGGTTTAGATCGCTTTCACCGCCTATAGTGAGTTTTGTGATAGCTCGATGTAGTTCTACGAAATTGAAATAACGTATTTCACTGTTAATCCGCGCACGAATCAATTTGTCTTCACGAGCGTATAACTTAGGCAACCTTACAGGGCGATATGAGACGTTTTTTAGAATTCACAACGATATATTCGCAGAAATATACAACTTTATAACCGTAACCGAAATTGCACACGACCGAAATCTAGCTATTGCTTGCTGTATTTCTCTTCATCGACTCTCTCTTTCGCTAATAACTTGATCAAAACAAACAAAATCATTATTCTTCTTGTTTCTATAGCAAGATGCAGTCGTCTGCTTCGTATTTCAACCAAAAAATCTTTGGAAAACTCAATACACGTTATTTAATAACACAAAGAGAGGATCGGTGAAGAGATATCGACAATGTCAGTTAGGCCCTTATGAAAAATCTGTGTCGATTTGTTTCGAATATTCTTCGTAAAACCAGTGTTACCTGAGAAGTGTTACCAATTCATGCAGTTTTTTCGTAAATGTTTGCCAGTGTGACGGGTAGATTGCTGGCAACATCATTGCGGCGTTTATAATGATGAAGTAGGCATTTGATGCGGTGTATACGTTTCAGTGAATGTCTCAATATGTTGGTAACAATTTCAGCACAGCAGGTACCGAGAGCAAGTGAAGTCATATTTTCAGTAAAAAAGAGCAATAATTTAGGGCTGTGCCGTACCATAATATGCTTCATGACACTGTACATACTCAACGTTGAGTCGCGATGTTCGACTTCCACGTGCTGTAATAACTATCGAAAGTTTTGTGCACATGCGTACAGTAACCAGGTAGTGATCTGAATCTATATTCGTACTGCGGTATGTGCGGACATTGGTTATATCCGAGAAGATTTTACCGTCGATTAGAACGTGGTCGATTTGGTTTTCTGTTTGATACATCGATTTTTGCGTGACATAATTTGTTTATCACCCCACGGAAGACTGCAAAGTTTACGCACCGTCACCGTCATCATTCGATACGGCATTAGCCTGTGCATGCCGGCAGGATCGACATACGAATGACACTAATGAGTGAAGCTTTTTTGCTTTCAACAGCGTACGACATTCGATAAGAAAATCTTACTGGAATCTAATTGGAATCGTAAACAACAGCTTTTCCCATTGAACCCTCATTGACTGAAATTCATTTCAATCGTTATTTGAATTTTCAGATCATAATGTCTCACAAATCGCAAAAATCGTAACCTATAATTTTTAGCAAATACACATCAAGAGGTATATTTTGGTGTTTTTTTTTTGAAATATTTGGTCTTTCGTAATAGCATTAGTAAAGGTGGTGCCTCTCCAAATTTTCGACAGTAGGTATGTTTGCCTAGTATTGATGTGTATTTGCAAAAAAAAATCGGGTTGCGATTTTTTGCGTTTTGTGACATATATGATCTGAAAATTACACCATTTTCTCAATTTTTAAATTTTGTCTTCATTTCTTATTTTTTTCTTTCATTTCTCGTAAAAACACCAAAATAAGCTCTAAAACTGATTTAACGTGAAGTCTCTAGGACGTAAAACTAAAAAGTTAGCTGGTGGCGCCATCTATGCGGATTAGTTACGAACTCACGGTGTGTCTAAAACCGTTATTAACAAAATAAAATACCCATCTAAGCGAAACACACCATTCGAAAGATATAGTATCCAGGTATCATCTCTGAAATTTTGGAAATGTTTCATCGAGGGAATTGATAGTTTGAGCGATTTGAAATTTTAGGGCGATTTTCAAAGAAATTCTCTTTGAACTATCAAAATGCAATCGTGGTTGTATCACGATCGTGGCTATTAACCTGTCCCTCATAAATTTGGAATTCAACATTCGAAACGTATGGTATTCGAGTATTCTTACTTAAATTTGAGAACAATTTATCTACGAAATCAAAAGTTATCGTGAATTGAATTTATAATCAAAATCCATAGGTTTTTACAGTATTTCTGGCAAATAAACGGTTATCATTTCCTACAAACAACCAAAATCAGCTCAAATGACCGATATTGTAGTCAATCACAGCATTCAATAGTTAGATGAAATAGGATTTCGATGTCTTGGACGTACAATGTCTTCCCCATGTTTTTTTTTCAGAAATAATTTTTCAGTAAGAATACTCGAATACCAAACGTTTCGAACGTTGAAATCCAAATTTTTGAGGGACAGGTTGATGGCCACGATCGTGAGACAATGACGGTTGAATATTATAGACCGTTTCAGAAATTATAAATACACTAATGATTGACTATCATTTCAATTCGAGCACAATATCCAAAAAAGTTTCTTCAAGCTCTTATAGCCAACATTCTAACGAAGCAAATAATACAAACTTTGTTGATGTTTCTTGTAAAAGTTAGAAAATAGGGCTCTGAAGACTAGATGATTAAAATTTGAAGTTGCACAAAGTGGATAAAAAATATAGCATAGTAGAAAAGAAAAAAATCTCATAAATAAAATATTCATTTTCCAAATACAATGAAAGTTACTGTGTCGATAGGAAAAGATATTTCTCGATTGGTTGAAGTAATTTTAACTAGAATATTTGATCAAGTACCTTTAATACGGGCCTTCGCAATGCAAACATTTTTGTTTCATATTTCTCAACAACACAGGCAGCGACAAACGTTAAACAAACGAATGTATTGATTACTGCTTACTGCATCGTTTGTATGGTAAGACAAGCTTTGCCATCTAAAGGATCGAATGCGCTGAAAAAATAAATTTATTTAAATGAAATGTGTTCAGAATAGCAAAGAAAGTATGTGGTAATTCTTATGTTCCGTAGAAAACTGCAAAAAAATAAGAAACTTGATGTCAGAAAAAAAAGGTGGAAATGCCTTTATCGATTTTTCACAGATTTTGATGAAGGCATTTCTTGTTAAGAAGGCGAATATGATAAAAATTAGATAATTTTTGGCATTTAGTGATAAATAATATTGAAATCATTAAAAAACACCTTTGTGCAAATTCAAATTTGGAGAATGAAGTTGATTGTTCGATAACTCGACTGTTCTTTAAAATATCATGACAATTGAAAGAAAATTCAAAAATGTGGAGCACAATATGCTGTATTCTGAAGAAAGATGGTAGGAATCATCAAAACGGTTAAATTTATTAAATAAACATAGTGTATTTATAATTTCTGAAACAGTCTATAATAGTTCAAAGAGAATTTGATTGAACATGGCCCTAAAATTTCAAACCACTCAAACTATCAATTCCCTCGATGAAACATTTCCAAAATTTCAGAGATGATACCTGGATACTATATCTTTTGAATGGTGGGTACTGCTTAGATGGGTATTTTATTTTGTTAATAAAGGTTTTAGACACACCGTGAACTACTTTTCTTCACAATTACTTCACAATTAATGCTCCTAATTATTACAAAAAAAACTTTGTCGAAGACACCATGTGCCGAAAATGTTTCTTTTCGGAGTACACCTAAACCTTGATTTACGTCCACTATTGGCTTAGCGAAAAAAAATTCTACCGACAAAATAATGATCAAAATACACATTTTTATATTTTTGTACACTTCTCCTAATCACGAAGTGTTTTAAAAAATATAAAACTGTTGAGTTTGCTCATTGTCTTAGCGGTAGAATTTTTTGTTGCTCAGCCAAGCATGGACGTAAAAAAGGACAAGGTGTACTTTTGTTACTTTTGTCCCACTAGATTGCTATCCTGGCCCTCAGTGCATTGTGACAGAAGTCGAGTTTCTTATATTTTATTCGTTTCGGTTTATTTACTCACCAAATTGATAACTCACTCGCTTACCCATCCCGCACTCACCAATTCACTCGCTCATTCACTTCTTGACTAACTCACCATATGACTCACTACATCACTTACTAACTTAAAAACTTACTAAATAACTCATTTTTGTACTCAAAGATCCACTCATTAACACGCTCACTCACTCACTACCTCACAAACTCACTAGCCCACTTACGTACTTGCTCATTCGCTCACTTGCCCACTCACTTATGAATTAACTCACTTATCAGTTTATACACCTTTTCACTCTTTTAAACCTGTAAGCGTGAGGGTCCGAAAAAGCGCGCGGAAACGGGTTCACAAAGCGGACAAACTACCGGCGAACTTGGGGGAACCGGGATAGAATTGAAAGACGCGTGTTACTTTAACAATTCAATTCGTACTACTATTTGACTATTCATATGGGGGGTTTATATAATTCGGCAAAACAAAAGGCTGAAGGCCTAGAAAATTCTCTATGCAAATCAAATGGAGGAGAGAGACAGAGATTTGGGATGCTGCAATCAGCGGTTGCATTATTCTCTGGGCAAATGAGATACTTTTTTACTGCTGCTGCTGCGAGTAGGGTAGCGCCCCTTATTCTCGTCCCAACATAATCCGCCCACCAAATTACGAGTAGGAATTTCCACTCCATGTCTTCCTGGAACGAATTCATCACTGTCGAGTGGGCACCGGCGCAGCTTTCTGACGTCCCGGCGAAAAACACCCTTGGCTGTCTTGACCGACACTACTCGGACACGTCCGTCGGTCCCAGGGAAAAGCTCCTGAATACGTCCCAGGGGCCACTGTTGTGGCTTCTCGTTGTCGTCGACCAGTAGAACGAAATCGCCTACCGAAACGTTGGGGGATGAGGCCTGCCACTTCACTAGCCGTTGGAGTGCAAGTACGTACTCGGACTGCCACCGAGCGCGAAAATCCTGGGCGACTCGCTGAACGTAGTTCCACCTTGACAACGAACTTATTTGTTGCTCGAGATGATTAACCTCCGGTAGGGCATCGAGAGGACGCCCGATCAGGAAGTGCGCGGGCGTGAGTGGTTGAGGATCCGCGGGGTCATCCGAAATTGAAGAAATCGGACGCAAATTCATACACGCAGCTACCTGAGCGAGGAGAGTGCTTAATTCCTCAAAGGTGTAGTTATAGTTACCTCCGATTTTGCTGAGGAACCCTTTCGCCACCTTGATTCCAGCCTCCCACAATCCACCGTGGTGAGGAGATCGCGCGGGTATGAACAGCCATTCCACACGTCTGTCGGTGAGAAAGTCGTTGACCTCGTCGCTGTGTTCGGTCGCATCGATCTGTTGGTAGAGTTCACAAAGGGTTCTGGCCGCTGATCGGAGATTCGTGGCGTTGTCGGAGTACATCTTGCTGGGGACTCCGTATCGACTGGTGAACCGGGTGAAGGCAGCGAGGAAAGCCGATGCACTCAGGTCGGAAACTGCCTCCAGATGCACCGCCCGCGTTCCGAAGCAAACAAACAGTGCAACGTAACCTTTCGATGGTACAGCCCCACGAGTTCTTCGTCCGACGATGCTCACAGGGCCGGCGTAATCAACGCCCGTGATGGTGAACGGTGGGAGAGGCTTCAAACGGTCCGCCGGTAACTGTCCCATTTGCTGCGTAATTCTTGGTGCTTTGGCTCGGTTGCACTTTACACAATCGCGACAAACCTTTCGAGCGGCGCTGCTGCCGCGTAGTATCCAGTACCGAGTTCGAGTGGCGGCTAAGAAGGACTGAGGGCCACAGTGGAGATGCTCTTGATGATCGTGCAGAAGAATAAGCGAGGTCAATATTGAGTGACAGGGCAGCAAGATCGGATGTTTGTTGTCGTAGCTCAAGTCCGATTGCTGCAGCCTTCCGCCCACCCTAACGACACCGTTTTCATCCAGAAATGGATTGAGTTGATGTAAAGGGCTGCTTCGTTCGACGGTGAGACCTCTTTGTAGTCGGCTGAGCTCGCTGGGGAAATGCTGTTGTTGTGTGTGTTGCAGGTACTTCCCCAAAGCAAAGTTTATCTCAGCTGGAGAGAGTCGTGGAGAGCATCGGAACTCCGGGTGTCCGAAACGAAGAATGCGAGCGGTGATACGGAGAAGGAGCTGTAGATTCGGGTAGTACCGAGCCATCATATCATCCAAAAAACGATTTTCGTAGACCGTGAAGCATACTACAGCTGCGGTTCGCTGCTCTCTGTCTAGCTGCCGTTGCTCGATATCGTCGAGATTGCCGTTCGGGGCTGATTCGTTGTCGGTCTCCGATGGATCCCAGGTTGGCCCATGCCACCAGAGAGTGTTTTGATGAAGCTGTTCGGGAAAGGCACCTCGAGAGATCATATCTGCCGGATTGTGGAGAGTGCCTACATGACTCCAGTTGATGGAGGGTAGATGGGTGGAAATCTCTGCAACACGGTTCGCCACAAATGTCTTCCACCTTGCAGCCCCGCCGGCCAGCCATGCCAGGACGACTTTGGAATCGGAGAACGCTCGCACCTCGTAGAAGTCCGTTGCCGACAGAGCAGCTCTCACGTTGGAGATCAATCGCGCGAGAATAACTGCTGCACACAACTCAAGCCGGGGTGTGGTGGTTCTGCCGTTGCCGATGGGTGCCAGCTTCGATTTGGCACAGAGAAGATGCGAGGAAGAATTTCCATCGTTGTCAACAGCCCGAATATAGATGCAAGCGCCCATGGCCACATCGGATGCGTCGCAGTAGCCGTGCAGGTAGAGACGTGTCCAGCTGCGCATGTCGATCACATGGCGGGGAATCTGAAACGAGTTGAGAAGCGAGAACTTTTGCACCAATACTAACCAATCGTTTGTTAACTCACCGGGGGGAGTTGCATCCCAGGCCACCTTCAGCTCCCACATACGCTGCATCACCAGCTTTGCCTTCACGATGATCGGTGCAAGAAGGCCGAGCGGGTCGAATAGGCTGGCGATTTGCGATAGGATGTTGCGTTTTGTGGGCTGAAGGATCTCGGTAGGTTGGTAGGAGAAATGGAGCTCGTCACTGCACGGCTGCCATTGCATTCCGAGGGCCTTGATAGTACAGCTTCCGTTCTCTTCGATCGGGATCTTCACCTCCAAATCTGCATCAGGAACTCCTTCTAATACTGCAGCACTGTTCGAGGCCCATTTCCGGAGATGGAATCCGCCGGACTCAAACATTTCGGTGAGTTGTTCTCGTAGTAGCCTTGCTTCTTCTTCAGACGATGCTCCGGTGAGTACATCATCAACGTAGATCCCCTTTTCCGCCTTCTCAACTGCTGCCGGATATTGTTGCCGGTATGATCCTAGGAGCTCTTGAACGCATTTCGTGGCCAAATAGGATGCGCTTTTAGTCCCAAAGGTGACGGTATTCAGACGATACTCCTTTATTTTTTCGTCCTTGTCCCACCTCCACAGAATTTTGAGGAAGTCACGATCAAGCTCGTTTACCCACACCATGCGATACATTTGTTTTGCATCACCAACCAGCACGATAGGCGGGAGGCGAAATCGGATCAAAATATTAATCAACGAGTCTTGTACAACGGGGCCACACATGAGTACATCATTCAGAGAGCACCCACTGGTAGTCTTTGCCGACGCATCGAAAACGACTCGGCATTTGGTAGTCGAACTCGATGATTTTACCACACAGTGGTGTGGAAGATATACAGACTTGCTTGACGGAGAGGCATCTTCAACGAGTGACATGTGACCGAGATCGATGTACTCACGGATGAACTCATGATACTCACTTTTGAGCTTTGGGTTACGGTCGAGCTTTCTCTCTATGTGGAGCAAACGTTTCTCCGCCATGGGCCTAGACTCACCAAGCTGATTAGGGTCGAGACGAAATGGGAGACGAACGATGAACTTCCCTGACTCATCACGAACGGTGTGCTCGGCGAAGTGCTGCTCGCATCGCTGTTCTTCTTCGGTGAGATGGTTGGATGCTGTAGCGTATTCTTCTAGCTCCCAAAATTTGCGTACCTGCTGCGAGAGATCGTCATCGGTGGAAGTCAACAGGCAGGTTGAAACGTGAGATCCAATCGAAGTGTTCGATTCGTGGTACCGACCAGCGACTACCCAGCCGAGTTTGGTGTTTTGAAGTGTGGGTAGGCTGTCGTCGATGCTGAGGGCGATTTTGCCGGGCTCGAGCAGCTGAAAGAATAATTCCATTCCCAGTAAAACTTCTACCTTACCCGGGCGATGGAACAGAGGATCTGCCAAATGTATTGCTCCTGGAATGGGCCAACCGTCGATGTTCGCTGGCTTGCAAGGAAGCATTTTGGTGATTTTCGGCAAAACCATACACGATACGGAGGTTCGATAATCCGTGCAGCGAGAGGAGATGATGATTTCGGCACACTTGTCAGCGTGCGCTGGTGTGGAAGAGATGCCTTCGAGGTCCATGTTGGCGGCTACTGTTTTGAGGCCGAGCCGCTTGCTGAAATCATCGCTGATAAAGCTGACTTGGGACGCGCAATCCAAAACTGCACGACAGGCGTGTGGCCGTCTCTGGCTGTCCAGAACATTGATGGCAACGGTAGCGAGTAGGACGCTAGACGCATCGAGGCAGGATGGTGAGTCGAGGGCCGAAATCAAGGACTGTGCTGATGATCCTGAATTTGCAGGGGCCATGACGGACGATGATGCTGCTGGTTGTGGGCTTGCTGATGACGACGGTGGGTGCAATAAGGTGTGGTGAGGTAAGTTGCATATCCTGCAGGCACCTGATTTGCAGCTCTCACCGGGATGTACTTTCAGGCAATTGTTGCACAGCTTCATCCTATTGACGTGAGCGAGTCGGTCGTCGTGGTTCATGTGAATGAACTTACCACATTGGTAGAGATGGTGGTTTGGTTTGTTGCAGACGTTGCAAAACGGAGGGTTCGTGGCGACGAATGCGGTAGCACCTCGGGACTGAGGTGGAACCCTTGAAGGTGGCTTGAAGGGCACGCTGGATTTCGGGCGAACTGGTTGAGCAGATTGCAGAGCAAAACTGCGAGACTCGACGAACTTGAGGAAGCACTGAAGATCGATGTTTGCTTCATCCATTTCCGCCATCTTTTGACACCACAATTGCTTCGTATCTGGATCCACCTTTTCGCTCAAGATGAACAGGAGCCACGTGTCACGGTCTTCCCTATTCATGGCATGGAGTGCACGAATAACCTCGTCCGACACGTCGTGGATCGATCGCAAGCCGTGAGAAGAGGGGGATGTCAGCGTTGGCTGCGCTAGAAACCGCTTGATATGCTGATTAGCGATCTCACGTGGCTTATCGTACCTGGATTTCAGCTTCGTCAGTGCCGGTTGGTAGTTGGCATCCTCGATCTTGAGGTGAGAAATCAAGGACGCCGCCTCACCAGCAAGGTTGGTTTTGAGGAAGTACAGCTTCTGGCTGTCCTTCAGCGTTGGGTTTTGATGCACCAAGCTGTCGAACAGGTCGTAGAACGATTGCCATTCCAGATAATTTCCGCTGAAAACGGGCATATTCATCCGAGGCAACTTTAGATCCGAGAGAGGGGATGAGGCGGCGTTGCTGTGTACGACGGCAGAAGAGCTGGAGCCGGCGGCCATGTTGGAAGACATTATCCGAAGAAACTCGGCCTGCTGATCCGCAAGCTGTCTGATGACGTCACTCTGCGGAACTTGTTGAGAAGCAGCACTATCGCGATCCTTCACTACCTTTAGCAGTTTCAATAAACGGGTTTTCAGCGAAATGTAGCATGCTTCAAATTTTCCTTAACGGTGCACTGCATCATTATAGTCTTCTTCTTCTTCACTAATATCGAGAATCTTCTTATGCACGGCACAAAAAGGCCGCCCACACCTCACTAAGAGCGTCTAGCTCGGTTTGAACATCGACTTCTTCGGCCGCTTCTGGCCTGATTTTCTCCACTGTATCCGAAATACGTTTTAGTCGCGGTTCAAGCGATTTCCGTTCGCGGACGAGTCTATCCATCTTGGTGGATTTCGCGCACTTATTGTTCACAGTCACTGATCGTTTTACACCTCACTTGTTCTGCACCACTGAGATGCCAAATGGCAGAAGCACTCGGGGCCGGTATGACGGCGACAGGGCCAAATTACGGGCACTAGCGGTCACAGAAAACGCGGTTCGCGGCGAAATATTCACGATCCGGCTCGAAGGACCATATGTAAGCGTGAGGGTCCGAAAAAGCGCGCGGAAACGGGTTCACAAAGCGGACAAACTACCGGCGAACTTGGGGGAACCGGGATAGAATTGAAAGACGCGTGTTACTTTAACAATTCAATTCGTACTACTATTTGACTATTCATATGGGGGGTTTATATAATTCGGCAAAACAAAAGGCTGAAGGCCTAGAAAATTCTCTATGCAAATCAAATGGAGGAGAGAGACAGAGATTTGGGATGCTGCAATCGGCGGTTGCATTATTCTCTGGGCAAATGAGATACTTTTTTACTGCTGCTGCTGCGAGTAGGGTAGCGCCCCTTATTCTCGTCCCAACAAAACCTTTACACCACTTATTTGCTAACTCACTGCATCATCACTCACTTACTGGCTTACTCGCTCCAGGATTCACCAACTAAGACACTCACGAACCCACCAACTTATTAAACTTCTTCGTCCATTAACGTTGAACCATTCGTCATTGAAATCATCGTCATCATCAAATATTTGAAAGCAGTTTTTTCGTTCAAATCAAACATTTTTGGATCGAAAATAGATTCACTGTATTCCACATGAGAAACAGAATACAGTGAATACATTTTCGTGACCATTGTTTTGCTTTACAGCGAAAAAACTGCTTTTCTATTTCCGAAAAATGATGACGAATGCTTGAGCCTTAACTGACGCACACCCCGCTGACGTAGTGCAAGTTTAGGGGGTCAAAACCCAATGCACGATCAGGGATTAATAGTTTACTCACTACATCACTCACTTATCCACTCATTTACTTAGACTTTCACTCACCAACAGGGTAACTATCTCACTGATTCACTAACACACTAACCTACTAGCTATCTCAATCATACGCTTACGTGCTCATTTACTTAGGTTCGTCACCACAAGCGGGAGAGGGGGTGTACGTGAAAGTGTGACAAGCAATGCAACTCACTACATACCTCATTATCTCTTTCTATGCCTCACTTACTCACTCACTCACAAACTCACTCTATTACACACTCACAGGTATCAGGTATCAGAAGGCCGGCTCCAGAGGCACGTTATCCTCCATTTAGGACATTTGTGACATCGCCCTAATAATAGGTATTCTATCTATGATAATAGCCTATTTCATCATCTACCTGAGGGAAAGGAAGGAAATAAGGATAAGGATGGGGATAAGGACAGGTAGAAAAATAGGAAAAAAAAACCTTGAAAAGGGTACTAACGAATAAGCGTACCACAATCAGGCTTGATAATCCTCCTCGAAATCAAAAGAGTTTTGCAACATGCTCTAGAGCGGTGTTTTGCTTTTGCCTCGTCGCGAGGGAGCGAACGAACCCCAAACAGAGAGGCAATAAAAACTGAGCGAGGAAGAGGGGAACGAAAAAAGAGCCGATGATTATTTCGGGTTTTTGAATGCGATTTTCGCCTCGAGAGTCTTTCTTTGTATGGGAGTGGAACTCGTGAGAGCTTTTTGAGTGTGAGTGGACGTGAGACACACAACAAGCAATTATGAGTGTTGGACGAACTCCTCGCTGCGCGGCAAGCTCGCGCTCGCTGCTGTTGAGGATTTGCGTTGTGATTTCTGAGTTTTATTTTCACTCCTCAGAAAATCGCCGAAACCGCTTACTCATTTTCTCGCGAGGGAGTTTCTGTCAAGCCTGACCACAATGGGTTCAATCGGCACCCTGAAAAGGGCACTGTAATAACGCATAAAGCGAAAGAGAGCCTACAGCTCTTTACCACAGCGGGTTTTTTTTTTCAACCCATTTATTTGACAGGCTCATGCGTGCCTAGCACTTAACGGAGCCAAACTACATTATTGTAAGAATAGTACTTTTACAACTGAAAACTAACACAATTAACTTTTACGCGCTGTCTCCTTCGGACGTAGCATCTTCGTTGATGTCGAACCCGCAGCAGCAAACTGAGCACGACGTTCGGCCGCACTGCTGCGACTGCACGTGGTATTGAATGTCGACCATCACCTAAGGCCTTGGAAAATAGTCGCCATAATTGTGTCTTTCATTCAACGCACAATAATAATACGGCGGTAAGTAGTTTGCAATAACTAACTGACGATACCTGTACAAGTGTACAATGTATGTAGTTTCCAAAGCAGCGAGAACTATTATTTTACCTCCTGCTTACCTGCATCTGCTGGGTAGAAAACGCTCGGCATGGGAGTTGGTGACCGAGAATCTCCGTTATTGTAAGAGATTATTTGACAGCTTGATGCTACGTTCACACTGTGCTCCACTAGCGTGCACAAGGGGTGGCAAGGGGTGGGGCACTTGCCCCCCCTTTTATAAAAAAATACATTCCATGCGCCATCTGAGCATCTCATATGTCATCTAAGCATTTAATTCACATTTGAATTTTACAGGATTCATTTTGGCATATCGTACACCAAATTGTATTTCATGTGCCTGATCCATCCTGGCTTCCGTACCGCAGTAAATTCTATGCACCATTTTGCAATCACGCAATGTTGAGGATCACTGAATCATGGTGACAACTAATGCACCACTGACACATACAATTTCTTAGTATCTCATTGCACAACCATGATGTTCTCAGAATCATCTAGGCTGATCTCACGCACCATCTTTTAACTAAGGGGCTGTCCATAAACCACGTGGTCATTTTTTTGGGACTTTTCAACCCCCCCCCCCCCTGCGTGGTCATTAGTCCATACAAAAATTTTTATTTGTCCATACAAAATGGTCATTGGCCGAACCCCCCCCCCCCCCCCCTAATGACCACGTGGTTTATGGACAGCCCCTAATTAGTGATGTCAGCACCATATTTGCATAACATGCACCATTTTGGCCATGTCGATTTCTGTGCCACATTGAGTTTCCTGCACCATTTTTGAAATCCGTGCTCCTACATATGGAATATGTTGAATATAAGAGAATCATGGTAATACTAATGCACCATACAGTAGGGTGGGGCTAATTTCAAAAAAATCTCTCCGATATATGATTTCCCAAGTGGAACATGATCTACTAGTCGAAATAAGTCAGCTGTACAAAAATTAGCGATTTCGGTTGATATTTAGGGGTGGCGCGAAGGGTTCAAGTGAAATTTTTGCT
This sequence comes from Aedes albopictus, assembly GCF_035046485.1. Lineage (NCBI taxonomy): Eukaryota > Metazoa > Arthropoda > Insecta > Diptera > Culicidae > Aedes > Aedes albopictus. Next base: position 304,420,419 of record NC_085136.1, read on the forward strand.
AGAACAAACTTTCAAAAATCATTTCAAATTTAATTTTCAAACTTATTTTTTCTAGACTAAATCGGTGATTCTAGAACCCAATTGAGCCAAATTTGTGCTCAAAATTGCGATATCTCTACTGGTTTCTGAGATATTTGAAAAAAAAATTTCGTTTTTCAGTATTTTTTTGGGTTTGGTACCAAAATATGACATTTTTCTCAAATATCTCGGAAACCAGTGGAGATATCGCAATTTTGAGCACAAATTTGGCCCAATTGGGTTCTAGAATCATCGATTTAGTCTAGAAAAAATAAGTTTGAAAATAAAATTTGAAATGATTTTTGAAAGTTTGTTCTAGCAAAAATTTCACTTGAACCCTTTGCACCACCCCTTAATATTAACCGAAATCGCTCATTTTTGTACAGCTGACTTATTTCGGCTAGTAGATCACTTTCCACTTGAGAAATCATATATCGAAGAGATTTTTTGAAATTAGCCCCACCCTAACCATACAGGTGCAGCTCATTTGCATTCCATGCACCACCATGATGTTCACAGAAACATCTAAACACCATCTCACGCGTCATCCAAGCATTTAATTCACATTTGAATTTCATAAGCTCCTTTTTGCCATATCGTACACCACATTGTTTTCCATGTACCTGATCCATGTTGACTTCTGCACCACATTGAATTATATGCACCATTTTTGCAATTCTTGCAAATTGGTCTAACTACGCAATGTAGGTAGAGAATCACTGAATCATAGAGGCAACTAATGCACCAATGACACATATAATTTCTTTGTATTCCATGCACAACCATGATGTTCTCTGAATCATCTAGGCATCCATGCTGATCTCACACACCATCTCTTAACTAATTAGCGATGTAAGCACCAAATTTGCATAACATGCACTGCCCCCACTCGCATAACAGTCCCATATGAATAGGAAACCCAGCAAACATGAGACTGTTATGCGAGTGGCGGCAGTGCACCATTTTGGTATTTCGTATTCCAAAACTACCCTTAGCCATAAAAAAAAGTCGAGTTACGCTGATTAACGGTGACAACTAATACAGCACACTAACATCATGCACCTTCTTCAAAGCGTTCACAGAATCATCTGGTTATCCACGCATTATGCTGATCTTATACAGTCTTTTAATCAACTAGGAATCTAATGCATCATACTGATATGTACCATCATTATAGTTCATGTATCATCAAAGCTTTTCAAGTACCATTTCATTTATTATATCATCTAGGCGTCTGATGCACCATTGCGAGCATCACATAAAATACTTTTATTTTGTATTCTTTGCACCATTTTTGCATTTCGTGCACCTAATCATGCAACATGTTGATAATTTAGCGTCATGCGCCTTATTCAAAGCTTTCCATGCACCATTTTGGCATTCACTATATCATCTAGGCATCTTATGTACCATTACGATGTGGTTTACATTTGAATTTGATGCACCATTTTGGCATTTCGCATACAAAATAGCATTCCATGTACATGGGCCATGTTGGTTTCTGTGCCACATTGAGTTTCCTGCACCATTGTACGAATTGCAAGTGCACCTTAAAATTGAACATGTTGAGTATAACAGAACCATGGTAATACTAATGCACCATAGTGACATCATGCAGCTTTTTTGCATTCCATACACCACCATGATGTTCACAGAATAATCTATGCACCATCTCACGCACCATCTTTGAATCATTTATATGTCTAATGTGAAATCTTGCACCAATCTTGGTTAAATTTCATGCACTTCTAAAGCTTTCCAAGCGTAATCGTGGCGTTCACTATATCATCTAGGCATCTATTGCACCATTATTACTATATAAAGTCGTACATCAAAATAACATTCCATGTACCATGTCAACTCTAATGCATCATACTGACATCAGCACCATCTTTGAATGTCATGCTCCAAATCAGCATTTCATGCTCGCCGGTCGAGAAAAAAAATCCGGGCGCCGACAAGTGAGTCGCGTCCAGTGTATTTCTGTGTGGAATAGACTAAAGGTTTCTGCTCCCTAGTGGAATGGAGACGCGCGATAGCATTTTCTTTTTGACTAGTTTCTGCGTCGAAAAGTGGTCGGTTGTTAACGGCGGTTTGTGTATATTGATCCATTGTCAAATCATATCACCAACCATAGGTGACTCCCGGACTGACAATGTACCTTACCCTACTAAAAAAAAAATCCTTCCTGAGACAAACGTGGAGATGCAGCGATTCGCGGTCTTTATAACAACGTTTGTCTTACTAACATTCCCTCCCATCCTCGATGACCGTAAGGACGTGGCCGGCGCCGTTATTGACTCTATTAAAGTTGAGAGCTCTCGAACTGTGTACATTGAGAATAGTAAGCTAGTCCCAAGCCCTATTCATTGGTTCCCTGTGCAATTTCGATTGCTCTGGTCAATCACGGAGTAGCAACTACGAATTGTGCGGTCATCTATGCTCATGCTCATGCTATGCTCATGAATCCCTTAAAGATTTCCCTAAGATTTCGTTCATGATTTTCCTGGAACTTTTATGGCGTACGGTATACAGTGTACCGCACAGTTCACCAGTTGTGATTTAAGAACATCAATCCCCTGAGATGACAGTTATACGTTCCGCCCATGCTCAAAGTATCGCAGGAATGGGAATCCCTGCGGGAGTTCCCGGAGGAATTCCCGAGGGAGTTCCCGGAGGAACCCCGGAGGGAGTTCCCGGAGGAACCCCGGAGGGAGTTCCCGGAGGAACCCCGGAGGGAGTTCCCGGAGGAACCCCGGAGGGAGTTCCCGGAGGAACCCCGGAGGGAGTTCCCGGAGGAACCCCGGAGGGAGTTCCCGGAGGAACCCCGGAGGGAGTTCCCGGAGGAACCCCGGAGGGAGTTCCCGGAGGAACCCCGGAGGGAGTTCCCGGAGGAACCCCGGAGGGAGTTCCCGGAGGAACCCCGGAGGGAGTTCCCGGAGGAACCCCGGAGGGAGTTCCCGGAGGAACCCCGGAGGGAGTTCCCGGAGGAACCCCGGAGGGAGTTCCCGGAGGAACCCCGGAGGGAGTTCCCGGAGGAACCCCGGAGGGAGTTCCCGGAGGAACCCCGGAGGGAGTTCCCGGAGGAACCCCGGAGGGAGTTCCCGGAGGAACCCCGGAGGGAGTTCCCGGAGGAACCCCGGAGGGAGTTCCCGGAGGAACCCCGGAGGGAGTTCCCGGAGGAACCCCGGAGGGAGTTCCCGGAGGAACCCCGGAGGGAGTTCCCGGAGGAACCCCGGAGGGAGTTCCCGGAGGAACCCCGGAGGGAGTTCCCGGAGGAACCCCGGAGGGAGTTCCCGGAGGAACCCCGGAGGGAGTTCCCGGAGGAACCCCGGAGGGAGTTCCCGGAGGAACCCCGGAGGGAGTTCCCGGAGGAACCCCGGAGGGAGTTCCCGGAGGAACCCCGGAGGGAGTTCCCGGAGGAACCCCGGAGGGAGTTCCCGGAGGAACCCCGGAGGGAGTTCCCGGAGGAACCCCGGAGGGAGTTCCCGGAGGAACCCCGGAGGGAGTTCCCGGAGGAACCCCGGAGGGAGTTCCCGGAGGAACCCCGGAGGGAGTTCCCGGAGGAACCCCGGAGGGAGTTCCCGGAGGAACCCCGGAGGGAGTTCCCGGAGGAACCCCGGAGGGAGTTCCCGGAGGAACCCCGGAGGGAGTTCCCGGAGGAACCCCGGAGGGAGTTCCCGGAGGAACCCCGGAGGGAGTTTCCGGAGGAACCCCGGAGGGAGTTCCCGGAGGAACCCCGGAGGGAGTTCCCGGAGGAACCCCCGAGGGAGTTTCTGGAGAAATCTCTGCGGGATGCTGTGATAAATGTGATGTAAAATGAATTTGACAATAAGAAAGTATGGTATTATAGGATTTATTCATAAGACCAGCTTTCAGTTCCTATTTATGATTTAAACACTAGTTTTGTGCAATCTGACGCAGGATTTTGAATAAATCGCGATAATTTTTTGAAACACTATTCATGGCGTACGGTATACAGTGAACCGCACAGTTCACCAGTTGTGATTTAAGAACATCAATCGCCTGAGATGACAATTGTACGTTCCGTCCATGTTCAAAGCATCGCAGGTTTGGAAACTGCCTTGCCAACTCTAGCATATCCCTGTCGAACAACCAGCATAGAGATTTCAACACAAATCGCTTAAGATGTGGGTTTGGTGGCATATTAACTATCCGGGTACGAATATTCTTCAAAATGAGTTCTTCTAGTCGATCTAGATGCTCCAACTCAAGAAGGCTGATGCAAGGCTTTAGAAACCTAGTGGATTTGTCGGAAACTTTTAGACGTTGAAGTCCTCGGAAGTTTTGGCAGATGTGTCTAAGTCCCCTATCGATGGTGTAATCGCCTTTCAGTGTAACACTCATGTCGATTACGTTCGGTAACAGATGTCGTAGTCGTTCAATCGAACTCTCTTCACAATTGGAAATTACCAGGCTAAGACTTTTCACGCTCACCATTGGGCTGCATTTCAAGCTGATATCTGGAACATCATTGACTTCTCCGAGGCCTAACGTCTGAAAAAGTTAGTAATTAGTTAGTAACACAGATTAAACTTTAACTTTAACTTACCCTCAAGTACTTTAGGCGCCCCAACGAACGAAATGGGATCACATTGAAGCGGGGACTCTTGAATTTGAGCAATTCGATTGCTGGGCATGCCTCAACTATCACATCCAGCACTATCTCCTTGATGATGAAATCGAGTCTGACTTCCTTCAGCAGCTTAAATCCAGCGAAAAATGTTCGTAGAACCCAATCGTTATCCGTATCGCACAGGTTTCCGCCAATGTTCAGCACTTCGGCCTCTGGAAACTGAATCTGTTCCAAAGGAATGAAGTAGTCCGTTGAATAAAAGTACAGGTTCTTAAGCTGTGGAGCCAGTCGTCGCAAAACAGGCAGGAAGTTCCTTCCTTCCGCTGGTTCTGATAATATGATGTCGAGCTGATTCACATGAGAAACATCTAGATTTTCGATTTGCAATGCGAATTCTTCCAGCGGCTTCAACGGAGGTATTTCAAAGCCCGGATAAACATACTCGTCATCGAAGTTCAATCTAACTATCAAATGCTGCAGCTTCGGCAAAAGGCTCAGTACCATGCACAGCTGATTTGTATTCAAATGTCCCATACACTGGAGACTCTCCACATCTGCGCCGAACAGTTCCAAAATCGCCAATATATTTTGGAAACAAAATTCGCTGCAACCATGCGTATGCAAGAAAACGAGCACATTTCTGTAACGGCGTTTACTCCTGCGCAGGAATTGAACTTGAACTTGGCATGTAAACTCTAATTGGATTCGGAGAACCACTTTGCGCAAAAATCGACGATAAAACGCCAACCTTTCCCACTTTGCACAAACGAGCGAAGCCGACTTTCGATTCGACAACGGAAGAAATGAGAATATGTGCTCCAACACTTCTTCCGGAAGGTCTTGGATGGGGAAAACTTCGTTGCTCATCGCGTTACCCTTTGGTTATTCCTTTTTTACTGAATGCACCTTAGTTTCCTCTACCTAGGCATATTACTTGTGCCACAAATCGCCTCTGTTGAGTTCAAGAGTACAAATGTTTGCTCTATTCCAAATGTCCTTACAGTTAAGTTGCCAAGTCATAAGGTACATAAGAGAAAGGAGGAAAGCAGATTGCAATAACTAAATGGCAACATGTGTGTGTATATATGGTATTTCCAAGCACAATTTGACTTACTGCGTACCTGAATCTACTCAGCATGGTACAATTCATACATTGATGGGCAGATAAGAAAGACGCCCAATGAGCAGACACTGCGCGCAGTGAAATTTCGATACGGCAGGTACCGCAGGTAGTGAAATCCGATTTTAAGTATACATGAAAGGGGAAATGAGTAAAAGCAGCATGCCGTACTGTGTACATGCTATGACAGTGTCCTTTTTTTGTTCTCTACCTCTGGTACCTATCCAGGTGTTGTGACTTACTACCGTGTCCGCACTTCGCATGGTAGATTAAACGATTCCTCTGGCGGTTTCACATCGAAAGTAAAATAGAATACCCTGAATGAACAACATACGACACAAAACATAAAACAAGCTCTGTTTCTCAGTCTAGAGGTCTCTAGAATAACGAAGGTCGTTCAGTCTAACTTGTCCTGAACTTGAGTTCTGATAATACTATGGGCTTGCTGTGTCACATGCACGGGTTTCGAACACATTTAAGACCAAATCTGGCGAGACACACTGAACCGGTTACGGAGCACTACCGGAAAGCTCCAACGTGGTTTGAGAAAGTTCTCTTGCTAACTGTTCATCAGATTATTTAAAAAAAAAGCCGCAATGTGATGTGGCGTATGCATGGGTTTGGCTACATCTGGCGGGACACCCGGAACCGGTACAGAAACACTATCGGTAGTCTGAAATGTGGTCTGGGACTATTTTCTTGCTAACCGTTCATTAGGTAATCGAAAAACAGCCGCCTTTTTATGTGCCGTATAGGTGGGTTTGTTTCACTTTTACATTTGACCACTTCCGATGGGACACCCAGAACCGGTTCCAGGACACTATCGGTTGTCCTGAAAATGGTATGAAACCATTTTCGTACTAACCGTCATTAGGTTATCAAAAATACTTTGATGTACCTCATGCATAGGTTTTGATTTATTGTTTATTATGTGGATTTATTGACAATTATCGGTGACAAATTTCGGAATCGGTTCTGGAACAGTCCTTAATTGTCCAAAATATTATCTGAGACTATTTTCTTGCTAACTCTTCATCTTTACAATTCAGAAACTCCGACAAGACACTCGAAATCGGTTCCGGAACACTGCCGGTAGTCTTTAATGTGATCTGAGGCAATTTCCTGCCAAACCATTTATCAAGTCATCATGGTTCACATTTACATTTGGGCACTTCAGGCGGGATACTCTAAACTGAATCCGGGACACTATCTGTAGTCTGAATTGTGGTCTGAGACTTTTTTCTGACTGACCTTTCTTCAGGTTATCGAAAAAGTGACTATTTTGTGTGTCACATGCATGGGTTTGATTCTTTTCTACAGTTGGGACACCCGGAACCGGTTCCGGGAAACTATGGGTTTTCTCAAATATGACCTGAAACTATTTTCTTGGCAATCATTCATCGGGCTACGTATAGATCCGCAATTTGATGTGTCGCAAGCATTAGCATCATTTTTATACAAATATATCCACTTTCGACGGGACACCCGAAACCGATTCCGGAACACAACTGGTAGTTTCTAAAGTGGTATGAGCATATTTTCTTTCTAACCGTTCATCAGGTTATCGAAAAAGCCGCTGTTTGCTGTGTCGCTTGCATGGGTTTAGTTCATTTTTATATATGGCCACATCCTGTGGGACACCCGGAACCGGTTCCGGAACACTACCGCTTCAGATATGGTATGAGACTATTTTCCTGCTTACCGTTCATCAGGTTATCGAAAATACCACGGTTTGCTGTGTCGCATGCATGGGATTGTAGCATTTTCATATTTGGCCCCTTTGTGGGATATCGATCTGGAACACCTAAATGACGTTAACTCTGGAATGGCTGGACCGATGAGTGAACATATAGCCTTTCCAGTACATTTGGAGTACGAGAAAGGCAAAAATAAAAATATTTGGCCCTAGCTGCGGTAAAAAAAGCAAACCAATATAATAAACTATAAATCATGGGAAGAGAGCAAATGCCTTACTTTGTAAATGCATTGCGGATATAGCCATAGCATCAAGCAGGAGTAGGATGGATTGGGCATCACAGCCTCCGCCACGGGCAGCAATTCAAATAGATGGAAAAATAAACTCAACTTCACCTACACAGTTTATTAACCGTGACAAAGTTGCACGCTTCGAAGTGATAGCTCTACAATTCGTAGAAGCAAGGAAATTTGCACTGCTTATCCATACTTTCCGAGAGATGAGGATGATGTGTACCGTCTTCTAGTAAAAAGTTCAACGTTTATCTCAATTAAAGCAGAATGAAGATTTCATTAGAGGTTGCGATGTAAATATGTCCATCGGAGGATATGGGCTAGCACAAACATCGTTGATTTAGGTGATCATCTCTGCTCTAAGATACAATTTTATGCACCTACCTATCTTGGTAATTTGTTGGCTACCTTGAAGGTTTACTCCATCACAGAGCGTATAACCCTTTCGGGACGAACGAGCACAATAATTGTGCTGTTGAGCAATACAAGTTTTGCGTAGTTTCTTCATCTGTTTAGTATATGTTTCAGAGAAGAGAATTGTCTGGGAACAGGTAATGACTTGGTTGAAAATATGTGTGGAGACTTTTAGTGGCTAAGCTGTCTTTATTCTTAAAAAATTCCACGTAGGTTCACCAAGTGTTTACTCAGTCATGTACCAAAAAACTAAAATCAGTACAGTTAAAGTTAGCCGAAACACTAGAGACAAAACGAGAACATTATTTTTTCCCTAATGAAGGCGCCATTCCTAAGTGCCGAGACGTTGGGTAAACAATAAACCCGTTTTAAGAATAAAGAATGCGTAGCCACTAAAAGTCTCGAGCTAAAGTAACACCCAGACATCCACAAATCACATACGTATGTACGCTGTACATCGTATAAAGTACTATTTAACCTCACTATCCCATATATATATATATGGGCTATATATATATATATATATATATATATATATATATATATATATATATATATATATATATATATATATATATATATATATATATATATATATATATATATATATATATATATATATATATATATATATATATATATATATATATATATATATATATATATATATACGGCTGAATGACAATTTTAATCGCATACAATGTTATTTTTTGAACTTATTGCGATGTATCTGGTAAAATCATATAATAGTGCAAATTAACTTTTATAATGTATAACTACATCGTAGTAGACGATATTCTGATGTATTATTGCGACGAAATTTACTTATTCGCAAAACAATTCGAGCGGACTCGCAAAGTGTCAATTGAATTCGCAGAATTGCGCACTGCGATGATTATACGACTTCGCTTGGTACTTTTCTTATTATGTCAGTGAAAATCGCATTGGTGTACAAACTAAATTGCATAAACGTAAACATAAACTCGTTAAAATGTGCATACAAACTCGCATAAGCTAGAATCGTTAACGTTGGTATATTGCGATGTGATATGTGATAACAATGAAAGAGGTGCTGTTGGAGTGCCAAAAAGCTACAAGAGAGTTAACAGTCATGATTATGATTACAAAATAAGTTATAAAGTCATCATTATTATTTTAATGACCTGATAATTTATAATGGGTGGTGCTAGCAAGAGATAGGTAGTGATAAATGTGCAGAAAATCACGTTTCGTCATTTTGAGCTCTAAATAGCGCACGGAAACCAAGTGCATTCCAACACTGAGGTGAGTTAGAAGGTCATGACATTTAATCAGTGTGATTCATAAGTAGTGTTTGGTGCTCAGTGTGAAGTGTGGTTCAAAAATCCAAAGGTTCTTAGTTCGATACTGAGGTGACAAGAATTTTTTTTTTGAATACTATTAAGTCGCATAAGATGATATATTACGTCGCAATAGTGAACACCGTGCATCGCATAAGATATCGCCTGAAGTCTCATAACGTTATTATTTATCCGTCAATGCACGTATAGCGCCTCCACTTTTGTACGCATAAGGCACCTTTACTGCATCTTATGCGATGTAACTTTACTGCATAAAAGTACGTATAACATGAACATAAACTCCATTGTACGTGTAAATTGGTTGTCTGGGCAGTCGTTCCCTTAAACAAGTATTTGTAGGAGACAAAACGGAAGCTGAATTTGTTGCGTAAAGCCTGTATCCGCAATAATCGGGACTCAGAAGTACGTCAGTAGATCTGTAATGAATTGATAAAATTGGCCAAATAATTGACTGAGAAGTCTTTGATGTATGTTGATTATTTGTGCCAAATTTCATAAAAATCGATGCATTACTTTAAATTGGGGATGAAAAACAAACAGACGTGTTTTTAAGCATTTTGTACAATCATGATCAATTTTCATTCGCATACTACATGGTTCTTTTACGCTGCAATTCAAAGTTATGTGATCAAAATTATGAAATTTTGTTAGCAGTTATGATACTTTCTTGAAAAATTTTATCAACTTTGATCAAATGGTTTGAAAGCTATTGGTGTTGATAGGGGTGAGTGTAAGTGAAAATTTTTCGAGTTTTTCATGTACGATTTTTACCTATTCATACCTTTTGAATTTCTCTGAAAATATTCTTGACATTTTCACAGAAGTTAGTTGATTATGTGTATACTATGCCTGCAAAATTTGATGATTATTAGTAAAGTACTTTCAATAGTACATTCGAAACAATGAGAGGTGCTGACTAACTGCTGTCTGAGGGGCCAAAATCACGCTAGGTCCCAATACATGTTCAGACTATAAAATTGTTGATAGTGCATCGATTTTTTTTTAAATTTTGCTTCTGCAACAAATGTAGATTAAGAGATTTTTCTTCAAAATTTCAGCTTTTTTCTTTGCCAAATTCAAAAGTTACAGCGCTGACAAGCAAAACTAGGGGCTGTACGAAATACAATGGCGCACATTCTACTCTTTCGTTGCTACAACAAAAAGTACTGCACCGATTCACATGAAATTTTATAGGTGAAATGAACACATCTTAAGATGATATTAGACAAAATTTGAGCAATTTCAATGTATCTTTTGCAGAATTACAGCTGTATTTCTGTGTCCCGATTATTGCGGATACAGGCTTTACTTTTCAACTCGTAAATAATCGGTAGATCTTTTTTTTTATCTGTGTTAACGATATTTTTAGCCCTAGGCTAGTTCAACTCGGGACCCACGCTTTACTTCCCTTCAGAAGGAAGAACTCACATTTAGCGAGTTTGTCGGGAGTGGGATTCGATCCCAGGTCCTCAGCGTGATAGTCAAGTCTTCTAACCATCACACCAGGTCCGTTCCCCTATGGAGAAGTTGTTCAGAACATCCATATATCGCACATGATGGACAAATAACTTCAAAATTCGCTCACTCGGTGGCGCAAACGATGCATCAAAGATTATATACCGAAGAGACCATAAGCACTCTATTTTATCTTTTTGGGCTTATAAGGCTAAGAACAATATAGAGCACGACAGTTCTATGGCAGCACAATATTGGCACGCAAGGCGAATAAGCGGGCATCCATAAAGTACGTCACGCTTAGAAGGGGAAGGGGGGATTGGCGAAACTGTAACAAGCAATGAATTAAGTATGGGAGAAATCGGTACAAAGGGGGGAGGGGAGGTCGAAAATTCCCAATTTCAGCGTGATGTACTAAATGCATGCTCCCTAGTAGTGCCTGCTGGTTACCAAAGTGTGGCCGAGGTTCATGAATACTTTTTGAATTCCGAGATCTTCTCAAGGGTTTTTTCCCGGACTCCTTTAAGGATTTATTCCGGAATTCCTTCTTGGATTCCTTCAATGATTCCTCCCGCGATTCCATAAGGGTTCATCGGAGTTCTTTTAAGCATAACTCCCGGGACTTCTATCAGTATTCTTGCTGACTTGCTTTAGGAATGTTTTTACGGATTCCTTCAGAGATTTCTTCCACGGTTCCTTAGTTGATTTCTCATACGATTCCATTAAAAATTTTTGCCGAAATTTCTTGAGATATTTCCTCTGAGTCATCAAGGATTCATCCAGGAATTCTCATCCAAGAATCGTCCCTGGGTTTTTGGAGATGTCTCCTGGGGTTTATGAATGTAGACGCTCCAACTTGTTCAAATTTTTAGAGGGTGGGGAGCAAAGCCTGTTTTTTCCAAAATTTTGCATGCGAAAATATAAAAAAAATATACTCCCTTAGGGATTCCTCCAGGAATTGTTATTTAGGGATTCCTTCAGGAGCTCCTTCAGGGATTCCTCCAGGAACTCCTTCAGGGATTCCTCCAGGAACTCTTTCAGAGAATCCTTCAGGAACTTCTTCAGGGATTGTAGTTTAAACAGCTGCCATCTTGAATTTGAAGCCGCTATCTTTTATTTTAGGCTACCATCTTGGACTCCGGACCGGACATCTTCTACATATTACATATTTTCATATTGCATGATTTTAGGGCGAAAACCTCCATTAAATAGCCGCCATCTTGGGTTTTGGACCACCATCTTGCATATTCTGGTCGTCATTTTTCGACTCCGGATATCTTTCCCATACCAAATACACCCATATTGCATGGTTTTAGAGCCTAAAACTCCATTAAACAGCCTTTAAATATTTTAGAGCCTAGAACTCTATTAAACAGCCGCCATCTTGGATATTCTGGTCATCATTATTTGACACCAGACATCTTTCCATATCATATATTGCATGGTTCTAGGGGAAAAAACTCCAATAAACAGCCGCCATCTTGAATTTAGAGCCGCCATATTGGATTTTAGGCTGCTTCGGTATTCTGGTCGCTATTTTTGGACACCAGACATCTTCTCCATACAAAATATACCCATATTGCCGCATGGTTTAAGGTCCCAAAACTCCATTAAACAACCGCCATCTTGAATTTGGAGCCGCCATCTCGGATGATCTGATCGCCATTTTTGGACTTCTATTTAGACATCTTCCTCTTACCAAATATACCCATATTGCATGGTTTCAGAGCCTAAAACACTATTAAACAGCCGCAGTCTTTAATTTTGAGCTGCCATATTGGATTTTGGGCCGCCATCCTATATATTTTGATTGGTATTTTTACGACTCTAGAAATCTTCCCCATTACAAATATACCCATATTGCATGATTTAAACAGCCGCCATCTTCAATTTTAAACCGCCATCTAGGATATTTGAGTCGTCATTTTTGGACTTCAGATATCTTTCGCATACCAAATAAAGCTATATTACATGGTTTTAGAGCCTAAAACACAATTAAATAATCGCCATATTGAATTTGGAGCCGCCATCTTGGATTTTAGACCACCATCTTCGATATTCTGGTCGCCATTTTAAGACATCTTGGTTCAGTTCAGTTCAGAACTTGGGGATTGGTTCAGTTTCATATACGGCCAGTCCTACCGGTGCGGATCACTGAAACGGCCATAACTCCGGAACGCCGCGACCAATCCGGACCATTTTCAATAGCAAACAATGCGGTAAAAATCCGGTTTGATTCGAGCTATAATTCGAAAAATCGGCCAACGGGAAGTGCCTCAAAAGTGAGTGAACTTATTTTGCGCACGGACATACATACATACACACATACATACATCATCTCAATTCGTTGAACTAAGTTGATTGGTATATGTGAGTTGAACCTCCGAGTCTTCTATCGAAAACTCGTTTTTTGAGTGAACATATAGCCTTTCAGTATACTTTGGTGTACGAGAAAGGCAAAAATGAAATCTTTAAAAACTCATATTTTGCTTGACCTATTAAAAATTTAATATTCTACAAGTTTATTTGAAAATTAATTTTCGAAAGATTCATAAAAAAATATTGGTTAACATTGCAAAAGTTATGGCACTTTTGTATTACTCGAAAAGTCAATTTTGAGGCGATTGCGACCCCTCTAAATCTCAACATTTTTGACTCAAACTCAAATGTTTCTCTTTTTATGTCAATTGAATCCAAAAGTGCTTACGAATTTCAGGTTTCAACAACTTTTGAGAAATAAGCCGCAACCTAGTGGACAATAGCAAAAGCAATATTCAGTGCAGTCATGGTAGAATCAGTGCTGGTCACTCAAGGTTTCCAAATAGCAGTGCCCCTATTACTGGTATGGAATCAAATTGCTACTTACTAAAAGTTGCATGAATAGAAATTGCTCATCGTTGAAACCGATCTTCTATGGAGTTTGTTGGTATCGTTCACGTTGGATCATACTTTTACCATTCGAATCATTTCCTTCTGAGAGCATCACTGTACAACAGTACATTCCAGGTGAAATGACCGACGACGACGCCAACTCTCATCGCCGGGGAAACATTGTAATCGAATTAAAATGTAGTAACTGTTTTAATTAAATTCTCGCACTTCTGGTTTTGATGGAACTGTCTAACGTGGTGGACTTCCTCTCCTGCTCTGCAGGAGAGACGAACCAGGTGGGGCTCTGCGTAGCTCAGTTGGTGAACGCGCAGCTGAGGGTGTCCGGGCAAGCTCCCTGAACTTGCCCGGACATTGAGAATGCAAAAACGGTCATTTGGTGAAGGAAGCTCTCTGAAATTAACTTTAAATGTTCAAAAGAGAAGCTTCGTTCCACTTGGAACGTTAAGTCAACAAGAAGAACAAGAAAGCAGGTATCATGCAAAAGAAACTAACTTCACCGGGAGTTGGAGAAAGTTATTCTGACGGGTTGCACCGGCTACGACGAGGACGAAAACGATGTTAATCGTTGCCAGAGACCAAATTTCCTAACACATTTTAAGTACCTGATGGTTGAGTTCTCTTCCGCTCTACGAATCTTAGATAAAAGTGATTGAATCATTCATTGCAATTTGCTGACAGCCAGATTCATGACACCTCAACCGAACATTTCCATTTGAAAAAGTCTCTCGCCCAGTCAAGTACACGCTCTTAAATTAATACCAAAAATGTTTATTAGTCCTGGCATTAAACTGCGTGGGGGATGTTGGCGATTTCTGACCGAGAATTAAAAAAAAACCGACACTGGTGTAGCATTTATTTTAATTCTCAATTATCATCAAATAAAATTTCATTAGTGCTCCCACTGGCTGCTCTGACTGTTGATCCTTTCCTCGTCGTGCGGTCATGTGAAATGTTGAGCGTCGGCTTTCACCGTCAAAAGCGAAAGCACCGGAGAAAGCAAGGAGATAATTGCCCAGTGGCGTCCCGACTAGATTAGAAAAACAAAAAAGTTACAGATTGTGTAATTTTGTAACAACGATTTTTATAACAACGGTTGTTATGGAGCATGTACCATTAGCAGTTGAAATAACATGAAATCTTACAGAACTTTTTCAAAAAAAAAAAATAAAAAAAACAAATTGAGATATAACCATTATAAGTGTTTAGTGCACTGTTTTATTGTAGTTTAGACCCAAACCAATTTAGATCGCTTTCGCACAGTTCAGTATAAGTAAAATTTAGACGAGCTATGTTATCCATTTCCCACACCAATACCAGCCTAGACATGAGCCCGCAAAATTACCGCTTTCAATAGAACCGACTATCATTCGTTCCAAATCCGCCATAGGGAAGACTAGCCAATAAATTAAAGTTTAAATTAAACGTTGGTTTTACCGAATAAAGTTGTAAATGTTTCAATAATAAATCTTGGTGATCTGTTACAACTAAAATGTGTTTATTGGTGGTTTAAACGTAATGATTAAGTGGATTGGACTATGACGGATTGTTGGTGAGCCTTGACATGCGTATAGCATACAGAACCCCACGGACCCAAGACGACTAGGAGCACGGATTCCCACCAACGCTGGTCACTAGACGTAACACAAAATTGGTGCCGTGACCAGGATCCGGCGTTTGGACCCCCAGAAGCTCTTGGAAGGACCCCACGTATGCTAAAACCGCTAAACTACCCGATCGCCATTGCACATCCCATCCCATTGTTCTTGGTCGCCGACCAAAGAATCGGACATCTTGTGACCCTACTGGCAGTTTCGGACCACCAATCGGCGCCCATCAACTGGACTTTTCAAACTGATCCAGTTCAACGGTTTATGAAATTCCAAGGCATATCTTTGTCCTTGACAAGGTTAGTGTGGTTCCAATAAACTTACGTTTCTTTGCGTCTCTACCGGGTCTTAATTTGAAGGGACACGTTCTACTACGACCATCCGCCAAGTTCTGGATTTGAGGATCTCTGTGATTGCTGGTTCCGGATATTGAAATACTAGGCAATTTTCCACCTTGTAGAAGGTGAGTAACGTTCCAACCAATCTACGTTTCCCTGCGTCTCTACCGGATCTTTGTTTCAAGGGAACCTCCGGCCAGCATGACCAAAAAGAAGATGCTACAACTCGAGCAGAAGCGCACCAACATCCTAGCGGCGCTGGATCGGTGCGAGGAATTCTCCCAGAACTGCGATGCTGAAAAGGACCACTATGAAATCACCCTTCGGATCGAAAGCATGGACAAATTATGGAGCTCGTTCGAGGATGTGCAATCTGACATCGAATGCCACGATGAATCCATCCAGGGGGAACCTCAACATATGGCTACGCGCGAGAAATTTGAATCGAAGTTTTTCCGTGTAAAGGGCGTGCTGCTGTCGAAAATACCGGATACGCCGAACCCACATAGCACGCATCAGCAATCTCAACCGAATTCATCGCATCTAGCTGCAGTCAAATTACCGACCATCAACCTTCCTGAATTCAGCGGGGACTACAACCAGTGGTTAACGTTCCATGATACATTCATCGCCTTAATCCACTCTTCCACCGAACTTTCGACCGTGCAAAAATTCCACTATTTGCGGGCGGCGGTAAAAGGCGAGGCGGCTCAACTGATCGAATCGCTCACCATCAGCTCCATGAATTATGCTGTGGCATGGCAGGTTTTGGTCGACCGGTATTCGAACACCTATTTGCTGAAAAAACGCCACCTTCAGACGATGTTGGATCACCCTAAAATGAAACGAGAGTCAGCTAATGGATTACATGGTCTCATCGATGCTTTCGAGAAGCACACGAAGATCTTGAAGCAGTTACAGGAACCTGTCGACGGTTGGAGTACAATCTTAGCACATCTGCTATGCGCTCGCCTGGATGACGTCACACTGAAGTTGTGGGAGGATCATGCTTCTACATTGACGGAGCCGAACTACACTGCCCTCATCGAATTCCTGCAACGGCGGACACGTGTGCTCGAATCCCTTTCGGTTAACTCTTCCCAAGCAGCGCAATCAACTTCGTCACAACCCCTGCCCTCAAAGCGTTTCGGCCCTGCGAAGGTGTATACTCATGCTGCTTCCGATGAGCGAATCTTCAAATGCGTAGCGTGCTCGCTGAATCACCGTTTGGTGGAATGCATCGAATTTCCCAAGATGCCACTGGAGAAACGGCTGGACCTGGTGAACTCGAATCGGCTGTGCAGCAATTGCTTCAGGACGGACCACTTCGTGAAGAACTACCAATCGATATTCCGTTGCAAAACCTGTAGAGGAAAGCACCACACGATGATTCATCCAGGGTTTCCCAACTCGAATTCAGTTTCGAACGTAGCGACGTCAAGAGGATCGGAAGACAGCGAGAACGGGTCACCCTCAACAATAGTCAACACAGTAGCGGTCGGTTGCAGTACGTTCTTGATGACAGCGGTTGTAAAGGTCGTCGACCGCCACGGGAATGAACTGTTTGCTCGTGCAATGCTAGATTCTGGATCCATGTCAAACCTAATGACGGAAAGGCTCGCTCAACTGCTGCGCGTGAAGGGACAGAAGGTGAAAATCGACGTACATGGTGTAGGCACAGGCGTGGTAAAATGCTCCCAAACCGTATCCGTGGAGGTGCGGTCTCGATTGACAGACTTCGCCATGACTATGGAATTCTTGGTACTGAACAAGGTCACTGCCAAGCAACCCGTCGAAAGTATCTCCACGCATTCATGGACCATCCCTGAGAATGTATCATTGGCGGATCCGAAGTTCAACGTACGAGGCGAAGTGGACCTAATTCTCGGAGTGCAACACTTTTTCTCGTTATTTGGCCAAACCCCTCCGATTCATCTGGGACCCAACCTTCCTTTGGTCGTCGAAACCGTATTTGGATGGGTCATCGCCGGAAGCGCTTCACTACAACCACACTCTCGGATCACCATCTCTAACTGTGTCACAGCTGAACCATTGGGTCGTTTGATAGAACGTTTCTGGGAAGTTGAGGAACTGGTCGACCGGAAACAACTATCTATCGAAGAGGAGGACTGCGAGGAGCTCTACAACACAACAACGACGCGAGATGAAGAAGGGCGATACGTCGTCAGAATGCCGAAGAAACCGATGATCGATCAAATGTTGGGAGAATCCAAGTCATCGGCCCTGCATCGTTTCAACCTACTGGAAAAAAGGCTTGAAAGGAACGAGGAACTTCGAACGGCATATCACAAATTCCTGCGAGAGTACCTTGATTTGCAGCATATGGAGTTGGTTCCTGATTCCGAGCAGCAATCCAAACGAAGTTTCTACTTGCCCCATCACCCTGTCCTGAAGGCTTCCAGCACAACTACAAAATTGAGGGTTGTCTTCGACGGATCGGCGAAAACTAGTACCGGATGCTCCCTAAATGAGGCACTGCTTGTGGGCCCTGTCGTACAGGATGAACTACTGCACATTGTGATTCGTTTCCGGAAGTATGCTGTAGCTATGGTCGGAGACATTGAAAAGATGTACCGTCAGGTGACGGTCCACCCTGAGGACAGATCTCTTCAACAAATCTTGTGGAGATTCGACACATCCGAACCTATTCGTACCTACCAACTTCGTACCGTTACCTACGGACTGGCTCCATCATCGTACCTAGCAACCAAAACACTCCTGAGACTCGCCGAGGACGAAGGACAATATTACCCGAAGGCAGCACCACTGGTTCCGAAATGCTACTACGTCGATGACTTCATTGGGGGAGACGACACTGTGGAAGGAGCCATCACTTTGCGAAATGAGATGGGTGATCTGATGGCCAAAGGCGGCCTTCCCTTACGAAAATGGACATCGAATCGTCTGGAAGTACTCCAAGGACTTCCCCAAGATCAAATCGGAACATAATCCTCTATCAAATTCGATCCGGACGAAACCGTTAAAACGCTGGGCATCACCTGGGAACCAGAATCCGATTGCCTGAAGTTCGACATCAGCATCAAGGAAAACGATGGCCCACTGACGAAGAGGAAAATCCAGTCCTGCATAGCGCAACTCTACGACCCCCTAGGACTCATTTCTCCGGTCGTCATCTCTGCAAAGGTCATCATGCAGCGTTTGTGGCTCATACCCATCGGATGGGACGACGAAGTACCCAAGGATCTCCAAGAATTGTGGCAGGAATTTCGTCCTCAAATCAACGAACTGGCAAGGTCGATCGTTTCATCTTTCTACCAAATGCAGTATCGGTGCAGTTGCACTGCTTCGCAGACGCCTCCAAGGTAGCATATGGCTGTTGCATCTACGCACGCTCGGTAGATGAACATGGTACGGTGAAGGTTCAACTGGTTTCGGCGAAATCCCGGGTCGCTCCCTTGAAACGACTCAGCATCCCCCGACTGGAACTGTGCGCCGCACAACTTGCCGCTCGTTTGTACACCAAGGTCACTCAAGCACTGGAATTGGAATTTGACGCCGTACTTTTTTGGTCGGACTCAACCGTAGTCCTAGATTGGTTACGGGCCCCATCATACCACTGGAAAACCTTTGTGGCCAATAGAGTAAGCGAAATCCAAACTACAACCCACGATGCCCCATGGGAACACGTCCCAGGAACCCAAAACCCGGCGGACCTGGTCTCAAGAGGAATGCACGTCAGCGACTTCCTGGAAAGCAGTCTATGGCATCACGGTCCGGAATGGTTAGGTACATCGGAGGAGAATTGGCCACAACAGAAGGAATTGGAACCTGCACCGGAGGATCAAATGGAGAGGGAAACGGTGGCGGCTGTGGCAGCCTGCACGGTCAAAATCAACCCTATTTTCTCTCGCTACTCGCATTTCACCAAACT
The DNA here is from genome assembly GCF_035046485.1 of Aedes albopictus. Classification (NCBI taxonomy): domain Eukaryota; kingdom Metazoa; phylum Arthropoda; class Insecta; order Diptera; family Culicidae; genus Aedes; species Aedes albopictus. Next base: position 304,440,102 of record NC_085136.1, read on the forward strand.
CATCCGAGTGACCGCTTGGATATCCCGATTCCGACGCAATTGCCAATCGCGTCATCTTGGTCAACACCTGCATTTGGACACAACCCTGTCTGTGGAAGAATTGGAAGGCGCAAAACACCAACTCGTCCGACTCGTTCAATCCGAAACCTATCAACAGAAAATTAAGGACCTCTCCACTGGCAAACTCGTTTCTCCCAAGTCAACCATCCGCAACCTGCTCCCGTTCTGTGATGAGATAGGCATACTTCGAGTTGGAGGCCGTCTACGACACTCCAACGAACCGTACGAGACGAAACACCCAATCCTTCTACCAGGAAACCATCCGTTCACCAAACTGCTGGCTCGACACTATCACCATAAGCTCCTACACGGTGGACCACGACTAATGCTGGCTGTAATCCGGGAAAATTACTGGCCGGTCAATGGAAAACGTCTGCTGCGAGGAATCACCAGAAGCTGCTACGAATGCACACGAACGAATCCGGTTCCAGTACGACAACCTATGGGTCAACTTCCAGCCTCACGGGTATAACAATAAGATTATATCAAATCTTGTTATAATATACTTGTTTAAATATAACAAGTTGTGCTATGTATTTCAGAACACACTTGTTATTAGTTTTGATATAAATTTCTTGGCTCGAGTAACCAAACCAACAAAATAATATCAAAAATGTTCGCAACTATACAACAAACCTAACAAATATTGATGTAATATTGTATAAAAACAAAGCAAGTATTACAATAAAAGTGTTGTAAAATTTTGTTATGGACAAATTTATTTATTTGCTCACTGTTCGAAATGTTGTTTTTATAAACATATTTTTTGTTACTAAAATAGCAACAAACTTTATTATAATTTAGCTAAAGATATTCACATAGAAAAATCCTTATAGCAAAAGTATATTAGCTTCAGTTATTTCTAACAAGAGTTGGCATGCTTTTGTTATAATTTTGTTACGTTCTCCTGGTCGAAGAAGTGTTCCACAAATTCTGTATATATGGTTCTGTTTTTCATTCCACGTTTGCGTTGTCCTCAATATGACAACGTTTTGTTCGTTGCATGCACTGCTGTCTGGCATTGTATTGTAAGTATTCTTCTTCCACTTAAGCTGAGAACAAAACACATGTGAACGTTTCTAATTCAGTGTGATAGTTATGTACTTTTTTTCTTGCCGCATATGAATTGCTAAAATTGAAAAATGGGATGCAGCTGCAGATGCAGATGCATTCTGAAATACCCTCTTCAGGATTCTGAGAGAATCCTCTTGAGGATCCTGAGAGAATCCTCTTCAGGATTCTGAGAATATCCTCTTTAGGATTCGGAGAGTATCCTTTTCAGGTTTCGGAGAGAATTCTCTTTAGGATTCTGAGAGAATCCTCTTCAGGATTCTGGGAGAATCCTCTTCAGGATTCTGGGAGAATCCTCTTCAGGATTCGGAGAGAATCCTCTTCAGGATTCTGGGAGAAACCTCTTCAGGATTCTGGGAGAAACCTCTTCAGGATTCTGGGAGAAACCTCTTCAGGATTCTAGGAGAAACCTGTTCAGGATTCTGGGAGAATCCTCTTCAGGATTCTGGGAGAATCCTCTTCAGGATTCTGGGAGAATCCTCTTCAGGATTCTGGGAGAATCCTCTTCAGAATTCTGGGAGAATCCTCTTCAGGATTCTTGGAGAATCCTCTTCAGGATTCTGGGAGAATCCTCTTCAGGATTCTGGGAGAATCCTCTTCAGGATTCTGAGAGAATCCTCTTCAGGATTTGGAGAGAATCCTCTTCAGGATTCTGGGAGAAACCTCTTCAGGATTCTGGGATAAACCTCTTCAGGATTCTGGGAGAATCCTCTTCAGGATTCTGGGAGAATCCTCTTCATGATTCTAGGAGAATCCTCTTCAGGATTCTGAGAGAATCCTCTTCTGGTTTCTGGGAGAATCCTCTTCTGGTTTCTGGGAGAATCCTCTTCTGGTTTCTGGGAGAATCCTCTTCTGGTTTCTGAGAGAATCCTCTTCAGGATTCTGGGAGAATCCTCTTCAGGATTCTGGGAGAATCCTCTTCAGGATTCTGAGAATATGCTCTTTAGGATTCGGAGAGAATCCTTTTCAGGTTTCGGAGAGAATTCTCTTCAGGATTCTGAGAGAATCCTCTTCAGGATTCGGAGAAAAGCCTCTTCAGGATTCGGAGAGAATCCTCTTCAGGATTCGGAGAGAATCCTCTTCAGGATTCTGGGAGAATCCTCTTCAGGATTCGGAGAGAATCCTCTTCAGGATTCTGGGAGAAACCTCTTCAGGATTCTGGGAGAAACCTCTTCAGGATTCTGGGAGAAACCTCTTCAGGATTCTAGGAGAAACCTCTTCAGGATTCTGGGAGAATCCTGTTCAGGATTCTGGGAGAATCCTGTTCAGGATTCTGGGAGAATCCTCTACAGGATTCTGGGAGAATCCTCTTCAGGATTCTTCGAGAATCCTCTTCAGGATTCTTCGAGAATCCTCTTCAGGATTTGGAGAGAATCCTCCTCAGGATTCTGGGAGATTCCTCTTCAGGATTCTGGGAGAATCCTCTTCAGGATTCTGGGAGAATCCTCTTCAGGATTCTGGGAGAATCCTCTTCAGGATTCTGGGAGAATCCTCTTCAGGATTCTGGGAGAATCCTCTTCAGGATTCTGGGAGAATCCTCTTCAGGATTCTGGGAGAATCCTCTTCAGGATTCTGGGAGAATCCTCTTCAGGATTCTGGGAGAATCCTCTTCAGGATTCTGGGAGAATCCTCTTCATGATTCTAGGAGAATCCTCTTCAGGATTCTGGGAGAATCCTCTTCTGATTTCTGGGAGAATCCTCTTCTGGTTTCTGGGAGAATCCTCTTCAGGATTCTGGGAGAATCCTCTTCAGGATTCTGGGAGAATCCACTTCAGGATTCTGGGAGAATCCTCTTCAGGATTCTGGGAGAATCCTCACCAGGATTCTGGGAGAATCCTCTTCAGGATTCTGGGAGAATCCTCTTCAGGATTCTGGGAGAATCCTCTTCAGGATTCTGGGAGAATCCTCTTCAGGATTCGGAGAGAATCCTCTTCAGGTTTCGGAGAGAATCCTCTTCAGGATTCGGAGAGAATCCTCTTCAGGATTCTGGGAGAAACCTCTTCAGGATTCTGGGAGAAACCTCTTCAGGATTCTGGGAGAAACCTCTTCAGGATTCTGGGAGAATCCTCTTCAGGATTCGGAGAGAATCCTCTTCAGGTTTCGGAGAGAATCCTCTTCAGGATTCGGAGAGAATCCTCTTCAGGATTCTGGGAGAAACCTCTTCAGGATTCTGGGAGAAACCTCTTCAGGATTCTGGGAGAAACCTCTTCAGGATTCTGGGAGAATCCTCTTCAGGTTTCGGAGAGAATCCTTTTCAGGTTTCGGAGAGAATTCTCTTTAGGATTCTGAGAGAATCCTCTTCAGGATTCGGAGAGAATCCTCTTCAGGTTTCGGAGAGAATCCTCTTCAGGATTCGGAGAGAATCCTCTTCAGGATTCTGGGAGAAACCTCTTCAGGATTCTGGGAGAAACCTCTTCAGGATTCTGGGAGAAACCTCTTCAGGATTCTGGGAGAAACCTCTTCAGGATTCTAGGAGAAACCTGTTCAGGATTCTGGGAGAATCCTCTTCAGGATTCTGGGAGAATCCTCTTCAGGATTCTGGGAGAATCCTCTTCAGGATTCTGGGAGAATCCTCTTCAGGATTCTGGGAGAATCCTCTTCAGGATTCTTGGAGAATCCTCTTCAGGATTCTTGGAGAATCCTCTTCAGGATTCTTGGAGAATCCTCTTCAGGATTCTTGGAGAATCCTCTTCAGGATTCTGGGAGAATCCTCTTCAGGATTCTGAGAGAATCCTCTTCAGGATTCTGAGAGAATCCTCTTCAGGATTTGGAGAGAATCCTCTTCAGGATTCTGGGAGAAACCTCTTCAGGATTCTGGGAGAAACCTCTTCAGGATTCTGGGAGAATCCTCTTCAGGATTCTGGGAGAATCCACTTCATGATTCTAGGAGAATCCTCTTCAGGATTCTGAGAGAATCCTCTTCTGGTTTCTGGGAGAATCCTCTTCTGGTTTCTGGGAGAATCCTCTTCTGGTTTCTGGGAGAATCCTCTTCTGGTTTCTGAGAGAATCCTCTTCAGGATTCTGGGAGAATCCTCTTCAGGATTCTGGGAGAATCCTCTTCAGGATTCTGAGAATATCCTCTTTAGGATTCGGAGAGAATCCTTTTCAGGTTTCGGAGAGAATTCTCTTCAGGATTCTGAGAGAATCCTCTTCAGGATTCGGAGAGAATCCTCTTCAGGTTTCGGAGAGAATCCTCTTCAGGATTCGGAGAGAATCCTCTTCAGGATTCTGGGAGAATCCTCTTCAGGATTCGAAGAGAATCCTCTTCAGGATTCTGGGAGAAACCTCTTCAGGATTCTGGGAGAAACCTCTTCAGGATTCTGGGAGAAACCTCTTCAGGATTCTGGGAGAAACCTCTTCAGGATTCTAGGAGAAACCTCTTCAGGATTCTGGGAGAATCCTGCTCAGGATTCTGGGAGAATCCTCTTCAGGATTCTGGGAGAATCCTCTACAGGATTCTGGGAGAATCCTCTACAGGATTCTGGGAGAATCCTCTTCAGGATTCTTCGAGAATCCTCTTCAGGATTCTGGGAGAAACCTCTTCAGGATTCTGGGAGAAACCTCTTCAGGATTCTGGGAGAAACCTCTTCAGGATTCTAGGAGAAACCTCTTCAGGATTCTGGGAGAATCCTGTTCAGGATTCTGGGAGAATCCTCTTCAGGATTCTGGGAGAATCCTCTACAGGATTCTGGGAGAATCCTCTTCAGGATTCTTCGAGAATCCTCTTCAGGATTCTTCGAGAATCCTCTTCAGGATTTGGAGAGAATCCTCCTCAGGATTCTGGGAGATTCCTCTTCAGGATTCTGGGAGAATCCTCTTCAGGATTCTGGGAGAATCCTCTTCAGGATTCTGGGAGAATCCTCTTCAGGATTCTGGGAGAATCCTCTTCAGGATTCTGGGAGAATCCTCTTCAGGATTCTGGGAGAATCCTCTTCAGGATTCTGGGAGAATCCTCTTCAGGATTCTGGGAGAATCCTCTTCAGGATTCTGGGAGAATCCTCTTCAGGATTCTGGGAGAATCCTCTTCATGATTCTAGGAGAATCCTCTTCAGGATTCTGGGAGAATCCTCTTCTGATTTCTGGGAGAATCCTCTTCTGGTTTCTGGGAGAATCCTCTTCAGGATTCTGGGAGAATCCTCTTCAGGATTCTGGGAGAATCCACTTCAGGATTCTGGGAGAATCCTCTTCAGGATTCTGGGAGAATCCTCACCAGGATTCTGGGAGAATCCTCTTCAGGATTCTGGGAGAATCCTCTTCAGGATTCTGGGAGAATCCTCTTCAGGATTCTGGGAGAATCCTCTTCAGGATTCGGAGAGAATCCTCTTCAGGTTTCGGAGAGAATCCTCTTCAGGATTCGGAGAGAATCCTCTTCAGGATTCTGGGAGAAACCTCTTCAGGATTGTGGGAGAAACCTCTTCAGGATTCTGGGAGAAACCTCTTCAGGATTCTGGGAGAATCCTCTTCAGGATTCGGAGAGAATCCTCTTCAGGTTTCGGAGAGAATCCTCTTCAGGATTCGGAGAGAATCCTCTTCAGGATTCGGAGAGAATCCTCTTCAGGATTCTGGGAGAAACCTCTTCAGGATTCTGGGAGAAACCTCTTCAGGATTCTGGGAAAAACCTCTTCAGGATTCTGGGAGAATCCTCTTCAGGTTTCGGAGAGAATCCTTTTCAGGTTTCGGAGAGAATTCTCTTTAGGATTCTGAGAGAATCCTCTTCAGGATTCGGAGAGAATCCTCTTCAGGTTTCGGAGAGAATCCTCTTCAGGATTCGGAGAGAATCCTCTTCAGGATTCTGGGAGAAACCTCTTCAGGATTCTGGGAGAAACCTCTTCAGGATTCTGGGAGAAACCTCTTCAGGATTCTGGGAGAAACCTCTTCAGGATTCTAGGAGAAACCTGTTCAGGATTCTGGGAGAATCCTCTTCAGGATTCTGGGAGAATCCTCTTCAGGATTCTGGGAGAATCCTCTTCAGGATTCTGGGAGAATCCTCTTCAGGATTCTTGGAGAATCCTCTTCAGGATTCTTGGAGAATCCTCTTCAGGATTCTTGGAGAATCCTCTTCAGGATTCTTGGAGAATCCTCTTCAGGATTCTGGGAGAATCCTCTTCAGGATTCTGAGAGAATCCTCTTCAGGATTCTGAGAGAATCCTCTTCAGGATTTGGAGAGAATCCTCTTCAGGATTCTGGGAGAAACCTCTTCAGGATTCTGGGAGAAACCTCTTCAGGATTCTGGGAGAATCCTCTTCAGGATTCTGGGAGAATCCTCTTCATGATTCTAGGAGAATCCTCTTCAGGATTCTGAGAGAATCCTCTTCTGGTTTCTGGGAGAATCCTCTTCTGGTTTCTGGGAGAATCCTCTTCTGGTTTCTGGGAGAATCCTCTTCTGGTTTCTGAGAGAATCCTCTTCAGGATTCTGGGAGAATCCTCTTCAGGATTCTGGGAGAATCCTCTTCAGGATTCTGAGAATATCCTCTTTAGGATTCGGAGAGAATCCTTTTCAGGTTTCGGAGAGAATTCTCTTCAGGATTCTGAGAGAATCCTCTTCAGGATTCGGAGAGAATCCTCTTCAGGTTTCGGAGAGAATCCTCTTCAGGATTCGGAGAGAATCCTCTTCAGGATTCTGGGAGAATCCTCTTCAGGATTCGAAGAGAATCCTCTTCAGGATTCTGGGAGAAACCTCTTCAGGATTCTGGGAGAAACCTCTTCAGGATTCTGGGAGAAACCTCTTCAGGATTCTGGGAGAAACCTCTTCAGGATTCTAGGAGAAACCTCTTCAGGATTCTGGGAGAATCCTGCTCAGGATTCTGGGAGAATCCTCTTCAGGATTCTGGGAGAATCCTCTACAGGATTCTGGGAGAATCCTCTACAGGATTCTGGGAGAATCCTCTTCAGGATTCTTCGAGAATCCTCTTCAGGATTCTGGGAGAATCCTCTTCAGGATTCTGGGAGAATCCTCTTCAGGATTCTGGGAGAATCCTCTTCAGGATTCTGGGAGAATCCTCTTCAGGATTCTGGGAGAATCCTCTTCAGGATTCTGGGAGAATCCTCTTCAGGATTCTGAGAGAATCCTCTCCAGGATTCTGGGAGAATCCTCTTCAGGATTGTGGGAGAATCCTCTTCAGGATTGTGGGAGAATCCTCTTCAGGATTCTGGGAGAATCCTCGTCAGGATTCTGGAAGAATCCTCTTCAGGATTCTGGGAGAATCCTCTTCAGGATTCTGGGAGAATCCTCTTCAGGATTCTGGGAGAATCCTCTTCAGGATTCTGGGAGAATCCTCTTCAGGATTCTGGGAGAATCCTCTTCAGGATTCTGGGAGAATCCTCTTCAGGATTCTGGGAGAATCCTCTTCAGGATTCTGGGAGAATCCTCTTCAGGATTCTGGGAGAATCCTCTTCAGGATTCTGGGAGAATCCTCTTCAGGATTCTGGGAGAATCCTCTTCAGGATTCTGGGAGAATCCTCTTCAGGATTCTGGGAGAATCCTCTTCAGGATTCTGGGAGAATCCTCTTCAGGATTCTGGGAGAATCCTCTTCAGGATTCTGGGAGAATCCTCTTCAGGATTCTGGGAGAATCCTCTTCAGGATTCTGGGAGAATCCTCTTCAGGATTCTGGGAGAATCCTCTTCAGGATTCTGGGAGAATCCTCTTCAGGATTCTGGGAGAATCCTCTTCAGGATTCTGGGAGAATCCTCTTCAGGATTCTGGGAGAATTCCTCTTCAGGATTCTGGGAGAATCCTCTTCAGGATTCTGGGAGAATCCTCTTCAGGATTCTTGGAGAATCCTCTTCAGGATTCTTGGAGAATCCTCTTCAGGATTCTTGGAGAATCCTCTTCAGGATTGTGGGAGAATCCTCTTCAGGATTCTGGGAGAATCCTCTTCAGGATTCTGGGAGAATCCTCTTCAGGATTCTGGGAGAATCCTCTTCAGGATTCTGGGAGAATCCTCTTCAGGATTCTGGGAGAATCCTCTTCAGGATTCTGGGAGAATCCTCTTCAGGATTCTGGGAGAATCCTCTTCAGGATTCTGGGAGAATCCTCTTCAGGATTCTGGGAGAATCCTCTTCAGGATTCTGGGAGAATCCTCTTCAGGATTCTGGGAGAATCCTCTTCAGGATTCTGGGAGAATCCTCTTCAGGATTCTGGGAGAATCCTCTTCAGGATACTGGGAGAATCCTCTTCAGGATTCTGGGAGAATCCTCTTCAGGATTCTGGGAGAATCCTCTTAAGATTCTGGAAGAATCCTCTTCAGGATTCTGGGAGAATCCTTTTCAGGATTCCGAGGGAATCCTTTTCAGGATTCCGAGGGAATCCTCTTCAGGATTCCGAGGGAATCCTCTTCAGGATTCCGAGGGAATCCTCTTCAGGATTCCGAGGGAATCCTCTTCAGGATTCCGAGGGAATCCTCTTCAGGATTCCGAGGGAATCCTCTTCAGGATTCCGAGGGAATCCTCTTCAGGATTCCGAGGGAATCCTCTTCAGGATTCCGAGGGAATCCTCTTCAGGATTCCGAGGGAATCCTCTTCAGGATTCCGAGGGAATCCTCTTCAGGATTCCGAGGGAATCCTCTTCAGGATTCCGAGGGAATCCTCTTCAGGATTCCGAGGGAATCCTCTTCAGAATTCCGAGGGAATCCTCTTCAGGATTCCGAGGGAATCCTCTACAGGATTCCGAGGGAATCCTCTACAGGATTCCGAGGGAATCCTCTACAGGATTCCGAGGGAATCCTCTTCAGGATTCCGAGGAAATCCTCTACAGGATTTCGAGGGAATCCTCTTCAGGATTCCGAGGGAATCCTCTTCAGGATTCCGAGGGAATCCTCTTCAGGATTCCGAGGAAATCCTCTTCAGGATTCCGAGGAAATCCTCTACAGGATTTCGAGGGAATCCTCTTCAGGATTCCGAGGGAATCCTCTTCAGGATTCCGAGGGAATCCTCTTCAGGATTCCGAGGGAATCCTCTTCAGGATTCCGAGGGAATCCTCTTCAGGATTCCGAGGGAATCCTCTTCAGGATTCCGAGGGAATCCTCTTCAGGATTCCGAGGGAATCCTCTTCAGGATTCCGAGGGAATCCTCTTCAGGATTCCGAGGGAATCCTCTTCAGGATTCCGAGGGAATCCTCTTCAGGATTCCGAGGGAATCCTCTTCAGGATTCCGAGGGAATCCTCTTCAGGATTCCGAGGGAATCCTCTTCAGGATTCCGAGGGAATCCTCTTCAGGATTCCGAGGGAATCCTCTTCAGGATTCCGAGGGAATCCTCTTCAGGATTCCGAGGGAATCCTCTTCAGGATTCCGAGGGAATCCTCTACAGGATTCCGAGGGAATCCTCTTCAGGATTCCGAGGGAATCCTCTTCAGGATTCCGAGGGAATCCTCTTCAGGATTCCGAGGGAATCCTCTTCAGGATTCCGAGGGAATCCTCTTCAGGATTCCGAGGGATTCCTCTTCAGGATTCCGAGGAAAACCTGTTCAGGATTCCGAGGGAAATCTCTTCATGATTCCGTGGGAATTTTCTAGTATAGTATATAGGTCTTTCGGATTGTTTGGTTCATTCTGCTTACAGCACATTACAATCAATTCAAAATTTCAGTACTTTATCATTACATTGATTCAACAAGAATGTCAAATAATGTTCATTTAATCTGTGAAAGAAAAACTTGCATGATACTGGAGTCTGAGATTAATAAGTTGAAAATGAGATTGAGAAAGCAGGTGGTACAAGGAAAACTTTCAGCCTGATGAAAGCATTCCAACTTATTCTGTACGCATGTGTTCTGGCATTTCCATTATTTGGCGATAATTTGTTTCAACATCGTTCAACACCAATGCGGACGGAATACAGTGCACCGCACAGTTCACCCGTTTCGATTTGAAAGCTTTGATTCCCCAAGAGGACACTCGTTGGCCCGGTCCCAGCTCCAGATACTGCAAGTTTGGATACTGCTTCGCCAACTCCAGCAAATCGTAATTGGAGAACCAGTAGGGTTCTTTCATGACGAATCGTTTCAGCAGCGGGTTCTGTGGCATATCAACTATCCGTGTACGAATGGCCTGAAAGGTTAGTTCCTCCAGCTGATGTAGGTGCTCTAACACGGCAAGGCTGCTGCTAAACGTTTGACGCCGAGTGGTCTGATCGGAAATTTCCAGACGTTGAAGTCCTCGGAAGTTACGGCAGATGTGTTTCATTGCAACCTGGAAGTTCCAATTGGCTTTTAGTGTTACATCCAAGGCGGTTACGTTCGGTAGTAGATGTCCTAGTCGTTCGATGGAAATTCTTCCACATTCGGAAAGCTCCAGGCTAAAGTTTTTCACACTTGCCAATGCGTTGCCATGTAAGCTTATTTCTAAAACGTTATTGACTTCTTTGAGGCCTAATGTCTGAAAAAAATGTCATAAGTAAAAAACAAAGAAAAAGCACAGCTGAGCTTACCTTCAAGAATTTTAGACGCCTCAGCAAATGAAATGGAACCGGTCTGGAGCGAGGAACCTTGAATTTTAATAATTCGATTTGCGGGCACGCCTTAGTTAAAAAGACGCGGACACCGTCTTCAGCCAAAGGCTGCACAGACTGAATGAAACTTAACACTAGACAAGGGACACACGGAGCATGCACCAGTGGATACGGAGATGAAACTATCCTCACGAAAAGTTTCATCGCCCGGAGCGGGAATCGAACCCTCACCCCATAGCATGGTGCGATTAGAAGCTTGGTGACCCTAACCGCACGGCTACGAGGCTCCACATGCAGCGCTATTTCTTTGACATTACTCTCTAGTATGATTTCTTTAAGAAGCTTAAATCCGGTAAAAAATGTACGTAGATCCAACTCGGTTTGTCTAGTGCACAGGTTTCCGCCCATTTTCAACACTTCGACCTTTGGAAACTGCAGCTCTTTCAAAGGGAAGAAATATCTCATTGAAAACAAATCGACATTCACAAGCTGTGGAGCTAGGTGTCGCAAAATATGCATGAAAGCCTGTCCTTCCCATGGATTATTAATAACGGTGCTGAGCTGGGTCACGCTGGGAACAACCACATTTTCAATCGGCATTGCGTGGAGCGTCGTTTCCAAAGCTGTCATTTCCCCCCACGACGGGTATGCCTGACTCCAGTGGCTGTATTTCGACACAACTGTAAACTGCTGCAGTTTTGGCAAACAGCTCAATACCATACACAGTTCCCTTAGGTTCAAATGTGCCTGACACTGGAAGCTTTCCACATCTGCGCCGTACACTTCCAAAATCGCCATCAAATATGTGAGAAAGTGCTGGTAGCGATCACGCTTAACAACTATGACGGACAAATTTCGGTAGCGGCGAGTGCTTCCGACTCTGTGCTCGAAAATTTCCTTGCGTTTAAACGCCAGTGGGATTTTGAGCGTCACTTTGCGCAAGACTCGACAACTAAACGCCAACTTTTCCCACGTTTTGCACACGAGCGAAGCCGATTTACGGTCCGCTAACGGAAGAAAGAGCAATACGTGCTCCAACACTTCCTCCGGGAGATTTTGAATTGGAAAAACTTTGCTGTTCATCGTGGAGTTTGACACTTTCAACTTTTTCTTCTAACGGTATGCACTTTAGTTTCCTCTATCTAGGGTGCTAATCAATGGCAAATTATGAACCGCCTCAGCTTAGTTCAAAAATTCAAATGTTTGCTCAATCTTGAATGATCCTACAAGCTACGTCTCCCTAAAATGTATATAAGAATACAGCGGTTTGCAGATTGCAATAACTTAAACATGTGTGTACGATTCAGTTCTCAGGTATGAAGTTTAAACTTCTGCTTACCTGAATCTTGGTACGAAGGAAGAGCGCATAATCAGCATACGCTGCAACGGCCTTTCTTACAAATCACTTAACATAACTATTTCGGCACGGCAGGTACCGAAGAGAATCAGCTCTGATTTTCATTCTACAAGAAAGAGAAAATGAGATTAAATACCGTTCAGTGCCGTCGTGCCAAATGTGCTGTATGACACCAGCCTCTTATCTACTCTACCTCTGCTACTAATCCAGACGCGATGTCTTATTTGATGGTGCTATAAATGACCGCTTTGCCTGTTTTCCAATACACAAGAGAGAACAAATTGTTAGGTTCTTTTACGAACTGGAGATTGTTAAACTTGGTCATATATCTATTTGATACTGCAAACTTGTACCACTCATAGAGAGTCATAGCTTCTTATAATACCTGTGAAGGGTGATCTAAATCCAAATTCGAAAGAAATCGAAGCCGCGCTTCTTCTAATTTCTGGCTTCATGTTATCACTGGAACATGGCCAGTCTCTTTTCAACTTATGCTGTGGAGAATCCTCTCAGGATTCTGTGCAGAATCCTCTTAGGGTTCTGTGAAAGTACCTCTCAGGATTCTGTGGAGAACCCTCACAGGATTCTGTGATATATCATCTCAAGATTCTGAGGAGAATCCTCTCAGGATTCTGTGGAGAATCCTCTCAGGATTCCGTGGAATCCTGTCAGGATTCTGTGGAGAAACCTGTCAGGATTCTGTGGAGAATCCTGTCAGGGTTCTGTGGACAATCCTGTCAGGATTCTGTGGAGAATCCTGTCAGGATTCTGTGGACAATCCTGTCAGGATTCTGTGGAGAATCCTGTCAGGATTCTGTGGAGAATCTTGTCAGGATTCTGTAGAGAATCCTGTCAGGATTCTGTGGAGAATCCTGTCAGGATTCTGTGGAGAATCCTGTCAGGATTCTGTGGAAAATCCACTCAGGATTCTGTGGAGAATCGTCTCAGGATTCTGTGGAGAACCCTCTCAGCGATTCCGTGGAGAATCCTCCAGGATTCTGTGGAGAATCCTCTCAGGATTCTGTGGAGAATCCTCTCAGGATTCTGTGGAGAATCCAATCAGGATTCTGTGGAGAATCCTCTCAGGATTCTTTGGAGAATCCTTCCAAGATTCTTTGGAGAATCCTTCCAGGATTCTGTGGAGAATCCTGTCAGGATTCTGTGGAGAATCCTGTCAGGATTCTGTGGAGAATCCTGTCAGGATTCTGTGGACAATCCTGTCAGGATTCTGTGGACAATCCTGTCAGGATTCTGTGGAGAATCCTGTCAGGATTCTGTGGACAATCCTGTCAGGATTCTGTGGACAATCCTGTCAGGATTCTGTGGAGAATCCTGTCAGGATTCTGTGGACAATCCTGTCAGGATTCTGTGGACAATCCTGTCAGGATTCTGTGGACAATCCTGTCAGGATTCTGTGGACAATCCTGTCAGGATTCTGTGGACAATCCTGTCAGGATTCTGTGGAGAATCCTGTAAGGATTCTGTGGAGAATCCTGTCAGGATTCTGTGGAGAATCCTGTCAGGATTCTGTGAAGAATCCTGTCAGGATTCTGTGGAGAATCCTGTCAGGATTCTGTGGAGAATCCTGTCAGGATTCTGTGGAGAATCCTGTCAGGATTCTGTGGAGAATTCTGTCAGGATTCTGTGGACAATCCTGTCAGGATTCTGTGGACAATCCTGTCAGGATTCTGTGGAGAATCCTGTCAGGATTCTGTGGACAATCCTGTCAGGATTCTGTGGAGAATCCTGTCAGGATTCTGTGGAGAATCCTGTCAGGATTCTGTGGAGAATCCTGTCAGGATACTGTAAAGAATCCTGTCAGGATTCTGTGGAGAATCCTGTCAGGATTCTGTGGAGAATCCTGTCAGGATTCTGTGGAGAGTCCTGTCAGGATTCTGTGGAGAGTCCTGTCCCCAGAATCCTGACAGGATTCTCCCCAGAATCCTGACAGGATTCTCCCCAGAATCCTGACAGGATTCTCCCCAGAATCCTGACAGGATTCTCCCCAGAATCCTGACAGGATTCTCCCCAGAATCCTGACAGGATTCTCCCCAGAATCCTGACAGGATTCTCCCCAGAATCCTGACAGGATTCTCCCCAGAATCCTGACAGGATTCTCCCCAGAATCCTGACAGGATTCTCCCCAGAATCCTGACAGGATTCTCCCCAGAATCCTGACAGGATTCTCCCCAGAATCCTGACAGGATTCTCCCCAGAATCCTGACAGGATTCTCCCCAGAATCTTGACAGGATTCTCCCCAGAATCCTGACAGGATTCTCCCCAGAATCCTGACAGGATTCTCCCCAGAATCCTGACAGGGTTCTCCCCAGAATCTTGACAGGATTCTCCCCAGAATCCTGACAGGATTCTCCCCAGAATCCTGACAGGATTCTCCCCAGAATCCTGACAGGATTCTCCCCAGAATCCTGACAGGATTCTCCCCAGAATCCTGACAGGATTCTCCCCAGAATCCTGACAGGATTCTCCCCAGAATCCTGACAGGATTCTCCCCAGAATCCTGACAGGATTCTCCCCAGAATCCTGACAGGATTCTCCCCAGAATCCTGACAGGATTCTCCCCAGAATCCTGACAGGATTCTCCCCAGAATCCTGACAGGATTCTCCCCAGAATCCTGACAGGATTCTCCCCAGAATCCTGACAGGATTCTCCCCAGAATCCTGACAGGATTCTCCCCAGAATCCTGACAGGATTCTCCCCAGAATCCTGACAGGATTCTCCCCAGAATCCTGACAGGATTCTCCACAGAATCCTGAAAGCATGCTCCACAGTATCCTGACAGGATTCTCCACAGAATCCTGAGAGGATTCTCTACAGAATCCTGAGAGGATTTTCCACAGAATCCTGACAGGATTCTCCACAGATTCCTGAGTGAATTCTTCACAGAATCCTGAAAGGAATCTCCACATAATCCTGAGAGGGTTCTCCACAGAATCCTGAGTGGATTCTTCACAGAATCCTGAGAGGATTCTTCACAGAATCCTGAGAGGATTCTCCACAGAATCCTGAGTGAATTCATTACAGAATCCTGAAAGGAATCTCCACTTAATCCTGAGAGGGTTCTCCACAGAATCCTGAGAGGATTCTCCACAGAATCCCGACAGGATTCTCCACAGAATCCCGACAGGATTCTCCACAGAATCCTGAGAGGATTCTCCACAGAATCCTGACAGGATTCTCCACAGGATCCTGACAGAATTCTCCACAAAATCCTGAGAGGATTCTTCACATAATCCTAAGAGGGATCGCCAGAGAATCCTGAGTGGATTCTTCACAGAATACTGACAGGAATATGTACAGCATCCTGAGAGAATTCTCCACAGAATCCTAAGAGGATTCTGCACAGAATCCTGAGAGGATTCTCCACGGAATCCTGAGAGGATTCTCCACGGAACCCTGAGAGTATTCTCCACGGAATCCTGAGAGGATTCTCCACGGAATCCTGAGAGGATTCTCCACGGAATCCTGAGAGGATTCTCCACGGAATCTGGGAGGATTCTCCACGGAATCCTTAGAGGATTCTCCACGGAATCCTGAGAGGGTTCTCCACGGAATCCTGAGAGGATTCTCCACGGAATCCTGAGAGAATTCTCCACGGAATCCTGAGAGGATTCTCCACGGAATCGTGACAGGATTCTCCACGGAATCCTGACAGGATTCTCCACAGAATCCTAAGAGGATTCTGCACAGAATTCTAAGAGGATTCTGCACAGAATTCTGAGAGGATTCTGCACAGAATCCTGAAAGGATTCTCCACAGAATCCTGAAAGGATTCTCCACAGAATCCTGAAAGGATTCTCCACAGAATCCTGAAAGGATTCTCCACAGAATCCTGAAAGGATTCTCCACAGAATCCTGAAAGGATTCTCCACAGAATCCTGAAAGGATTCTCCACAGAATCCTGAAAGGATTCTCCACAGAATCCTGAAAGGATTCTCCACAGAATCCTGAAAGGATTCTCCACAGAATCCTGAAAGGATTCTCCACAGAATCCTGAAAGGATTCTCCACAGAATCCTGAAAGGATTCTCCACAGAATCCTGAAAGGATTCTCCACAGAATCCTGAAAGGATTCTCCACAGAATCCTGAAAGGATTCTCCACAGAATCCTGAAAGGATTCTCCACAGAATCCTGAAAGGATTCTCCACAGAATCCTGAAAGGATTCTCCACAGAATCCTGAAAGGATTCTCCACAGAATCCTGAAAGGATTCTCCACAGAATCCTGAAAGGATTCTCCACAGAATCCTGAAAGGATTCTCCACAGAATCCTGAAAGGATTCTCCACAGAATCCTGAAAGGATTCTCCACAGAATCCTGAAAGGATTCTCCACAGAATCCTGACAGGATTCTCCACAGAATCCTGACAGGATTCTCCACAGAATCCTTAAGGGATGCTCCACAGAATCCTGAAAGAATTCTCCACAGAAACCTGAAAGGATTCTCCACAGAATCCTGAGAGAATTCTCTACCGAATCTTGGGAGGATTCTCCACAGAATCTTGGGAGGATTCTTCACAGAATCCTGAGAGGATCTCTAAAGAAGGTAGAACTGGATATACTTTTAATCATTACACATTAAAAGTGATGCTTTTTAGGCGGTTTTTGATAACATTTTCATACGATCTCTGTTGTAGAATGGTAAACAAACGAAGCAGGGTTGCTCATAACACCACGCGGACACGGCTATAAGACTCATCTGAATTGGTAACAAAGGTTGAAGAGAAAGGATCACAATAGCATGAAACACGTACGGCACGGCAGAGTTGAATGGAAATAAGATTTCACTCTTAAAGATACCTGCCATGCCAAAATTGCTATGTTAGGTAAGTGATTTGCACGAAATACCATTGTAGCGGCGTAGGTTCATTATAAATCCTTAGGTACAATACCCTTCACTATATCAATTGCTGAGTGTTTTCTATCCAGAGTCGATACAGGTAAGCAGCCGGTGCTTTAGGAACTACATTACAAACATATCGCTAGTTATTTATTGCAATGTGCTTACCGCCATATCCACATATACATAACAAAAAAACGCATCGCAGTTGAACGAACATTTATAATAGAGTCAACATTTGTATACCTGGATTCAACTGAGGCGATTCGTGTACTGCTATTGATCAATACCCCAAATAGAGGAAACCAAAGTGCGCAAACAGTAAAAAGGAAAGTGTCACCACCCGAGTACAATTCTGCGATGAGCATCGAAGTTTTCCCAATCCACGATCTTCCGGAAGAAGTGCTGGAGCACATACTATCGTTTCTTCCACTGTCGGATCGCAGATCAGCTTCACTAGTATGCAAAAATTGGGGAAGGTTGGCGTTCTGTCGTCGATTCTTGCACCAAGTGGCGCTCAAAATCGGATCCCGAAAAACCTTATTACACAGATTCGAACGCCGCTACAGAAATATGTTCGTTATATTTGATAGGCGAATCCAAAACCAGTTATTTTTAAAACATCTGTTGGAGTTTTTGGAGCTGTGTGCTACAGATGTCGAGAGTTTCCGGTGTCGGGGGCATTTAACTACGAAGCAGCTATGTACGGTGTTAAGCCGTTTGCCAAAACTGCAGCAGTTAACAATTGAATCGAACTGGAATCAGGGCCCAAGGTACCTTGTTCAGGTGCGATTTCCAGCTCCAGAATCGTTAAACAACGAAGTGCAGATCGAAAGTCTAAAAGTTCCACACTTGACCCAACTCAGCATCAGTCTTACAAATTTAGAAAATGGATGGGATGCCGTTGCTTTTTTGCGAAAATTAGCTCCACAGCTTGAGAAAGTGAATATGTATTCAACAGGAGATTCCATCCCTTTGAAACAGCTACAGTTTCCCAAGGTTGAGGTGCTGAAAATTGGTGGAAATCTGTGCGTTACAGACAACCATAACGAGTTACGAACATTCTTCGCTGGATTTAGGCTTCTGAAGGAAGTCAGACTGGAGACCGTTGTTAAAGAAATAGCGATTAATATGATAATTAAGGCGTGCCCAGGAATCGAGTTATTCGAGTTCAAGGTTTCCCCCTCCGATCCGATCCCATTCCATTTGTTGGAGCGTCTAAAACACTTGAAGGTAAATTGAGCGTTTGCAAGATTTTGTTTTCATGGTTATTTACAAAATACAATTCTTTTCAGACATTAGGTCTGGGTCAAGTCTACGAAGTTTCAGAAAACAGCTTGAAATGTAGCCCATTGGAGAGCGTGAAAAACCTTAGCCTGGAGCTTTCTGAGTGTGGAGACAGTTCCATCGAACGACTACGACATCTACTACCGAACGTGATCGCCATAGATGTGGTAACACTCAAAGACGATTGGACATTCGAGAAAGGATTGCGGCACATCTGCCGAAACTTTCGAGGACTTCAACGTCTGGAAATTTCCGACAGGTCCACTCGGAGTGAAACGATTAGCAGCAGCCTTCTTGTCCTGGAGCAGCTAGATCAACTGGAAGAACTTATCTTCAAGGATATTCATACACGGATAGTAGATATTCCACCGAACCCGCTGCTTAAGCGATTTGTTATGAACCATCCCGAGCAGTTGTCCAACGGCGATTTGCTGGAGTTGGCGAAGCAGTATACAAACCTGCGATACCTCGAGCTGGGACCGAACAGACAAGTGACACCTGAGGCGATTGCTGCTTTCAAGTCGCAACTGGTGAACTGTGCGGTGCACTGTGTCCCGTCGAATATAAAATAGTGTTTTAACAATTCACAATAATAAAGTACTGATTTTGTATAGATTGTGATAAGCTATTGAAAATAAGACGCAAACTGTCCGAAAGGTCCTTATATAGACGCTGTTTTTTTTTCGCTCGCTATTGACAGTTTCGTAAAACCTCCGCATATCATTCTGCTCCACACTCTGTTACACCTGAGTTGTCACGTTTTCATCTTGTTTTTTTTTCTATGCTCTTACTTAACTATATCGCTCACTATTCTGCCGGGTCTCCGACACCAGCATCCGGCTTCTGGCAACGTTCTTCTCATCCTTTACCCTCTGGCAGTCACAATGCATCGCAACCAATAACGGAACCACTATTCTAGTTATTATAAATAATCACTACTGTTGTTATTAGAAAAAGTAAATCATCCACATCGCTCGGAATGTAAGTATGCATCGCAGCAGTACAAACTGTTTCTATGGATTGTAGCTATCTCCACCATAACTGCAACACTGTTACGATACATAATTTGCGTAGTTGGGATTCAGTTAATTCTTTCATTTACTTGGATTGCAGCCCGCGGTGGAGACTGCTGCTTTTCACTACATATTAACATAGAATAATTTGTTTCGATTCTCAATATCCTACTAGCAGTGTTTGTACATTACTCCTGAATAAGAGCAATATCCGGATATCTTTTACAAAGTAAGGCAGTTGCTCCCTTTGCATAATATTATGTGGATTAATTTGAAAATGATTAGATTGCATTTTGATCCTTACTCAATACTAGCAGTCAAAACAAGCGTTCATCTTCTTCTTCTTCTCATTCTTCTTCTTCTTCTTCTTGACTTACAACCCAACTGGGATTGAGCTTGCAACCCAGGTGTTCAATGGGCAATTTCACAGTTAGGAAGCGTCCTTAACCTTACAGGACGTGCGCCATCAAGCAACCGAAACTGCGCCGCACTCGCGCTGTATACGACCAGCGAGGTTTTTTGGAAGTTATTGCACTTTTTACAACAGCGCGCATGCTGGAGGGTTAAATGATGTAGTCTGGGATTGTGTGACGAGCCCATGCATTAGGTATGGAAAAATATGCTACGAGAGGGAAGGGGGAGCAAAACATCGACCAAAAATACTACGTCATTTAAGGACGCTCCCTTATTATCTAAGAGTTTCCTCTGCAAATGACCATTTTGCATGTGTATACCGTGTGGCAGGCACGGAGATACTCTATGCCCAATGAAAATCAAGAAAATTTACTTTACGAAATGTTCCTGAGTTGACAGGGAAGATCAAAGAATGAAAGCATTTTAACATGTTTCATTTCTCCATGGTGATCGCAGAATATTCTAATTCCAATTAGGATCACTGGGCGCTAGTGGTTGACTTTGATTGTGATAGAACCTTATAAAAAAGAGGACTCTCCACAGAATCCTGAGAGAATTGTCCACAGAATCCTAAGATGATTCTCCGGAGAATCATGAGAATCAGAAGTATGTGATGAATCATCTCAGGATTCTGTGGAGAATCCTCTCAGCGATTCTGTGGAGAATCCTCTCAGCGATTCTGTGGAGAATCCTCTCAGCGATTCTGTGGAGAATCCTCCCAGCAATTCTGTGGAGAAGCCTCTCAGCAATTCTGTGGAGAATCCTCTCAGCGATTCTGTGGAGAATCCTCTCAGCGATTCTGTTGAGAATCCTCTCAGGATTCTGTGCCCGAGCAGAGGAGAATAGCAAGTTAATAGCTACGAAATCACATAACCTGTTTTTATATCTTGTCTTGTTATTATTAAATTATCAAGGCATAGCTTTTCCATAACAAATTTTGTTGGACAATCTCATTTAGTTATAATCAAGCTATTGATATACATTAACTAAATTACATTTAAATAACATGTTTTGTTGAAGTACAACTTTAGTTATTGTTGTAGTATTGATCCACTTATCAGCAATAGCACAACAGTAACAAATTTTAAAATCACAGCAACAATTCGACAACTATGACCAGTCCCTTTGTGTTGTTCAATTTTTGTATTCAGTTAAGAAGGAAATTTCTGAACGACTCCTTTTAAGAATTCCATAAATAATTTTCGGATAAGCACTTGGAAGTTCTGGAGGAACTTTCGATAAATCCCTGGAGAAGTCTTAGAGAACTCCTTGCGTTATTTTCTTAGAAATTTCGAAGGTAATTCTTCTGAGCAATTATTAGAATTCTTGGCAGAATCTTTTGAAAAACTCCTGGAGAATCTTTCGGAAAAACTCGTGGTGAAATCTTCAAAGAAATTTTCAGAGAAATCTTAAGATGAGCTTCAGGACTAATGATCACAGGAAATTCTGAAGAAATCCTTGAAGGGATTCTATACAGTATTCTAGAGGAATTTCTAGAGGATTCTTTGAAAATCCATGAAAGATTCCGTAGAAGAACTCCCGGAGAAATATCTGGAAATTTTTTGGAGTTATTTATGGAAAAGTTTATGACCAAATCTGTCGACGAATTTTTAGAAAAATGTTATGACAAAGTAACTTGATAAACATATAAAGAGTTTTTATCGAAATCCTTAGAGAAATAAATAGAGGAATTTAAGAAAAGAAATATTGCAAAAAAATCTGGTGAAACTCCTGTAGGAATCATCAGAGGAAGTTCAGGAGAAATTATGGAAAATTTTTTGGAAGAATCTTTGTAGAATCCAGGAAGAATATTCGACATAATTCTTGAATCCAGGGAAAAATCGGAGGAATTAAAACAAAGTTTCCAGAAAAATTGTAATAATCTGTACAATATTTCCAATATCCCAAAAATTTTCTGCGAAACTGTAGAGCATTCTAAAAACTCTTCAGTTTCTATGCTGAAAAAAAAACAAAACAAAAGTCACAAATTGCTATGGACGATCAAACTTTATCAAGTACACGTGTTGATTTCAAAACCGTGATCCGAAAACAATAAAAATAGAACAGTTTATAAATTACAGGTGGAAAACGAAGCTCGTCGTATTTGGTAATATAGAAATTACTAAAGTTCGATTATCTTGCGACTTCAAATATCTTAGAATGAATTTAAAGCTGAAGATAGTATTTTTCGATCACTTGGAAATATTTCTTACGTCAGAGTGATGAACCTCATGTTATTGGCGGGCTTGTGAGATAAAGCTAATAATTTTATATAAAAAGTATTGTAACTTATTTAGTAACGAGTTTGAAATCATAGCAAATTCTGCTCTCCGATTATTATCAATAACATATTAATATCAAAATTTGTTATTGAAATATTTTCCGAATTCACTGTTATTAAGGTGTTATTGAAAAAAACAAAACAAGTTACTGAAATGGTTTTCCAGGAACATTGTTTTGTTATGGAATTTGTTATTTTGCCGCTTATGACAGACAAGTTCATAACACAATATGTCATGGTAATAACTAAGAAATAATCGATTTTATTATTCAGTTATTTTGCCCAAATAACACAGCTCCTTATGCTGTTGTTATTCCCTTCTACTCGGGTGGAGAATCCTCTCAGAATTCTGTGAAGAATCCTCTCAGGATTTTGTGAAGAATCCTGTCAGGATTCTGTGAAGAATCATCTCAGGATTCTGTGGAGAATCCTCTCAGGATTCTGTGGAGAATCCTGTCAGGATTCTGGTCTTCATCAATAGATGCCTGCGGCATATAATTCGTGCATAGTGGCCTCACAGTTGGATCTCCAACGTGGAGCTCCATCGTAGATGTCATCAAAAGTCAATAGCGACAGAAATTCGTGAGCTAAAGTGGAGATGGGTCGGTCACACTCTACTCAGGGGCGGAAACGAAATCTGCAAGCAAGCGTTAGATTGGAACCCAGCAGGACATCGCAGCAGTGGCAGACCCAGAGGCTCATGGCGGCACGGCAGCCTCAACAACGAAATCAAGCAAGTCGACAGAAGTTTGACCTGGCCACAGGCCAAGGCGATGGCTAGCAATCGCCCAGGATGGAAATCTTTCAATTCGGCCTTCTGCACCACCGTGGGTGCCCAGGACTGAAAGTTTCATCAAGAAATGCTGCGAACAATACTCGGTGGCAAAGAAGAAAGCGGTATCTGGTGGCGTCGAAATACGAATTACATTGGCAATGTTGTGCGGTAAATCAGGGGCTTTCGGAGAGTTTGCGTCTTTTTCAGCAACCGACACAGAATTAGTACTGTGTTAGTTAATAAGAATTTGGAAATAATATCCATTTGATCCATGGAAGAAAAACTGGCATTAAGCTGAGATAAATACATTGGAATCTGGAGGTTGTCAATTACAAATATTGTCATTAAAACATAGATCAAGTGTGGTTTATTGAAGCCTATTCGCCAATTCAGTGGGCATATGTGTTGTAATATTTCCAATCAATCGCTCAAATTTGTTAAAGCCGGGGAAACCAGTTGCGATTTAAAAGCAGCAATTCATCTATATAATTCTTGTATATTCGGTCCCAGCACCCAGTCGGATCCGGGACACAGTGCACTACACAGTTCACCAGTTGCGATTTGAAAGCGGCAATCCCCTCAGATGACACTCGTCTGCCCAAGCCCAGTTCGAGGTATCGCAGGTTTGGATACTTCCTCGCCAACTCGAGCAAATCCTCGTCGGACAACCAATCGGGATGGTGTATTACAAATCGCTTAAGCAGTGGGTTCGTTGGCATATTACCTATCTGTGTATCAATTCCCTTGAAGGTAAGATCTTCTAGTTGATCTAGTTGCTCCAAATCAAGAAGGCTGCTGAGGGTTCCATTCCGATATGTCAGATCATCAATTACCAGACGCTGAAGTTCTCGGAAGTTTCGGCAGATGTGTTTCAATCCTGTCTCGAATGTCCAATCGTCGTCCGGAAAAATCGAAAGTGTTACATCCATGGCGATAACGTTCGGTAGTAGATGTCTTAGTCGTTCGATGCAACTCTCTTCACATTCAAATAGCTCCATGCTTAGGTTTTTCACGCTCACCAACGGATTGCATATTGGGCTATTTGCTGGAACTTCATAGACTGGTCCAAGGCCTAAAGTCTGAGAAGAATTGCAGTTAGTTAAAAACAAAGAAAGCAAAATGTTGCAACAGTTCAACTTACCTTCAAGTATTTAAGACACTCCAACAAATGAAACGGAATCGAATTGAAGCGAGGAACCTTGAATTCGAACAATTCGATTCCTGGACATGCCTTAGTTATCAAATCAATCCCTATTTCTTCAACGACGCAATCCAGTCTGACTTCCTTCAGAAGCTTAAATCCAGCGAAGAATGTTCGTAGATCCCTACCATTTTGTGTCACGCTCAGATTTTCGCCAATTTTCAGCACTTCAGCTTTCGGAAACTGGAGCTGTTCTAAAGGGATAAAAAGTTCTGTTGAATACAAATCCACGTTCTTGAGCTGAGGAGCTAGTCGTTGCAACACAGCCATGGAATCCATTGCATCCTTTGAATTGGTAAAGCTGATGCTGAGATGGGTCACGTTGGGAACATTTAGACTTTCGATCTGCAATTCGTTGTTCAACGGTCCTGGAGTTTGAACTTGCAAAAATGGAGGTATTGTATGCCAGTCCCTGAAGTCCAATCCAACTATCAATTGTTGCAGATTTGACAAACGGCTTAACACCATACATACTTGCTCTGAGCCTAAATGTCCCTTACACTGGAAACTCTCCACATCTGTAGCAAACCGATCCAAAATCTCCAACACATACTGGAAAGGAAAATTGCTGTAAACGTGCCTATTCAGCAAAATATTTCTATAACGGCGGTTGCTTTTGTGTATGAAGTTTCCAGGAGGTCCTATTTTGAGCGCTACTTTACGCAAGAATCCTGGACTGAAAGCCAATCTTTCCCACGTTGTACACACTAGCGAAGCCGACTTACGATCCAAAAATGGAAGAAATGAGAATATCTGCTCCAACACTTCTTCCGGTAGACCTTGGATTGGGAAAAGTTCGTTGTTTATCGCGGAATTGTACTCGAGTGTAACACTTTCAATGGAACTAGTGGTGCTTTCCATTTTGCTGTTTGTTTAGTTTCTTGAACCTAGGTACATTACTTGATCAATAGCACCATACGGACCACTTCAGTTGAGTTCAAGAACGAAATTGTCTCCACAGCTGAGTTGCGTTTATATAACGAGTATAAGAATACGGCTGTAAGTAAATAACAATAACAAATTAACCACACGTGTACAATCTAATTAAAAAATCAAGGATAAATGTGTAAGAAAACACTCAGCATGGAACGATAATTGATGTATTAATCACTAAACGTGACCACTCCGGTACGACACGTACTGCGATTTTCGTTCTACAAAAGAAGAGAATCTGGATCAGTAAGCAAAGCGTTCCGCGTCATACATGCTCTAAGGGCTATTCTCACTGCAACTTTCGGGCCGGGGTTTTCATCACTTCGTTCTCACCACATGTGCTTACCGAGCGGATTCGCCTCAAACATTACACTTATTTTAGGTGAGAATTCTACAGTAAGTTTAACAGGTGGATCTCACTCGGATTGATTGAACTGAAAAAAAACATAAAAGTTTTGTCACAGTGTTACAATGTTCGGAGTCCTTTGCAACTCCCAGAACCCAGAAATGTTTTCTAAGAATTCGGATTGGAGTTTATTCTTTTTTCCTACAGAAATTTCTAAAAGGCATTTTTGTGTAACAATAACAAATGAATTTTCTGACAATTTTTCGATAATTTCCTCCAGGATTTTTTCCTGGGATTCCTTCGGGAATTTCTCCTGGGATTTCTTCAGGAAGTTTACCTGCGATTCCTTAAGAAATTCCTCCTGAGAACCTTCAGGAATTCCTCTCGGGATTCCTTCAGGAATTCCTCATGGGATTCCTTCAGGAATTCCTTCCAGGAGAATTCCTGAAGGAATCTGTTAGCCTCGTAAGCCTTGCTTTTTACATGTAGAAATAAATCATTCTTTGTTCGCTCCTCTAACCGACCAGTCGAGTTTACTCTGCTATCAGGTTATGGGCCGTAGTACGAATAACCATAGAAACGGCCGATCAACAAGCCGAAGAAAATTTTTGTTCGCTTCAAGATTTTTTCACGCTCGAGATTTAGAAGATGTTTCAAGACGGAAGAAACAAAACCAGGCGTTCCGGAGGCAGTGGTAACCAAAACGGAACCGGGAATCAAGCCAGAAGCGGACACGATGGTAACGGAAGACGAAGTTTTTTTTTTTTTTTTTGTTGGTTTTGATTGTTTTTTTTTTCTCGGTGAAACTGAACTGCAATTAAACGTCGTTTTTACGTTTCAACCTACTTTTTTATTTTTTCGGTCATCTTCAGAAACTGTCATACAAATACAATAGAAAAGAACAAAAAAGAAAACATTCACAAATTACAAACATTTCACAATTCATAAAATTGACAAAAACACAACACTTACAAATCCGCCGCCCGTCCGTTTCCCAAGGCGGTACTTTTCATTCTAATTAATTAGCCTACTTCTCTGTGTCGTCGTTCGGTTCGCTGTTGCTCGTCTTTCAGTTTATTAATCAAATTGTTGTATGTGTTGGAGAATCCGTCTACGTCACGCTGCAAGTTTACCGTCGTGTCTTTCTTTACTTTTATGTGGATCACCTCGGCTGTTAGCCTACTCGCGTAGTTGTCGATTCTCTCCAGAATGCAAGTTCTGGAGAAGTCAAAATGATGACCGTTTTCGACCGCGTGTTGGGTGAGTCCCGTAGCTGATGCATTGGTGCGTATTGAGTTTCGGTGTTGCGCAATGCGCTTGTCTAGAGTTTGTGACGTCTGTCCAATGTACTCTTTTTCCTCGCACGCCCCACAAGGAATTGAATATACCACATTTGTTTGCTTCATTGGTGGTATGGCATCTTTGAGCTTGGTGAAAACCGTGTTTTTCAACTTATCACATGGCTTGAATGAAGCTGTGATTTCGTGCTGTTTCAGCGTTTTGCTCACCTTCTCACTGAGACCCGGGATGTATGGGATGGACACGTACTTTTTCGATTCCTCTTTTTTCTCTTCGTTCTCCATCGTGTTGTAGAGTAGATGGACTCGGTCTGTTAACGTACGTTTTATGAGATCCTCCGGGTAGTTGTTGTTGCGGAGAATCTTTTTTACCATTCCAATGCTTTCCTCCCTTCGATCTGTGTCCGTGAGCTTGAGTGCCCGATCGATGAGTGCGATCATCGTGTTTACCTTGTGAGTATGCGGGCTCTCCGAGTGGTAGTCTAGATAGCGACCATCTTTCTGCTTCGGGATCCACATTTTTCGAATCCTCTCACCACTTCGCGAGAGTGTGAGATCCAGGAACCGAAGTGCCTCATCCATTTCTTCCTCCACGGTGAACTGTAGCTTCTCGTCGATGACGTTGAACTGCTCCACCACTTTCTCCACATCTTCTCTTCTCCCAACAATGAAGCAGTCGTCGACGCACCGTCTGTATATGGACAGGGTGATATTTTTCTCCTCTAGTTGTGTTATGGCCTCCTGTTCTACCTTCTCCATGATGAGGTTCGCCACTACCGGTGAAAGAGGGGATCCCATGGGGACCCCCGTTGTTTGGCAGTAGAATTTCCCGTCATACTGGAAAAACGATGCTTCCAGGACAGTTTTCATGGCATGTCTGAAGCTGTCCCATGGAATTGTGGTGTACTCTTGTATTTCTTCCCATTTTGCTTCCACTAGTTGGTATACTTTTTCAACCGGGACGTTGGTGTAGAGGGATACCACGTCCAGCGAGTACATGATGCAACCATCTGGGACGACCACGTGCGAAATTTCATTAGCAAAATCGAAGCTGTTGCGCACATGGTACTGCGTTTTACCCACGACGTTTCCCAAGATTTCCGCTAGGAATTGTGCCACACGATATGTTGCAGTTCCTATGGTTGATACTACAGGGCGGAGAGGTCTGTTCGGTTTATGAATTTTTGGCAGCCCATAGATTCTTGGTGGGTGACAGTTGTAAACCTTGAGTCTGTTTTGACGTAGGACTACGTCTCTCTTTTCTATACCGGGTGTCATTCTAAATTTTCAGAAATCGGCCGCGTTACGTTTAAAGTGGAGATTTTGAGCGTTAATAACTCAGCCATTTCTTGTTGAATTTTCAAAATTTTGGCACCAATCGATTGCAAATCTTTACACCAATTATGTCCAATAATAATATTTGCTGTTTTTCAATAACAAACTATTGAAAAATTGGGAAAAGTGAACCCATGTTTATTCCAGCCAATCACGATCGAGCACATTTTGGATGCTCCCGTCGAATATAAAAGCTACTGCTTCTTCGCATCTTCCCTCATTTGCCTTTGTCGTCTCGCGGTGAACGCATCGAACGAGAGCTGCCCACTTTCTTCGTTTTCACTCATTCTTCTTTGGCGGCCGTGTCGGCTCTGTATCGATGGTTGTCGGCAAGGGTGTGTTGCACATTCACCTTCTAACCGTCTAACGCGGCAGACCAAGGAAGTGTTTCGAAAATTGGATTGATCGACGGTGGTGGCAGAGGCAGCAGCAAAATCCACAGAAAGACCCGCCGTGACGGACGAATTTGCGAGTTGCGTCGCTTTTCTTTCCTCGGGGCCTCGATTTGGATTGAGTGACAGCGGCGCATTGCTGATAGCATCAGGATTCGCATCCACGGCAGCAAGCGGCGGGCCAATTTTCGACGGCGTTCAGCATTCAACAAGGAATAAACCAACACGCATTGCGTGGCATGATGAATTCATGTCATTTTCTGTTCAAAATCGTTCAATATTTAAACGGTTCTTTTCAGGACCATCGAAAATTATTCCTCAAGAGTTGTGAATCAGATAATTATTTCATTCCATCGAACAGGAAAAGTGTGGTGTGACCGAAAAGTGAACGATTGAATGCTTGATGGCCCCGCAACAATGATGATGCCGGCCACCAATGCACAGTGTTTTATTTTGCCGATTCCGTGCGCTTTTTTAATAACGTTTCAACCGATGATTTTAGCGATATAGTTTCTTCGGAGAAGTTTCCACATTAGACAAGGCGCTTCTTTTGACATAAAGAGTTGAATGATCAATCCACCTATAAGTGAGATGAAAAAAATATTTTTTCGAAAAATGCAGATAGACGTTTGATGTGTTCGGCAAAGTTGTGCAAAATGCAATTTTGAACAACTTTGTCAAAGACGCCATAATGCTGAATCTCATACTTTACGAGATATATTGCGTTGTATGTGCATGACCCCTAGAAATCATATATTTCATCATAACATTTTAACGGAATTTTTTAGATTTTTTGCGTCTTGTACAAAGTTGTTTGGAATGTAAAAATACATGTTTTTGCTGAACATCGAAAAACGCTATCTTTTGAAATAAAAAAGTTATTTACAAATTACTGATTTTTATATGGTAACTTTGAACTCGTGTTACTTTTTTCGGCGCAAAATGGCGCAGAGAACCGTTTCGAATAATGAAACAACTATATTTCTACTATATGAAAATGGCTTAAACTTTTGTATACAAGTGTATTCTTTATGTGTCATGGTAAATATACAAACAATAATCAAATATTGAAATTATTTAATAACTTCTTAATTTAAAGAGATAGAATGTCGCAATGTTCAGCAAAATTGTGTATTCTTGTATGCTCAACAACTTTCAAGAACATAAAAAATTGTAGAAAATATTGGTAAAAAGTTATGATTATTTTAACGAATTATAAAAAAAACATATTTAAAAATCACTCAGAAATTGATTTTTATTATAACTTTTAATCCATAATTTTTACATTATTTGCATGTTCTGCAAAGTGGTTTAGCATATAAAAATACACAATTTTGCTGAACATTGCGACATTCTATCTCGTTAAATGAAGAAGTTATTAAATAATTTCAATATTTGATAATTGTTTGTTTATTTACCATAACACATAAAGAATACACTTATATACAAAAGTTTAAGCCATTTTGATATAATAGAAATATAGTTGTTTCATTATTCGGAACGGTTCTCTGCGCCATTTTGCGCCGAAAGCAGTTAGACGAGTTCGAAGTTACTCTATAAATATCAGTAATTTGTAAATAACTTTCTTATTTCAAAAGCTAGCGTTTTTCAATGTTCAGCAAAAACATGTATTTTTACATTCCAAACAACTTTGTAGAAGACGCAAAAAAACTAAAAAAATCCGTTAAAAATTTATGATGAAATATATGATTTCTAGGGGTCATGCACATACAACGCAATATATCTCGTAAAGTATGAGATTCAGCATTATGGCGTCTTTGACAAAGTTGTTCAAAATTGCATTTTGCACAACTTTGCCGAACACATCAAACGTCTATCTGCATTTTTCGAAAAAATATTTTTTTCATCTCACTTATAGGTGGATTGATCATTCAACTCTTTATGTCAAAAGAAGCGCCTTGTCTAATGTAGAAACTTCTCCGAAGAAACTATATCGCTAAAATCATCGGTTGAAACGTTATTAAAAAAGCGCACGAAATCGGCAAAATAAAACACTGTGCAATGGTTCCATCCGGAATTTAGCAACGCTTTATCCTATCCGGACCATTTTTAGTGGAACATTGTTAAATTATAGCATTTTCGAGTTAAAATGATCTGAATCTTCCAATATTTTGGTTACTTTATTCGTTACATGAAACTTTTCTCATTTCTCGGTTGATAAACCGTTTTAAGCGTCTGGTGCATGTGGGGCGGGGCATGCAAACGAAATAAACTGGAAGCCAGCCAAATGGGAGGAGCTTCATCTGCTAATCTAGGGGTATAAAAGCTGTACCCTCTGTTTTCTTTCGTCATTTTCGTTGGATCAGTCAAGGTGGTTGGTGTCACCTCCAGCCCGGCAGCAACACACACCAACACAGCGACGACTCTGCTCGGCCAGGAGTTTCATCCACGGCAGCAAGCTGCCGGTTAGTGTTCGAAGGCATTCAGAATTCAACGCGGCGTAAACCAACCTGGCAGGACCACATCAAAATCGTCCATAATACAAACGGTCCTTTTCAGGACCACAGAAAATCCTACAGAGTTATGAAAAGTGAAAGACAGCTCTGCTTCTCAGCAAAAGTGAAGCCGACCATTAATTTTATCCATAGCAGCAAACAGTGGGTCAGTTTTCGGTGGCCCAGCATTTAGCGCGGAGAAAACCAACACGCATTGCGTGGCATAGTGAATTCATGAACAAACGGTCCTTATCAGGGCCACCGAAAATGATGCCTCAGAAGTTATAAATCGGATTATTTTCATCCATAAATCGAGAAAAGTGGTGTGGAACCAAATAGTAAAAGCGTGTATACTCGTGCGACTCTCCACGAGGTGAGTGTAATTTACATTCACCTCGTGGAGAGTTGCCTTCGCAGCTCCCTCACGACTTTAGTATGCGTGTGCGACCCCTACTCTATTTGGCAAAGTTTTAGACAAAACCACAATGCCAAAGTCGTCCATACATCGTTTCTTGATTGCACGCTTATTAGCTGAGAAAATATCAAGTGAGTGTAACTCTTTGCAAGTGAGTGTTCCCATCCTTGCTCAAGAGTTGTGAATTAGATAATTTCATTCCATCGAACGAGAAAAGTGTGGTGCAACCATCCAATATTTTGGTTACTTCAGCCGTTCAATGAAAATTTTCTCATTTCTTGGTTGATTAATCGTTTGAAGCGTCTGGAGCATGCGGGACGGGTCATGCAAACGGAATAAACTGCAAAGCCAGCCAAATGCGAGGAGCTTCATCTGCTAATCTAGGGATATAAAAGCAGTGTTCTCTGTTTTCTTTCGTCATTTTCGTTGGTTCAGTCAAGAAGGTTGGAGGTGGATGTCACCTGCAGCAAGGCAGCAGCACACCAACTCAGCGACTACTCTCGGCTATCGTGCTAATGATAGTGCCAGGAATCGCATCCATGGCAACGGAGCGGTGGGCCAATTTTCGACGGTGTCCAGCATTCTCCGCAGAGAAAACCAACACGCATTGCGTGGCATGGTGAATGCATCATAATCGTCCATTATTCAAACCGGTTCTTTTCAGGACCATCGAAAATGAATCCTCAAGAGTTAATTAGATAATTTCCAACATCGATCGAGATGTAGTGCAACCAAAAAGCAAAAGACAGAGCATCGTTGCCAGCAATAGTGAAACTGGTCATTATTGTAATCCACGATCGCAATATGATGTTTGGGAAGCTATGGCTTAACGCCTTTCAATATTATAATCATTTCTGGAGCTCGATTTGAATAGGTCGTATGTGCTTTCGTCGATATAAAATTCGATCAGTTGGATTCGCTTATTGAAGCGAAAGCTGTTGAAATTAAACAAAACTTATACATACAGCCGATTCCTTACTTAGCAGGCTTTCCGTTCAATCACTAAAAGTCCTCGAAAAATAATTAATATTGCTATAGTAACTCAAATAAACTGATTGATTTTTATATCGACGAAAGCACATACGACCTATTCAAATCGAGCTCTAGATTTTATCTTTTCGACGAAAATTCTTTCAAACAACGGTTGAACATTTATCTTCAAAATGAAATAATGCTCAACCCCCAAGTGATGGCCAACCACGCGAGTTACGGAAGGTTTAACTAATTAACATCTTATGAATGCGTTCAGTGAAATGAATCATATAACAACTTTAATCAACACACCACTCCGCCGATTTTAATTTTGCCAGTATACATTGTATAGGCCTTTTATGTGATAAATCCGTTAGGCATTTATTTACGAAGGTCGGACAACAATGACCCGAAAAATCAGCTGATGTAAGACTTCAAATGAAAGGGCCCATTTTAATATATAAAAGTCAGAACTTCATTCCAGCCTTTGTCCTACGTCAACATTGCGGTTATGTCTCAAACATTACCCACCCCTAGTTTTTTTTGTTAGAATTGAGCACACATGAAAACATCAAGAACAGAATCAATCGGTTCCGTAATCACTTGTTTTCGAATGGGATGGATTTGGGTGGGTATGATGGCATTCAGCACCCTAGCACAACTTTTTAGAGCTGCTGGAAACACAACTCATCAAGGCACGAGCGGAGTATACCTTGCTTTATATTGCACATTTTTCCACGTGCAAACGCATGGTAATCGTAGTACACAGCGTTAGCAGCGCGTCCGGGTTTCATCGTGGTTCAGTCTCAGCATTCTAGGTTCAATTCCCGAAATAGAAATAAAACTCACCAGAACAAGAGAGCTGGATGAAAATGGTATAAGGAGATTGTTTTTTTCTTTTTTTTTTAGTTGCCTTAAATATACTTTCACATTAGCTATAGTTGATTAACAGCTAATATATGGCACAAGCCTTTTATATACTTTAGCAAAATCTACAGTAAAGCATGTTTTATATCAACAATAGTAGCGCCACTTTCGACTTTAAACCTACTTTAATGGTGCTTATACGACAAAAACCGCATTATACTGCATGCTTTATAATACACTATAAAGTGAATTTAATGTTCCATATACAGCTCCATGGTTACTTGGGTTTGTACTCGCAATATTTTTTATTACTTTATTTTCCATCTTGCATGAATGTATGAGGAAAAAAATATGTGGAGGAAAAATCTGTATCAAGATCATGAAATCTGTATTTTTTCTGTACTCTGTATCCTGTCTGTATCAACCTCTTAAAATCTGTATAATACAGAAAAATCTGTATATCTGGCATCTCTGGTCCCTTCTGTGCCAGCTTCCGGACCGATAGCATTCCGCAGTCTAGTTCCGGGATGTACAGCACGTTCTCCACTTTCACGGTGTTCATTCTTCCGTCTCCATCGACGCACTCCAGGAAGCCTTCTCCAACACCGGCGGAACTCAACACCGAACCGTCCACCAAGTTCACTTTCTGCATCACTTTATCGTCAATCTTCACGAAGAACTTCCGGTCACTGGTCATGTGGCTCGAGCAGCCACTATCCACGTACCAGGACCTCCGCTTCCGCTGACCTCCCACGCCGAAACAAATTCCAGGATTCTTCTTCACTGCAGCTTTCTTCACTTCCGGATCTTTTCTTCCTTCTTCACGAAGCATTGGGCACTCTCTCCGGAAGTGGCCCGGTTTCCGGCAGTTGTAACGTACTCGCTGCCGCACTCGTCCGTTTCGTCTGCTTCGCACATTCAGCGCCCGGTCGTGGCGCTCACCGGATGTTCCTTCTGCTCGCTTCTCCATCCGTCGGTGGTACTCGTCCATGAGCCGCTGCTTGACGAACTCCAACGACTGATCGGCGTCCGGACGGCTCTCCAAGGCCGTCACCAGTCCGTTGTAGGATTCCGGCAGACTCCGGTACACCATCGCTACCTGTAGCGAAGCTTCGATCTTCTGCCCCGCACACGAAAGCCGATCAAAAGGTTCTTCGATCGCGAACAGATGCTCCTCCATGTTCGCACCTTCTTCGTAGTTTAGACTACACAGCTTCTTCAGAAGCGACACTCGCGACGTAACCGTGGCTTTTTCGTGGTACTTCTTTAACTTTCCCCACACTTCGACCGCTGATCTCCCGTCTTTTATTAGCGGTAACTGACTGTCTTCGACGTTTAACACTATCAAGGCCCTAGCCTTTTGATCTTCTTTAGACCACGCCGTAGTCATCGGCACCGGTTTCGCTTCTGAAACCGTATGCCACAGATCGTAGCTGATTAATAACATTTCCATTTTGATCTTCCACGTTTGAAAGTTTTTATTGTTCAAACGCGCAATTAACACTTTCTCTGCCATTTCTTCGAAAATTCGTTTTTCCGTTGGCGCACACTGTGCTCACGAAGGTACAACCAACAACACTCGAACGTACCCGCCGTACCTACACACACGAAGGCGGTACACCGGCAGAGTTTCTTCGGTTCGATCACCTTTCGCTGGTCAAAATGGCACAATCTTCTTTCTTCACTTCGGCTGCGGGACAAAATGGTGCACCACAAAGTCTATCCGGCACCTTGCAACTCGTTCTGGGCGCCTCTTGCTCCGAAAGAGCAATAATTCCGCCGATCACTTTTACCACACAAAGTCTGTCCCAGTCACAGCTGTTCTTCCACCCCACAGCTGCACTCGCCGAACGAACGTTTAATTAATTTTTCTCCCACCGACCGGCACCACACAGAAGCAATCATCCGCGGGATGGTTTTGCACTTCGCGACTGTCCGAGCACTTTTACGGTTCCGCCGCCAGAACTGGGCCCATATAGCCAGTTGGATATGTCACTGAGGCCAACACTGTCTACGGGGGACCACTACCCAGGGCCACCCACAAATTACTGCGGGGGAACTTTCGGTTAGCGTAACGGCGGAGAACACGGGAGTACAAAGCAAGATGCGTTTGCTCGTCGCGGCGGTCGGTTTATTTACTAACAACAAACAATGTATAATGCAAAAACAATAACAATCAACAGAATACATACATACATTAGGCAGGGTCAGCGCAGGGCATTGATGATAAACATCGCAACATATATTAGGCTGGCCCAAATATTTCAACAGAGAATCCTCTCAGAATTCTGTGCAGAATCCTCTCAAGATTCTGTGGAGAATCCTCTCAGGATTTTGCAGAGAATTCTGTCACGATTCTGGAGTCCTGTTAGAATTCCGGGCAGAATCCTGTCAGGATTCTGGTCTTCATCAATAGATGCCTGCTGTACATAATTCGTGCATGGTGGTCTCACAGTTGGATCTCCAACGTGGAGCTTCATCGTCGATGTCTTAAAAAGCCGATAGCGACAGAAATTCTGGAGCGAAAGTGGAGGTGGGTCGGCCACACTCTACGCAGGGGCGGAAACGAAATCTGCAAGCAAGCGTTAGATTGGGACCCAGCAGGACATCGCAGCAGAGGCAGACCCAGAGGCTCATGGCGGCGCTGCAGTCTCAATAACGAAATCAAGCAAGTCGACAGAAGTTTGATCTGGCCACAGGTCTTTCAATTCGGCCCTCTGCATCACAGTGGGTGCCCAGGACTGAAAGTAAGTAAGTTCCATCAAGAAATGCTGCGAACAATACTCGGTGGCAAAGAAGAAAGCGGTATCTGGTGGCGTCGAAATACGAATTACATTGGCAATGTTGTGCGGTAAATCAAGGGCTTTCGGAGAGTTTGCGTCTTTTTTCAGTACATCAGCATCCGACACAGCATCAGTACTGTGTTATTAAATAAGAATTTGGATATAAATAATATCCGTCTGATCTATGGAAGGAAAAACTGGCATTAAGCTGAGATAAATACATTGGAAACTGTGGTTGGCAATTACAAATACTGTCATTAAAACATTGATCAAGTATGGTTTATTGAAGCCTATTCCCCTATTCTGTGGACATATGTGTTGTGATATTTCCAATCAATCGCACAAATTTGTTAAGGCCGGGGAAACCAGTTGCGATTTAAAAGCAGCAATTCATCTATATAATTCTTGTATATTGGGTCCCAGCACCCAGTCGGATCCGGGACACAGTGCACTACACAGTTCACCAGCTGCGATTTGAAAGCGGCAATCCCCTCAGATGACACTCGTCTGCCCAAGCCCAGTTCGAGGTATCGCAGGTTTGGATACTTCCTCGCCAACTCGAGCAAATCCTCGTCGGACAACCAATCGGGATGGTGTATTACAAATCGCTTAAGCAGTGGGTTCGTTGGCATATTACCTATCTGTGTATCAATTCCCTTGAAGGTAAGATCTTCTAGTTGATCTAGTTGCTCCAAATCAAGAAGGCTGCTGAGGGTTCCATTCCGATATGTCAGATCATCAATTACCAGACGCTGAAGTTCTCGGAAGTTTCGGCAGATGTGTTTCAATCCTGTCTCGAATGTCCAATCGTCGTCCGGAAAAATCGAAAGTGTTACATCCATGGCGATAACGTTCGGTAGTAGATGTCTTAGTCGTTCGATGCAACTCTCTTCACATTCAAATAGCTCCATGCTTAGGTTTTTCACGCTCACCAACGGATTGCATATTGGGCTATTTGCTGGAACTTCATAGACTGGTCCAAGGCCTAAAGTCTGAGAAGAATTGCAGTTAGTTAAAAACAAAGAAAGCAAAATGTTGCAACAGTTCAACTTACCTTCAAGTATTTAAGACACTCCAACAAATGAAACGGAATCGAATTGAAGCGAGGAACCTTGAATTCGAACAATTCGATTCCTGAACATGCCTTAGTTATCAAATCAATCCCTATTTCTTCAACGACGCAATCCAGTCTGACTTCCTTCAGAAGCTTAAATCCAGCGAAGAATGTTCGTAGATCCCTACCATTTTGTGTCACGCTCAGATTTTCGCCAATTTTCAGCACTTCAGCTTTCGGAAACTGGAGCTGTTCTAAAGGGATAAAAAGTTCTGTTGAATACAAATCCACGTTCTTGAGCTGAGGAGCTAGTCGTTGCAACACAGCCATGGAATCCATTGCATCCTTTGAATTGGTAAAGCTGATGCTGAGATGGGTCACGTTGGGAACATTTAGACTTTCGATCTGCAATTCGTTGTTCAACGGTCCTGGAGTTTGAACTTGCAAAAATGGAGGTATTGTATGCCAGTCCCTGAAGTCCAATCCAACTATCAATTGTTGCAGATTTGACAAACGGCTTAACACCATACATACTTGCTCTGAGCCTAAATGTCCCTTACACTGGAAACTCTCCACATCTGTAGCAAACCGATCCAAAATCTCCAACACATACTGGAAAGGAAAATTGCTGTAAACGTGCCTATTCAGCAAAATATTTCTATAACGGCGGTTGCTTTTGTGTATGAAGTTTCCAGGAGGTCCTATTTTGAGCGCTACTTTACGCAAGAATCCTGGACTGAAAGCCAATCTTTCCCACGTTGTACACACTAGCGAAGCCGACTTACGATCCAAAAATGGAAGAAATGAGAATATCTGCTCCAACACTTCTTCCGGTAGACCTTGGATTGGGAAAAGTTCGTTGTTTATCGCGGAATTGTACTCGAGTGTAACACTTTCAATGGAACTAGTGGTGCTTTCCATTTTGCTGTTTGTTTAGTTTCTTGAACCTAGGTACATTACTTGATCAATAGCACCATACGGACCACTTCAGTTGAGTTCTATCTCCACAGCTGAGTTGCGTTTGTATAACGAGTATAAGAATACGGCTGTAAGCAAATAAAAATAACGAATTTACCACATGCGTACAATCTTATTAAACCCGATTTAATCCACCTATGGTGAACAGAACCCTTCTTACACTTATTAAAACTAAATAGTTGTATATTATTTATTATTGTATTGTTGTATTATTTGTATTTAACATATTTATTTTGTGTGATGGACCAAAAGTTCTAGAAAATATTGTGGATTTGGCATCTAGTGGATTGGTTTCCAAAATAGCATCATGGACCATGGACTAAACTACCAGAAATGCCAGACACCTTCTAGAATCTTGTGTGAAATTTTAAAAAAATAGCTTACATATTCTGGAATATTGTATCTTTTAACTGCCAAAAGATCTTGAATCGATTAACAAATGGATAAAAAAATCAGCGAGATACACTTTGTCTAATATCTCTTAATCAGTCGAATAAATAAGCTCTGAAGTACTTGGTATTCATGGTTATGGTAGTATATCTACTATGCTAATCAGTTTTGGAAGTAGCTAGTTATTTTGGCTGTCCAGTTCATGCATTTCTTCCACAATATACAGGGTGTTAGGTTCCTGAGTGCAAACTTTTTAAAGGGTGATAGAGGACCATAAATGGAGAAAAAAAATGTTCTACGCATATGGTCAAATCTCAACCGTTACGTAGTTATTGAACGTCCCATGTTTATGACTCTTATTGCCTTAACTGGCAATAACTTGAAAATGGTCAAATTTATCGAAGTTTTTTTACCCTTATTCGAAAGATTATTGAATTTTCTAACAAATGGCACCTTTGAATCGATTGGTTCAGTTAAACAACTAAGTTTTCTAGAGCAAAATAGCTAAAAATAGTGTATTTTTTTTGGTTTTTGTCAATTATCTTTGAAACATGCGTAATGAATTAAAATTCTTTCTTTTGCAAAGTTGTGGCCCCTATTACACTCTACAATTCGTTCTTTGACACCAAACTTCTAGCTCTTATCGTTTAGTTGCAATTTTGATTTAAATGTGCGGCACAACGCGCAAAAAAGTGCTTTCCATGACAGTTGCAAATTTATGATCTGAAATGCGATGTTAAAATCGAATTTGCAACAAAACGATAAGAGCTAGAAGTTTGGTGTCAAAGAACGAATTGTAGAGTGTAACAGGGGCCACAACTTTGCAAAAGAAAGAATTTTAATTTATTACGCATGTTTCGAAGATAATTGACAAAAACCAATAACAATACACTATTTTTAACTATTTTGCTCTAGAAAACTTAGTTATTTAACTAAACCAATCGATTCAAAGATGCCATTTATTGGAAAATTCAATAATCTTTCGAATAAGGGTAAAAAAACTTCGATAAGTTTGACCATTTTCAAGTTATTGCCAGTTAAGGCAATAAGAGCCATAAACATGGGAAGTTCAATAACTACGTAACGGTTGAGATTTGACCATATGCTTAGAACATTTTTTTTCTCCATTTATGGTCCTCTATCACCCTTTAAAAAGTTTACACTCAGGAACCTAACACCCTGTATAAATTCAAAGCTTTCATTTAACATATTGTTAGTTTTCATAGAATTCTGTTTATTTTTAATTTGTTATTTATAATTTTATTGAAAACAATAACCTGCTAGTATACACTTTATATGAGGTCAGCATTATTCATTGAACAATAATTTCCCATAGACTGGTCAAAAGCTCATGCAAGATAACAAATGAATATAATAATAAAAAGGAATTCGAAAGATATCTCAGTAACCAAATGTCCAATCGAAATAAAATTTCAGGGTCTTTTACAAGGATACTGTAGCTTTCATTTGGTGCTAAGAGAACCCAAATCGGTTGACAGACGGCTGAGATATTTATTATGATACACTTGGTCAAAAATCTCTCAAAAGGTTAACCTGTATTACTCCCAAGTACTCTTTGCAAGATATCTCGATAACCAAATGTCCAATCCTAATAAAATTGTATAGGGTTCTACTAGGATGTTAAAGCTTTCATTTGGTGCCAGGAGAACCGAAATCGGTTGACAGACGGTTGAGATATTTATTATGAAGTTTAGTTGTATAAATCCAAAGTACTTTTCGAAAGATATCTCGGTAACCAAATGTCCAATCGAAATAAAATTTCTGGGCGATCTACTAGGATGCTGTAGCTTTCATTTGCTGCCAAGAGAACTCTCAAAAAGCTAACCTATATTACTTCAAAGTATTCTTCGAGATAAGTAAGCACAGCATGCCGCCTCATACATACTTTAGGGGCTATTCTCACTGCGACGTCCGAGCCGTGACATACATCACTTCGTTCTCACTACACCGTGCAGATCCGCCCCAAACATGTCACTTATTTTCTACAGCAAGTTTAACAGGTGGATCTCACTCGGATTGATTGACCTGAAGAAAAAACCTTTGAAACTACCGGAAACAAAATATGTTTTCTTGGAATTTGGATTGGAGTTTATTCTTTTTTCCTACAGAAATTTCTAAAATGCATTTTTGTGTAATAATCACAAATGAGTAATCCATCAATTTTTCGATAATTTCCTCCAGGAATTTTCCCAGTTATTCCTTCGGGAACTTCACTTTGGATTTCTTCAGGAATTCTTCCTGGGATTCCTTCAGGACTTCCTCCTAAGATTCCTTCAGGAATTCCACTTGGAATTCTTTCAGGAATTCCTCCTGAGATTCCTTCAGGAATTCCTCCTGGGATTCCTCTTGTGATTCCTTCAGGAATTCCTCCTGGGATTCCTTCAGGAATTCCTCCTGCAATTCCTTCAGGAATTCCTCCTGGAATTCCTTCAGGAATTCCTCCTGGGATTCTTTCAGGAATTCCTCCTGGGTTTTCTTCAGGACTTCCTCCTGAGATTCTTCCAGGTATTCCTCCTGGGATTCCTTCAGGAATACCTCCTGGAATTTCTTCAGGACTTCCTCCTAAGATTCTTCCAGGTATTCCTCCTGGGATTCCTTCAGGAATTCCACTTGGGATTCGTTCAGGAATTCCTCTTGGAATTCTTTCAGGAATTCCTCCTGGGATTCCTTCAGGAATTCCTCCTGGGATTCCTCCTGGGATTCCTCCTGGGATTCCTTCAGGAATTCCTCCTGGGATTCCTTCAAGAATTCCTCCTGGAATTCCTTCAGGAATTCCTTCTGGAATTCCTTAAGGAATTCCTCCTGGGATTCCTTCAGGAATTCCTCCTGGATTTTTTTCGGAAATTTCTCCTGGGACTCCTTCAGGAATTTCACCTGAGATTCTATAAGGTATTCCTACTGGGATACCTTCGGGAATTTCTCCTGGGATTCCTACAGGAATTCCTCCAGGGATTCCTTCAGGAATTTCACCTGGGATTCCTTCAGGAATTCTTCTTGGGTTTCCTTCAGAAATTCCTCCAGGAATTCATTCAGGAGGGAATCCTCCAGGGTTTCCTTAAGGAATTTTTCCTTGGATTGCTTCAAGAATTCCTCCAGAAATTCCTTTGAGAACTCCTCCAAAGATTCCACCAGCAATTCCTCCAGGGATTCCTTTAACAATTTCTCCTGGGATTCCTTCAGGATTTCTCCAGCAATTCCATCTGGGATGTCTTCGGAAATTGCTCCAGGGATTCCTTCAGGAATTACTCAAGAGATTCCTGCTGGAATCCTTCAGAGATTCCTTAAGGAATCCTCCATGGATTCCTTCAGGAATCGTGGATGGATTCCTTCAGGAATCCTGCATGCATTCCTTCGGTAATTCTCCATGCATTCCTTCAGGAATCCTCCAGGAATTACTTCAAGAAACCTCCAGGAATTACTTTAGTAATTCCACCAGGGTTTCCTCCAGGAAACCATCCAGGGATAATTTCAGGAAATCCTCCACAGATTCCTTCAGGAATTTCTCCTGAATCCTCCAGGGAATCCTTCAGGAAATCTTCCAGGGATTTCTTCAGGAAATCTTCCAGGGATTCCTTCAGGAATTCCTCCTGGAATTCCTTCAAGAATTTCACCTGGGATCCCTCCAGGAATTCCTCCTGGGGTTCCTTCACGGAATCTACCAGGGATTTC
The DNA here is from genome assembly GCF_035046485.1 of Aedes albopictus. Classification (NCBI taxonomy): domain Eukaryota; kingdom Metazoa; phylum Arthropoda; class Insecta; order Diptera; family Culicidae; genus Aedes; species Aedes albopictus. Next base: position 304,481,773 of record NC_085136.1, read on the forward strand.
TTCAGGAATTCCTCCAGGGAATAATTCAGTAATTCTTCATGTGATTGTTTTGAAGATTCCTTAAAGGGTTTCCTACAGGAATCCTCTAGGCATTTCTTCAGGAATTTCTCCAAGGATTCCTTCAGGATTTCTTCTTGGGTTTCTTTCAGAAATTCCTAAAGGAATTCATTCAGAAGGGAATCTTGCAGGGTTTCCTCCAGGATTTTTTTCTTGGATTGCTTCGTGAATTCCTCCAAAGATTCCTTCAAGAATTACTCAAGAGATTCCTGCTAGAGAATCCTCTCAGGATTCTGTAGAGAATACTCTCAGGATTCTGTGGAGAATCCACTCTGGATTCTGTGCAAAACCCTCTCAGGGTTTTCTGCAGAATCCTCTCAGGATTCTATGTAGAATTCTCTCAGGATTCTGTGCAGAATCCTATCAGGTTTCGGTGCAGAATCCTTTCATTTTATGTGCAGAATGCTTGCAGGATACTGTGCAGAATCCTCTCAGGATACTGTGCAGAATCCTCTCAGAATACTGTGCAGAATCCTCTCAGGATACTGTGCAGAATCCTCTCAGGATTCTGTGCAGAATCCTCTCAGGATTCTGTGCAAAATCCTCTCAGGATTCTGTGCAAATTCCTCTCAGGTTTCGGTGCAGAATCCTTTCAGAATTGTGTGCAGAATCCTCTCAGGACTCTGTGCAGAATCCTCTCAGGATTCTGTGCATAATCTTTTCAGAATTATGTGCAGAATCCTCTCAGGATTCTGTGCAGAATACTCTCAGGATTCTGTGGAGAATCCTCTCAGGATTCTGTGCAGAATCCTCTCAGGATTCTGTGCAGAATCCTCTCATTCTGTGGAAAACATTCCCAGGATTATGTGGAGAATCCTCTCAGGATTTTGTAGAAAATCCTGTCAGAATTCTGGGCAGAATCCTGTCAGGATTCTGGGGGGAATCCTCTCAGGATTCTGTGCAGAATCCTCTTAGAATTCGGTGCGAAATCGTCTCAGGATTTTGTGCAGAATCTTCCCAGGATTCTATGCAGAATCCTCTCGGGGTTCTGTGCAGAATCCTCACAGAATTCTGTGCAGAATCCTCTCAAGATTTTGTGGAAAATCCTCTCAGGATTCTGTGGAGAATCCTCTCAGGATTTTGTGCAGAATCCTCTCATGATTCTGTGCAGAATCCTCTCAGGATTCTGTGCACAATCCTCTCAGGATTCTGTGCAGAATCCTCTCAGGATTCTGTGTAGAATCCTCTCAGGAATATGTGCTGAATCCTCTCAGGAATCTGTGCAGAATCCTCTTAGAATTATGTGCAGAATCCTCTCAGGATTCTGTGGAGAATCCTCTCAGGATTCTGTGGAGAATCCTCTCAGGATTCGGTGCAGCATCCTCTCAGGATTCTGTGCAGAATCCTCTCAGAATTCGGTGCAGAATCCTCTCAGGATTCGGTGCAGAATCCTCTCAGGATTCTGTGCAGAATTCTCTCAGGATTCTGTGCAGAATCCTCTCAGGATTCTGTGCAGAATCCTCTCAGGATTCTGTGCAGAATCCTCTCAGGATTCTGTGCAGAATCCTGTCAGGATTCTGTGCAGAATCCTCTCAGAATTCTGTGGAGAATCCTCTCAGGATTCGGTGCAGAATCTTCTCAGGATTCGGTTTTGAATCCTCTCAGGATTCGGTGCAGAATCCTCTCAGGATTCGGTGCAGAATCTTCTCAGGATTCGGTTTAGAATCCTCTCAGGATTCTGTGCAAAATCCTCTCAGGATTCTGTGCAAAACCCTCTCAGGATTCTGTGCAAAATCCTCTCAGAATTCTGTGCAGAATCCTCTCAGGATTCTGTGCAGAATCCTCTCAGGATTCGGTGCAGAATCTTCTTAGGATTCGGTTTAGAATCCTCTCAGGATTCGGTGTAGAATCCTCTCAGAATTCGGTGCAGAATCCTCTCAGGATTCGGTGCAGAATCCTCTCAGGATTCGGTGCAGAATCTTCCCAGGATTCGCTGCAGAATCCTCTCAGGATTTGGTGCAGAATCCTCTCAGGATTCTGTGGGGAATCCTCTCAGGAATCTGTGGGAATCCTCTCTGGATTCTGTGGGAATCCTCTCAGGATTCTGTGGGAATCCTCTCAGGATTCTGTGGGAATCCTCTCAGGATTCTGTGGGAATTCTCTCAGGATTCTGTGCATACCCCTTTCAGGATTTTATGCAGAATCCTCTCAGGATTCTGTGCAGAATCCTCTCAGGATTCTGTGCAGAATCCTTCCAATTGTGGAAGAATGTTAGGCGTTATTTCTCAAGGATCCGTAAATAATGTGTGTTCATATTTTAAAACTTGACCATGGGATTACCTGCAACTACGCACCAGATTTTTTTCTGAGTTCTAGTAAATGTTTCGAAACGAGAAGTTGTTATCGGAATTTCATCAGTTTTAATTTGAAAAGGATGATTTAAAAAAAACTACTGCTCTCAAAACAATTCCTAGCGAAAATGATAACAGGATTTAAGCCGTGAAATTCCACTCAAAATATATTAAAAATTCGAAAACGATGAGAAAACTCCCTTAGGAATCTCTTGGAAAATCACCACTAGCAATACATGACTAAAACTATGCTACCTGCCGTGCAGCCACCGGAGAGTGGCAGATATCGTCTCCCGGCACGCTGAAGTGAGAATAGCCCTTAAAAGTTGGAGCCCACATTGCGGCTCTCTATGCACTGCATGAACGTCCTATCAATCCAATCCATTTCGACGATCACATCACATCTGTTGGCCTATCGATAGATGGTCATGTGCGCATTGATCGTAAACACAGTGCGACAATAACCGTTACCGTTTGACAGCTTCTAATCTGAACACTTTTAATAAGACCCCCTCTAATCTAATAAAAAATGGGTCAAACGTCATTCTGATAATGAACGGGGTGAAATGGAACGCAGAATCAAAACAAAACATCAAATAAGGCTGCCAGCAGTGTGTTCTTCCATCGCCCACAGGGTTGCTAGAAGTTCAAACTAAAAATGAACCCCGTTGGTTTGCATAAGATGTCGTCCAAACCAACGCAACTTTCGCTCGCGGCAGCGATTTTTTACAGGCGAAGGTACTTCGAAACCGATCCACGCATGGTCAAGCGAACGCCATTGTACAATGTTTCCGTCGTATATCACTGGCGATACTCATGGACGAGGGTGCTATGACCGTAACCAATAGAATTGATCATGACCGTAACCAATACAATTGATGATGCTTCAAAAATTTTGGTCGTTGACAGAAGTTCACGACTTTTGTTTTATTTTGTAAACTAGTGTTATTAACCGTCATTGTACCCTTAACCCTTCAGCGCGCGCGCTGTTGTAAAAAGTACAGCACTACCAAAAAACCTCGCTTTTCGTAAACAGCGCGAGCGCGGTGCAGTTTCAGTTGCTTGATGTCGCGCGTCCTGGAAGGTTAATTGAATCTTTATTAGACGAGTATCAAAATACAACAGAATTCACAATATAACACTTAATTGCTGGAGAATAGACATGATCTATCATAACTTAACGAAAGTAATCACTGTGTAATGTCAATCAGTTTCTTCTCAACAACTTTAGACTTGACAACTTCGCGCAATTCACAGGCACTCAGCTTGGTTTAACAGACAGAAGTTTCATTGTTGATTCAGCATTGTACATATCGGACTCGACAAGCATGAGTCACATCCGGAAGCTTCCGAAACATATGTCTAGCAAACGAAATGCCGTTTATACATAAAGCTGAAATTCCGACATTTTGTCAAACCAACTTTGAATAGTAAGCCAGTCAAAATGTCAGCTTGATACAGCATTTCGTTTGCTAGATGTATTGTGAGTTTCATTGGCCACTGGATTCCAAGGTCGATTCGACACCATATTTCAAACGTGCTTTTCAACGAACCTCGTCAATTTGATGTCTCTTTGCTCCCACTTTTGCACACCTACCTTGTTTTTTGATGCGACCTTCTGCTGTCATCGTTGAAAAAAGAAAGAGAGCGAAGATGTAATGTGAGTGAGGCAGCAAAAAAGCACGTGCCACTGCGTCACTTTTGACACTTTCGACTGTGAAACCAGGTGTGAAGGCAAAAACGGACGATTTTTGGGACTGCTCGCAGTACGAACGTTCCGAGCCGACGACGGTTCGATTAGGGAATACCCGCACAATATGTTTGGGAAATGACAAAATGCGACTCCGTATAATCGAGTCCGACATGTGTAAACACGAAACGTACCCAGAGAACAAGTAAGACCGTGTTGTATCGGTCGGCAGCCAACTGTAGTACTGGCTTTCTAACTCTGCTGCTGCCTATGCTTGCTCCTAATGATAATCGGGCAGCAGGACGGAGAAACAAAGGCGGATGGGGTTTCAGTGTGTATTTATCATCGCAGATAAGGGCAAATCGCTCTTGTTGTGAATCAGCGTGGAGAAATGCCGGACTGGCAAAAGCGTTGACTCGATTCTCTGGACAACGATAATATTAGGCCAAGGTATTGCGGCGCTCATAATAAATCCACATTAGGCGGCGGCGATATGGCCGCTTGGAGATTCCCGCGATACAGACGCATTGTCAAAACAGAACAGATAGGGTAGTTGTTCCCTTCGTTGTGGTAGTACCTAATGTTGCGATAATGGCAATTGAGCACTTTTTCGACTAAAATATTACCAAAAGGTATTTTTAATAGATGTATGGTGCTTCAATTATGAGATTGAGCCTTTTATTTGCTTAAGATTTGCCGAAAAACCTATTTAAAAAAATATTTTCCTTAATGTGCTTGCTGCTGTGTTCCTATTTTTGCGGTAGTGTTCCTAATGTTGCGGTATCCCATATGATTTCAATGGGATACCGTTACAAATAGGAACAAATACCGCAACATTAGGAACACAATATTCGTTCAGATAAAAACGAATAAAATGTTCATAACAACACCAAAGTGGCAATATTTCGTTATTTTCCTGTAGATTAAGGATGGATTTCATTATTTTCAATTCAATCCATGTAAAAAGTTTGCTTGGGGCGATACAATTGTGGTTTAAACATGAACCAAGTGCTTAACTCCTCCATGATCGGATCAAATACCCTATGCAATTCTTATTAAACTTTTCCTAGCCGGGCTAGTTTGTATTGATCAACATACATTTAGTAAAATTCTGCTCCGCGAATGCGGAAAGAAAAAGCCACACTTCAATATTTTTGGCAAGAAATTTAAAGGCTACACCGTTTTCATTCTACACATCACTTGTTTTCTGATAGAATGCGTTTGGGAGCGTAAGATTACTAAAGGCACTGACACCCAGTCCCTTAATTTTCAGCCAGAACTGAAAAACTTATTTTGATCGGCTTTAGCATTGAACCAAATTAATCCAGATGATCGTAAGGATTAGATTGATTAAGGTCCATTTCCAAATCTTTCTCATTATCTGGAAAAGTAGTCTTATGTTTGCATGTTTCGTCAATCACATCAGACGGACATTCAAGCACCACAACATGGTGGCCATGCGAAGGATTTGTTGTTTGCCGAAAGCTTTCTTCCAGTAGTGGTATGGGATATAAAACCAAACTCCAAATATGTACCATGATAAGCCTCAACGACTGACGTCGGTAAAAGAACGGCCGGGAATTCGTTTTAGCTCCAACATCAGAAGGAAAGTGCACTAATTTCAGTTTTGGAATACATATAATATGTAATTCTCATCTCTCATACCTGTTCTTCAACATAAGTGTACCAAATTCTAATTTCGAATTAATCCTCAAAGTTGAACAGGTCCCCTATTGATAATTTGAAACTAACAAGAAACTAAGCTTTTCTGCTTAGAAACGAGAATTCGTGAGTGATGGATTGAAGAATTTGTGGGTTTTTGGAAAGCCGAAGATGTTTTGTCACATTTCGAGTGTGAGAGGAAAGGGCTTAATTAGTTCCGTAGATGTGTGCCGACGCGGATAGTTTCAATATTTCTTCGTTCGCCGCGTTCTTCTTCTGCAGATGATCGGATTGAAGAAAAAACTCACTTCGCGAGCGTGTTTGTGTGCAGAGATACTCTGTTCTCGTGAGGAAACCTTCAAAAATGGATTCCCCTGGGAGTTTTCGTGTTTCGGCGTGTTTTCAGTGCCGATTTGTTTCTGAACATGCGTGGATATTGTTTTACTTAATTGAATGCCGAACGGCAGCGCCGTGCCGAAGCTAAGAGTAGACTCCTAGAGGAAACCGAGTGCCTTCGCAACCTGATCTCCCAGCAGCTCCAGACGTACCAGGATCTGATGGACATCAAGAGTTAGCTGGACAAGCTGCAGTCGTCCGAGGAATTCCATATTACAGGGGTGATGTAAGCCAGACCATAGCACCAATGCGGCCAGATCAGAAGCGCTGAGTAATACACCACAGTATGTCACCGCCAAACGCAAGTGTACCTTGCTGGACGAAAAGGACGAGCGCAGTGTTTCGGACTTTTTGGTCACTTGGCCAAGGGAAACATCATATCAAATTAGATAATTTGGTGAGTTCGTTCTGATTTAATCTGGTAATCATGATCATGGAGTTCAAACTCCAACAATAACATTCCAATCGCAATGCCTACGTATAGTGAATTCTAGACCATTCCTTTACCAAAAACCCAACTTGCTATTTACGAAAGCGTCGGTGAGTCGCTGGCCTCTCGATAAATAGATGTCATCCCATCCCTACTTCCCCATCCCCTCCACATAACTTGTTTCTTCTCGTTTCAGAGCGCGAGCAATGGCGCTTAAACCTAGGCTTGTTAGCCAGGACACATGGTCCAAATGCCTGTGCCCCATCCCTGACGCAAAAAGGCCCAAGGAATGACAAAATCTCTTAGCTACGTCACTCCCAACGTTGATGTTTAAAGATACTAAAACACTTACACTCACATTAACAGATCTACATGATCTACTCAAATACACTTACACAATCTGAAACTTGTCGCATCACTCGCTTATAGTGAATCCTTAATCAACCCATTCCAAATATCCAACTCCTTGACACTTATGGGGGCCCGGTGAGTCGCTGGCCTTTCATAAAGTAGGTGTCATATTATCACATCTCTTCCTTTCCTCGTAACGGAGAAGATGGGCGTGGCCGGCAATGGAAGTGCTCATGTCTTTTTTGCTTCAACCTCTGATTGGATAGCTGTTCCTTCCCAAATAGCATTCCATAAGCAATTAGAATAGGAGTATTAAAGATTAAACATGACATCTTTCAGTATGCAATCTACGAATTACTCCGTTACCACGCAACGCAAGACCACGCGTCGCCTCTGTGCAGGAGTTCTTCCAGGGTGCGTTCAAATCACCCTTCAAAAATTAATTAGGAGATTTATTCAAGAATTCCTCTAATACCTTTGTCTGCAACTTCTGCACGAACAAATTTCTTCAAAAATTTCTCAAAAAATTCATCATGAAATTTGGACCCTCCAACGCTAAGGAGTTTTTTCCTACCCCCCTGTTGGGCAAAATAAGCCACTGCGTCAAATTAACTGAACTTTTGTGTCCAATCTCAGGAATTCCTCCAGGTATTCCCCAGGGACTTCTCCAGGAGCTCCTCAAACGATTGTTTCTGAAATTATTCCTATGAAACTAAATCTCATCAGAAATTTTTCAAACATTTCTATATAAATTCCTGTAGGTAATCTTCGAAGAATAACTCCAAAATGTTTGTAGAGGTTCGGCTGGGAAGTTGACTTATTTCTCGGGGATTTCGGCTTTCAGTCAAAGAAAAGCGTTGATTTTCTCATCTCATCGCCAGCGTTTCGATCCAGATGTTGGGATCTTCTTCAGGGCTCGAAATTAATCAATTTTGTCTAATCCCGTGTACATCTCACGGTTGATTGTCGCGTTTTGAATTTGCACTCGCAGTCTCATTTACTGCCAGCACCCTCGAAGGTAGTAGATGGGTGGAAAAAAATGGGAGGTCTACACCACGACACTTACCAACACTGCCAGAGCTAACAGCTGATCGAACATTACTTTTCTTTGACTGAAAGCCGAAATCCCCGAGAAATAACTCCAAAATGTTTATGTAATTTCATAAAACACTTCTGTGAATATCTGTGTAGGAATATCTCAGTGAATTTCCGGAGGAATCACTACACACTTAAATTCAGAAATTGATTTCGGTAAACGGTTTACCGAAAATCCAACAGCTGATATCTCGGTAAAATATTTACTGATTCTCGGTAAAAAATTTACCGAGATTTCGGTAAACCATTACCGAGTCTCGGTGAACTTTGCCGAGATCTCGGTAAAAAGTTGGATTGCCGAGATCTCGGCAAAGTTTTAACGACATCTCGGTAAAACTTTTACCGATATTCAGTAAAAATTATTACCGGATTCTCGGCTGTTGGATTATCGGCAATCTGTTTGCTGAGGTCGGCGATTTAATTTAAGTGTGTAAAAGAATTCCAGGAAATATTTCTGAAAGAACCGAAGAAGGAATTCCGAAAAGAAACAACTTTTTATGAAATTTCTTTGGTAACTCCTGGCGAAATTTTCTAATGGATTCCTGGAGGACCCTTGGAAGAATTTCCGAAGGAATTCCATAGTAAGTTTTAGATGGAATTCATGCAGCAATTTCTGAAAGAATCCTTAAATACATTTTTAAATAAATTATCTATCTAACTCCTGAAGAAATCGCTGGAGAAAAAATTTACCGAGATTTCGGTAAACCATTACCGAGTCTCGGTGAACTTTGCCGAGATCTCGGTAAAAAGTTGGATTGCCGAGATCTCGGCAAAGTTTTAACGACATCTCGGTAAAACTTTTACCGATATTCAGTAAAAATTATTACCGGATTCTCGGCTGTTGGATTATCGGCAATCTGTTTGCTGAGGTCAGCGATTTAATTTAAGTGTGTAAAAGAATCCCAGGAAATATTTCTGAAAGAACCGCAGGAGGAATTCCGAAAAGAAACAACTTATGAAATTTCTTTGGTAACTCCTGGCGAATTTTTCTAATGGATTCCTGGAGGACCCTTGGAAGCATTTCCGAAGGAATTCCATAGTAAGTTTTAGATGGAATTCATGCAGGAATTTCTGAAAGAATCCCTAAATACATTTTTAAATAAATTATCTATCCAACTCCTGAAGAAATCGCTGGTGATATTCTTAAACAAATCCCTGCAGGATTATGTAATAGAATCCCAGGGAATTTTCTGAAATAATTCTAGAAAGAGTTGCTAAAAAAATAGGTGATATTCCTACAAGGATTTCTTAAGGATTCTGAGTAAAAATTTCTAATGGTATGCTTAGGAAAATTTCTGTTGAAAACATTGTGGAATACCCGGAGGAACTCATTGGAATCACTAAAAGAATATCTACAGGAATCACTAAACATAAAGAACTTCAGGAAAGTTTCCTGGAGAAACTCCATGAAGCAATTTATAGAAGAAGCCCTGAAAGAATTTTCGAAGCAATCGATGGAAGAATTCCTAAAAGAATGCTGGGATTACTATGTAAATATAATTTCTGGAGTTATTTCTGAAGGGGGAACGTCCATAAATTTCGCCATGTTTTGAGGAGGAACAAGGTTCGAAGAGTGTCATATTTTCAAAGGGGGGGCCTATACAAAAAGTATGCCATATGGGGGAGGGATTGAAAATGAATATTTTTTCCATAAATCATTGGAGCCATTTCAGGAGGTTCTTCATAGAAATTCTTTGGAATTTTTTTTAGAGGAACTTAAGGCATCTCTTGAAAATATTTCTGAAGAAACATTCAGATTTTTTTTTTAAATCTTTGGAAAAATTCTGAAAGAATTCTGGGCTTAACAATAGTTCGCTGTTAGAATGTCTGGAATCCATGGATGATTTTGTGAAAGAATCACCTGAGAAATTTCTAAAATAATGCATACAGGAGCTTCTTAAGCATGTTTAATAGGGTGGCCCACACTTATATGAAAAACAAAAATTGCGAGAAATGTCAAGTCTTACCTCCTAAATCAGTTGTTTTGGACTCCCAGAAGCTACGTTCAAAATTTGAGCAAAATCGGTTGAGCTTAAGGGGGCGCTCAAAACGCTTGAAGTTTGTATGGGGAAACTTGGCCAAATGTATGCAGAAATTGAAAGTTTTCGAATTTTGCCGCTAGGTGGCGCTGTAAGCGTTCAATAATCCAACCCTTTGGTATTATTGTAGGTGACTATATGCCAAACAACTTTGTCGAAAACCGTGAAGTGATCCGACGGCTGTGAAAAAAGTTATACCTTAGGCAAAGTGAGGCAAAGTATTGAGATTTCATTATTGATATTATTCCTTTACATGTAGGGTATCGCGCTACTTGGGCGGTGGCTTCTATATTCGTCTGTTTGCCACTATAACTCAGTAAATTTTGAACCAATTGACTTGAAATGTTGTACACGGGTAGATACTATACCTATCTCACCACATTCCAAAAGTTGTGCCAATTGGTTCAAATTTGACTGAGTTATAGTGGAAAACAGACGAATATAGAACCACCGCCCAAGTAGCGCGATTCCCTATTGGAAAAACAACCATTAAGTCCACATCTAAGAATGTTAATAGTGTTGCGGGTGTTACACTGAAAGTGGTTAAATATAGAAGTGAACCAAAATCATGCATGCGAAACATTAAATCGTGGCTTTTTCAATACCTTGCCGAACGGTTAGCAAGAAAGTAGACTCGGATCACATCAAAAACTACCGGTAGTGATCTAAAACTGATTCCGGGTGCATGCGGCATGTCAAATAGCGGAATTACGAATGAGAAAAAAAAATCAATTCTAGCGATTGACCAAATCGTGGCTTTTTGATAGCCTGGTAAACTATGGGTAAGATTAAAAGTAAAGAAATGGTCTAAGTCTTCATATATGCAAGAGAACGAAGTTTTTTTCATTTTCTCTTGCGTCTAAAATTACTGCGCAAAACTTGGGTGAGGGTGGATGAGCCCTCGCTCTTCTCATTGCGATTGAAATTTGAATGGAAAATTTCCCTTTTTGCATTTTTCTCACAAGGAGGTAAAATTTTACATTAATCGTGTTACCAAGGATAATATAATATAGCTTAAAGTGTGCTAAAGAAAACTTTTCCGAAGATCGTAAAGTGATCTGTGGTTGTGAATAAAGTTAAGGTGGTCAAGCAGTCAACTGAGAGGTCTGATATTGTTTATCTCTATTTTGTCGTTGAACATAACATCAGAATATGTGTCATCAATAAGTTTCACAAATCGATGGCGGCTTTGTAAAATTATTGCTATATAAAGTGTTCCCAGGATTTCGAATTTTTCGGCTAACGTCGAAGGAATGATCATCAGTACATATTCGATGAGAAAGGCACTATCACCACTAGGCGGATTAATCTGTTTTTTTTTTCTAGCTATTTACAAAATGTTCCAATTTCCTTACTGTTACAATGTGTTGACTGGACCAAGGCAGCGGAAGAAATGTTAAACAGTTGGAGTTGACAAGTTGGAATGCGAGAACTTCCAAGCGATCACAATTCTGAATGCCGCCTACAAAGTGCTATCCCATATCATCTTCCGTCGTCTTTCACCTAAAGTTAATGAGCTTGTGGGAAGCTATCAAGCCAGCTTCGTCGATGGTTGCTCGACAACGAACCAGATTTTCACCGTGCAGAAAATCCTCCAAAAAATGCCGTGAATACCAAGTCTCAACGCACTACCTGTTCATCGACTTCAAGGCGGGGCGTACGATAGTATCAACCGCACAGAGCTGTGGAAAATGATGGACAAGAACGGCTTTCCTGGGAAGCTGACCAGACTACACATTATAACAGCGATTGACGGTGTGCAAAACTGTGTAAGGGTTTCGGCTGAACTATCATTACTTTCTTTTCTTACCTAACCGGTTAGACTAAGGCCTGAGTATCCTCTATTGTACGTAGGAGTCGTCTCCTTTCGACTCGGTCCATGACGGCTGTGCGTCTCCAGTCCCACCCCCTACGAAGGTTCCGCAAACCGCCCTCCACTTGATCGACCCCCCGCTCGGCTGGCTCTCGAGAACCATTTCAATCCAACAGCCTGATGACGTGACCCGCCCACAGTAGCCTCCCGATTTTCGCGGTGTTGATAATGGTTGGTAATCTCAGCAGCTGACGCAGTTCGTGGTTCATTCGTCATCTCCAAGTTCCGTCTTCCATCTGCACTCCACCGTGTTGCGTACCATACCTTCCTTGCGAAAACTCCAAGGGCGCGTTGATCGTTTGCAGGTAGAGTCTATGTTTTGTTGCCATAGATGACTACCGGTCTAATCAGCGTTTTTTTTAGGTTAGTTTACTTCGTATGACGGCGAACTTTATTCGATCGTAGAATACTGCAGAGTCCAAAGTAAGCTCGACTTCCTGCCACAATGCGTCTCTGAATTTCTCTGCTGGTGTCGCTGAGCCCGCCCAAGTACACGAATTCCTCAACCACCTCGATTTCATCACCGTCGATAAAAAATCGGGGTGACGGGCAAGTTTATTCCTCCCTAGCGCTCCTTGCCATCATGTACTTTGTCTTCGACACATTAATTATCCGATTCGTCCGGCTTCACTCTTTAGTCGGATGTACGTTTCCGCCATCGCCTCAAATTTACGAGCAATAATATCAATATCATCAGCGAAACCAAGCAGCTGAACGGACTTCGCGAAAATCTTTCCACTCGTGTATATCCCCGCTCTCCTTATTACACCCTCTTCAGCAATGTTAAACCTATACCTTGCCGTAACCCTCTGCGAGATTCGAAGGGACTCGAGAGTGTCCCTGATACTCAAATTACGCCCATCACTCGATCCATCGTCGCCTTGATCAACCGTATCAGTTTATCCGGGAATCCGTATTCGTGCATAATTTGCCATAGCTGGTCTCGATCGATTGTATCACACGCCGATTTGAAATCGATGAACAAGTGATGTGTGGGCACGTTGTATTCGCGGCATTTCTGCAACACCTGGCGGATGACTTTTTAGAGCGTCCATGGGTCAATCGGTGATGGACAGCGGCATAAAATTTGAGGGAGTATCTTGTAGGCAGCACTCAGTAATGTGATCGCGCGGTAGTTCCCGCAACCCAACTTGTCGCCCTTTTTGTAGATGGGACACACGGTACCTTCCATTCATTCCTCCGGTATTACTTCCTCCTCCCAAATCTTGGTAATGACCCAGTGTAGTGCTCGCACCAGCGCTTCTCCACCGTATTTTAAAAGCTCGTTTGGTAGCTAATCTTCTCCAGCGGCTTTGTTGAGTTTCAACCGGCAAACCTCCTCCTCTATCTCTTGGTGGTCAGGGCCGGAGGGAAACTAGTTATTCAGCTCATTCAAATCTCGCCGTGAGCTGCAACAAGGTGATAGTCTCTCATACCTGCTGTTTATTATCACCCTGAAAGGTGTTATGCGACGAGCCAGGCTCAACAGCCGTGGCACGTTTTTCACGAAATCCGGCCAATTTGTCTGTTTTGCGGATGACACGGATGACCCCTATGTTTTGAGTTGTATGTGGTATAATATGCCTGCGTAACGTTCCATCACAATTTTTGAACATCGAAGCAAATCGACAGGAAAGCATTAGGAAGAAGTCTTTGATCGTTAGGTGCTACGATCAAAACTCGGCGGCAGAGATGAAAACGGTATCTGGAGGCGTCGATTTACGAAGTTCATTGGATAAGTTATGCAACAGGTTAGGGGCTGTCCATAAACCACGTGGTCATTTTTTTGGGACTTTTCGACCCCCCCCCCCCGCGTGGTCATTTGTCCATACAAATTTTTTAATTTGTCCATACAAAATGGTTATTGGCCGAACCCCCCCCCCTATGACCACGTGGTTTATGGACAGCCCCTTAAGGCTTTCGGATAGTTTGCGTCTTTTTTAACAGCATGTCATAATTTATACAAAATCACTACTTTATTATTCATTTGGTTCAGAGTTTCAATAAATTTTTATATTAATTATCAGCCACTTGTTTTGGTCTAAATTTAGCGATTATTTGCTAAAACTCTACTTAATATTGTATCTGACGGGACACAGTGCACCGCACAGTTCACTAGTTGCGATTTGAAAGCAGCAATTCCCTCAGATGTCACTTGTCTGTCCGGTCCCAGCTCGAGGTTTGGATACTGCCTCGCCAACTCCAGCAAATCGCCGTTGGACAACTGCTCGGGATAGTTCATCACAAATCGCTTAAGTAGCGGGTTCGGCGGTATATTTACTATCCGTGTATGAATATCCTTGAAGATAAGTTCTTCCAGTTGATCTAGATGCTCCAGGACCAGAAGGCCGCTCTCTAACTTTCGATTGCGAGTGGGCCTATCGGAAACTTCCAGACGTTGAAGTCCTCGAAAGTTTCGGCAGATGTGCCGCAATCCTCTCTCGAATGTCCAATCGTCTTTGAGTGTTACCACATCCATGGCGATCACGTTCGGTAGTAGATGTCGTAGTCGTTCGATGGAACTGTCTTCACACTCAGAAAGCTCCAGGCTAAGGTTTTTCACGGTCACCAATGGGTTACATTTCAAGCTGTTTTCTGAAACTTCATAGACTTGTCCTAGACCTAATGTCTGAATGGAAATTTAATTAGTAAATTACCAAGAACATAAAATCTTGCAACAGTTCAATACCTTTAAGTGCTTTAGACGCTCCAACAAATGGAATGGGATCGGATCTAATCGGGGAACATTGAATTCGAATAACTCGATTACTGGACACGCCTTAACTATCAAATTGCCGGCTGTTCGGGCTCTAAAGAAGTTGATCATCAATATTAATTTCTATTCCCGATCAGCCTAGATAGCCGTGTAGTGGCGGTAGCAGTTCCCTCAACTGGCTAAGAATATCACTACGGATTGCCTGATCCGGTGGTAAAAGTCCACCAAACAAGCGACCCCTAATTCATGGTGTTAAGCGTACCGTGCCTAGGAATGAATGGTTAGGGGGGTCTTATAAAAACTTAACCGTGAACGGAGCCTGTGGAGTACCAGGGCACCCTCCACAGTATGTTGCCCTTACTGTGTTAAACGGAGCAATGACGCAGTGGACCTTATTTGTCTCCGGGATAATCGGCCACTTTTCTTACGTCTCAATTCCGAGGCTTAATAAAAGTGGGTAAATGAAATTTTTTTTTTTTATGACAGGAATTAAGTTCGTACAGGTAAACCTTCATCACGCAAAAGGTGCTTCTGCTGTGTTGAGTCGAAGGTTTAAAAAAGAAGGACTAGAATTGGCGCTTATTCAAGAGCCATGGTCCAATAAACGAAAGATTCTTGGAGTTCTGACACAAAATAGTAAACTATTTTATGATGAGCAACAAGATTCACCCAGAACCGCTGTCTTAGTACGCAAAACGTTAAAATGCTATCCTATTACAGAGTTTATCAGAAAGGACATTGTTGCGATCATGGTAGAGGTACCAACCACTAGGGGTAAAACTGAGATCGCTGTGGCTTCAGCTTACTTTCCTGGTGATGTTCCTGAGGCACCTCCTCCTGAGATCGCATCATTTGTCCAATTCTGTAAAGAAAACAACAAATCGTTTATCATTGGCTGTGACGCCAATGCACATCACACGGTTTGGGGTAGTACGGATATTAACAGTCGAGGTGAGTCACTATTAGAGTATCTGTCTTCGAACAATATAGACATTTGCAATAATGGTGATAAACCTACTTTCTCAAATGTAATCAGACAAGAGGTCTTGGATCTAACACTGTGCAATGCTGCAATCTTTGACAAGATCACAAACTGGCACGTGTCAGATGAGATTTCTCTATCTGATCATAAACACATAATCTTCAATTGGAATGGTGGAGATTATTCTAGAACCGCATTTAGAAATCCCAGGAGGACAAACTGGGATCAATATGTAGAATTGTTGAATACGCATTCATTTACAATGGGAGAAACTATTGATTCAACCCAAAAGTTAGAATCATTTTCTCAAAGGGTAAATGAAAGTATCATCAATTCCTTTAACAGAAGTTGTCCCACCATACAATCGTCTTCTACTAGAGACGTGCCATGGTGGAACTTTAAACTGGATCGCCTTAGAAAATTTTCTCGTAAAATGTTCAATAGAGCGAAACAAACGGGAGATTGGACTCAGTACAGGAAAGCCCTGACTGATTACAACAACGAAATACGAAAATCGAAAAGAAAATCTTGGATGCTGACATGTGAAAACATAAACAGCACTCCTGTAGTTGCATGACTACAGAAAACGCTTGCAAAAGATCATTCAAATGAATTGGGAAACCTGAAGCGCGACGATGGAGCTTTTACCAAAACTCCTCGTGAAACATTGGATTTAATGATGGAAACCCATTTTCCAGGTTCGGTTCTAAGTGTGGATTCCAATGACACTATATCTCTGGAAGGTGAAGGATGTCCTAGTATAAACTCATCAGAGTCAACTAGTACAATAAACACCGCCTCAGATTTAGCTGATGAAATCTTCACGAAGGCCAGAGTGGAAAATGCAATTAGATCTTTTCAGCCTTTTAAATCTGCAGGAGTTGATGGAATATTTCCAGCACTGATTCAAAATGGAGAAGCCGTGTTGGTTCCACCACTAATTGAGATGTTCAAGGCTAGTTTAAGATTGGATTACGTTCCATCAAAATGGAGACTTGTAAAAGTTATCTTTATACCAAAAAAGGGGAAGCGAGACAAGACGCATCCCAAAGCATACAGGCCAATTAGTCTTTCTTCAGTTTTGTTGAAGACTATGGAAAAGGTTTTGAAGGATTTTATCAATTCTTCTTACATAAAAGAGCATCCCCTATCTGACTTCCAGTTTGCTTATCAATCTGGTAAGTCAACGGTTACGGCACTTCATTCGCTAGTAACAAAGGTGGAAAAAACGTTTTCAGCAAAAGAAATAGCTCTATGCGCCTTTTTAGACATAGAAGGAGCATTTGATAATGCCTCCTATTCATCTATGAAGCGTGCCATGGAGAACAAAAACTTCGACCAATGTATCATACATTGGATTTATATTGTGCTTGCAAAAAGAGAAATCACCTCTGAGCTGGGAAGTTCTTCTATAACAGTAAGGGCAACGAAAGGTTGCCCTCAAGGAGGAGTCCTCTCACCACTATTGTGGTCCTTGGTTGTAGACGATCTTCTAAGAAGCTTGAAGGAAAAAGGTTTCGAAGTTGTGGGCTTTGCAGACGATATAGTCATAATAGTGAGAGGAAAGTATGACGAAACTGTTTCGGAGAGAATGCAAAGGGCCCTAAACTATACACATTCATGGTGTATTAAGGAGGGCCTTAGCATCAACCCGTCAAAAGTCGTAATTGTCCCTTTCACTAGGAGAAGGAAGATCAACCTAAAAGCTTTTCGGCTTGGAGGGATACAAATTCATCCTAGTGATCGAGTCAAATACTTAGGTTTGATACTGGATGCTAAACTGAACTGGAATGCTCAAATTGAGTCCGTGATCGGTAAGGCAACAAGTGCGTTCTGGTTATGCTCCAAAACTATTGGCAGGAAGTGGGGCTTGAAACCAAAAATGATAATGTGGATTTATACTGCCATAATCCGCCCAAAAGTCACGTATGCTTCGTTTGTCTGGTGGCCAAAAACAAAAGAGGCTACCACGCAATCAAAGCTTGCGAAAATTCAACGTCTTGCGTCCATTGCTGTTACAGGAGCGATGCGAAGCACACCATCAAAAGCTTTAGATGCGATTCTCAATCTGCTACCCTTGCATGAGTACGTGCAATTAGAAGCAGAAAAGGAATTGCTGAGACTTGAACGAGTTGAAAAGTTTATGCCAGGTGATCTTGTAGGTCACCTGAGCATTTCACAATATTTCCAAAATAGGCCAGTAATGAAAATGATTAAAGACTGGATGAAACCTGTGGAGAACCATGATGTTCCTTACAAGTTGCACGAAACAACTCGTGCAGATTGGGAAGTCGGAGGTCCCACTGTTCGTCAAGGATCAATCAAATTCTATACAGATGGCTCAAAAGTTGGAATAAAAACGGGAGCAGGAATCTACGGCCCTGGAATAAAAATTTCAGTGGCGATGGGACACTATCCTACGGTGTTTCAAGCAGAGATTCTTGCTATTTTGAAATGCACAAATATCTGCCTTGAGAGAAAATACAGATATGCAAATATTTGTATTTTCTCAGATAGTCAAGCTGCACTAAAAGCATTGTGCGCTTACAAATGTACTTCAAAGCTTGTCTGGGAATGCATTCTTTCACTGCGCAGGCTGTGCCAAGGGAATTCAGTAAACTTATACTGGGTTCCAGGTCACTGTGGCATTGAAGGAAATGAAATGGCAGACGAGCTTGCTAAAAGTGGTTCCAATTTACAGTTTGCTGGCCCAGAACCATTCTGTGGTATATCAAACTGTACAATTAAAATGGACCTGAAACGCTGGGCTGAGCAGAGGGTGATATCCAATTGGATGGATGTCAAAAATTGCAATCAGTCAAAACGATTTATAACACCAAATGCTTATAAAACCAAAAAGCTCTTAGAGCTCAACAAGAGAGCTCTATGTACATACACTGGCCTAGTAACTGGACACTGCCCGAGCAGGTATCACTTGAAAAATATAGGCCAAATTCAGAGTGATATCTGTCGTTTCTGTAATATGGAACGTGAAACCTCGGAACATCTGCTTTGCAGTTGTGGTGCTTTATACACGCGCAGGCAAAGATTTCTAAATAGTGGTTGCTTGCAACCCAGTGAGATCTGGTCTGCAAAACCTGGGAAGGTCTTGGAGTTTATCAATTCCATTGCACCTGACTGGGAGACGACGCGTCGTGGCAGTAGCTGATTACTTGACACATGGTAATTAGCTGGCTAGATGCGAATATCAAAACGGGACATGCCACAAAAGTTCAGCCTATTGGACGCAGTGGCTTAATTTCCCCAACAGGGGAGGAAAAAAAAAAAAAAAAAAAAAAAAACTATCAAATCAATCGCTATTTCTTTGACGACGGACTCCAGTCTAACTTCCTTCAGAAGCCTAAATCCAGCGAAGAATATTCGTAGATCGCTATCGTTATCTGTAACGCACAGACTGCCACCAATTTTCAGCACCTCAGCTTTCAGAAACTGTAGCTGTTCCAAAGGAATGGAACGTACTGTTGAATACAAATCCACTTTCTTAAGCTGTGGAGCTAGTTGTCGCAAAACAGCCGTAGGATCCCATCCATTCGCCGGATTTGTAAATCTGATGCTGAGTTGGGTCAAGTTGGGCATTTCGATCTGCAATTCGTTATTCAACGATCCTGGAGCTGGAAGTTGCATGACCACAGGGAACCTTGGGCCCCGATACCAGTTCGTGACTTCGGATTCAACTGTCCACTGCTGCAGTTTTGGCAAGCGGTTTACCATCATACATAGCAGCTTCGTGCTTACGTACCCCCTACAGTGTAAACTTTCGACATCTGTAGCGAACAGTTCCAACAACTTGAACAGATGTTTGTAAAAGAAGTGGTTGTGGACGACGTGCTTATCAAATATAACGGACATATTGCTATAGCGGCGTTTGCTTTTGTGCAATAAGGTTTCTTGGGATCCGATTTGGAACACCACTTCGCGCAAGAATCTACGACTGAACGCCAACTTTTCCCAAGTTGTACACACTAGTGAAGCTGATTTACGGTCCGATAATGGAAGAAATGAGAATATGTGCTCCAGCACTTCTTCCGGAAGATCGTTGATTGGGAAAACTTCGTTGCTCATCGCGGAACTGTGAACGAGTGTAACACCTTCGATTGAACTATTGATGCTTCCTTGTTGACTGTTTTCACTTTAGTATCTTGTATCTTGGAACATTACTTGATCAATGGCACAAAACGAATGTGTTCTATTTTTAATGTTTCTACAGTTGAGCCACGTTGAGCTGCCTTTACATAATGCTTATCGGAATAAACAGATTGTCATAACTTATTTACCTCATGTGCTCAATCCGATGCAGAAATGTACAAAGGTCTGTTTTTGAAAACATGATTAGCTTAATCGACTCTACTCAATTCAAAACTAGAAAACACAAAGCGCAGTACATTTACAGTTTTGTTTTTTTTTTTCAATTCAATTCAATTTATTTTAAAAAAGCATATATCCTAGGTGTACCTGGTTACGATCCCTAATGAATTACATTCTTTCAAAGGGTCGTTAGATTGACCTAAGCTAAATCTAGTGTGCTCTTATACATTATGGTATGATATAATTATTAACATTTTCTTTAATATAACTTTTCAAACATCTCTTGAATTCTAGGATTGAGTTTGAGTTTTTTATATATTCTGAAAGCTGATTGAATATGTTAGGTCCCATATTGATAAATCTTCGTCTTCCTACTTCACTTCTAAAACCACTTTGTTGTAGCATATGAGCATATCTTGTTTGATGTTGATGTCGTGCGCCGCTGAATATCCAGTTGTGGTGTAGGTTGAAATTGTTAACGACTTTGAACATGGTCATTCCTATCTGGAACGTGAAGAGTCCCAACACTGGCAGAATGTTATTCCCTGTATTGTATAGCGTATTTGTAGGTTGCAGGAAAGGGAGATTATAGACAGCTTTCACACACCGATTTTGTTGCACTTGCATTTCTTTCAGGTACGTGTGGCAAGATGTACCCCATGCTGCTATACCGTATTGGTATCGACTATGAATGAAAGCATAGTACATTTTCAGGAGAACGTGTTGAGGAACGTAGGGTGCTAGTCTCCGCAGGATTCCGCATAAAGATGAGCAGCTTGCGACTGTTTCTCGGATATGAACATCCCATTTTAATCTGTTGTCAATCCAAACTCCTAGGTACTTAAATCTGACTACTTCTTCGATAGTAGCTCCATTTATAACCAACCCCATTGTGGCGTCTAATGTCTCTCTTTTTCCAAACAGCATTATTTTGGTTTTCTGCAAATTTAGCGCCAAGAGATTGTTTTCGAGATACTGCATAATCAATTTTAGATCATGAGACATATCACGATATAGTTCTGAGACAGTCTTGGCTTCGTATGAGATCGCCGTATCATCTGCAAAAAGCCTCAGTTGTCCTTTCAAGTTCAGTTTCGCTATGTCATTGACGTATATTAGAAACAACAGGGGTCCAATATTACTACCTTGTGGGACGCCACAATTAATAGTGGACGGTGTACTTTTGATTCCATCTATCACAACCTGTTGCCGACGATCCTTTAAATAGCTCTCCAAAAATTGATTGGCCACACCACGAATACCATAAGCTTCTAGTTTTTTCAGTAGGATTCGATGATTTATGGTATCGAAGGCTTTCGAAAGGTCAAGAAAAACGGCTGCTGCGGACATTTTCTTATCTACCGAACGGGAAATATCGTCGACCAGCTCAAGGACTGCTACTTCAGTTGATGAACCTTGTCTGAAACCAAACTGATGCTGGAACAGTAAGCCGGTGGTATGCATGAAGTTATTGAGGCGGGAGCATAAAAGTTTCTCGAAGATTTTGTTAATAGAAGGTAGTACAGATATGGGTCTATAGTTTGTCGCTTTTTTGGGGTTGCCGTTTTTGAAAACCGGATACACTAGAGCTTGCTTCAAACCGCTTGGATAAATGCCAAGAGAAATACTGTCGTTGAAACAGTCACACAAAATGCTGGAAAGTAGCACACTGTGCCTTTTCAGAGCCCCCACTGGAAAACCATCTATACCTGTGGCTTTCGAAGCATCCAGACCAGAAATAATATTTGAAACTTCTACTTGTGTAGTTGGTCGCAGGAACATCGATGTGTTGGATATCGTCATGGTGCCAAATTTGTTGATGTTTCCATCAGAAACGAGGGTGCTGGCGAGGTTATCTCCGATGGAAGAGAAGAAGGTATTGAAGATATCTCCAACTCTTGCTGGAACATCCGTTTCCACTCCATTAGCTTCTAGAATCAGCTGGTATCCATCATCCGTTGCATTAGCCTTCACCGAAAAGTTTAAACCGTCTCGTACACAAACTACCACACCACCAGCTGAGTTACGACGACAAGAGTAAGTGCTTTGGTATCCAGGAATATTCTAGAAATTCGATCTGCTTTCCTTAATCCAGGTTTCCTCAACTACCAGAACATCGATCGTTACTTCCAAATTATGTAGGAAAATACAGAATGCGTCCAACTTTTCGAAGTTGTTCATTCCTCGGATATTAATTTGAAGCATATTGAAACCATCGCATGAGGCTATTTGGACATCAGAATTATTCAAACGGAGATTTGTAGCACGCGCTAATTTGTTCAATTTACGGCGAATAACAGGAAATATTACTTCCTGCACGATATGAGCCTATTCAAATCAGCTCGAGATTGAACTTTGATAAGCTTCGAGTTTTTAGACTGTTTGGCTAGTATAATGCCGTTTCGTCCAGGCCAGACGTATTGAAGATTCAACGAAACTTGTTTCTTTTTTAAGTCCCTGAGAATTTCCATTGACAACGGAGACAAATCATCTCTGATGTGGACCTTGTTGGACCAGCCACGAGGCCAACGAACGCCAGCGATCATTGATACGGTCAGCGAACCGAATTTCTTTTTCCTTGCAATTAAAGTTTCTTTGTCGTGGACATTTTTGAAGCGAACTCTTATTGGGTGATTTTCACCCTTCGAGACGGCCACTCTAGTACAGGAAACAATTGAGTTGCTATTTGTTTCAATGCCTAGAGTACGACAGGTTGCATCAAAAAGCGTTTCCGTGTTTTCGTTTGGAATACGTGGAATCCCCAAAAGTATTGCGTTGGCTGATAAATGTGCCCGTTGATGCAAGTCAAGATCAACTTCCTGCTTGTGAACTGCATCTGAAACAGTTGCAGCTTCAGTTGAAAGTATTGCCAAGGATTTTTTTAACTGTTCGTTTTCTACTTTTAGCTTTCCGATTTCAGCTTTGAGCTTGAATATCTCGTCATTGAAATCATCAAGCTTGTCCGACAAGAATTGTTGACTTCGTTCGATTTTACCAATCAACTTATCTGCATGTTTAGACAGATAATCAGATATAAGTTCTGGCAGCTCTTCCATTTTCCAGCGAGACATTGAGCTCCTAGTTCTAGTATCCTCTAAGAGATGGCGCTATACAGATAACAATCGACGTGCAGTTGTCTCCGGTAGCGACAAAATGTCAGACGAGAATCTGTGACAGCAACGTTGACTATGTGGATGAGTATTACTTACACACGGATAGGGATGATCTTCATATGTAGCTGTGTTTAGACGGTGAGCGATGATCGGATTCGATGGATTCGATGCAACGTGCTCGTATATGATCTCGAGTGTCCGCTTTCGTGGGTTACGTAGGATGACGTCAGCAGCAGCGAAAGACTTGGCAGTGAGCAGCTGATGGAGGGTGGGCAGGTGGTGGTGGGTGTTCGGTCGGTGACGGGGGAATGAAAACAACCAGCAAAAATCTCCGTTTATTGCAGCACTTTCACGATTACAGGACTGATGCTAACTTATGTCACTTATTTAGGCTGGATAGTGGTATGGCGGTATCAGAGCGCAGCGAGGATTTTTTTATTAGGGCGGCAGTTCATTAGCAACAGCAACAGCAAGGCAAACATCAGCAGCAGCAACAAACAGCGCAGATTTGTTTACATCTGTATAGGCACTTGTGGTACGAAATGATATGGCCGTTCGACTTTACAACAGCAGCAGCGGCAGCATATTTCATGGGTTTCTCTGGTGATTCTACTCACGGAAACGCAGATATTTGGTGCGGTGGGGCAGCAATGATCAATCGGGATCTTTGAGCAGTAGATGGCAGAATTTTGGTGATGATTGTCACGAAGATTTTTGTGAAATTAATCGGAGCACAGAGCACAAACAGCTTGGTCACAGCAGGGTTGCCAGTTCTTCTTGTTGCGGCATAAATGATGATGCGAGTAAAAATACCGTACCACACTTGTTTAAAATCTCTGCGAAACCTCCTGAAACGCCTTTAAACGCTTTGAAACGCCTCTGAAACCTGCATGAAAACTCCGTGAAGTTCACCTGCGAGCCTCTGAAGCCCCCTTAAGGCCTCCTTACTCTCCTGAAACGCACTGAAACGCTTTGAAACACTTTGAAAACCCCGTTAAAACCTGCGTAAAAGTAACCTGATAGCCTCTGAAGCCCCCTGTGAAATGTCCTGAAACACCTTAGAACGCTTTGAAGCGCCTTGAAACGTTTTGAAACGCCTCTGAAAACCTTATGAAATTCACCTGCGAGTGTCCCCATTCTTCTTTCCTCTACTGTAGTAACAGGTGTCCGCTTTTTCACAACCCTGTGTGTGCTTTTTATTATCAACAGTATTATTAAAACAAGCGAAGTTAACAAACGTGTTTTTCAATTCTTAATCGATTCGCTTAGTTTGTCGCGTTTTAAAGTGCTCCATCCGAATTCCCACTTTACTGAGACGCCCTGAAACGCATTGAAACGTTCTGAAACGCTTTGAAACGCCTCTTAAACCCGTATAAAACCTACGTGAAATTCACCTGAGAGATTCTGAAGCCCCCTTAAACCTCCTGTAACCTCCTGAAAGCCCACGAGACGTCCTGAAACGTCTTGAAACACTTTGAAACGCCTCTGAAACCCTCATAAAACCTACGTGAAGTTCACCTGTGAGCTTCTTAAGCCCCCTCAAATTCTTTGGAAACCTTCTGAAATGCCGTGAAACGCCCTGAAACGTCTGGAAACGCCTTGAAACGCTTTGAAACGCCTCTGGAACCCCCATGGAACCTCTGTGAAACTTCCGGGAGATTTACCTGCGAGCCTCTGAAGCCCATTAAATCCCACGTTAACCTCCTGAAACACATTCAATCGCCATGGAAAGCCTTACAAGGCTTTGAAACGCCTTAAAACGCCTCCAAAACCCCTATTGAACCTCCGTTAAATTCACTTGCGACCCTCTGAAGGCACCCTTAAACCTCCTGAAACCTCTTGAAAGACCATGAAACGCTCTGAAACGCCTCTGAAACCTCCATGAAACCTGCTGAAACACCTTGAAACACCTTGTTGTTTTTATTTGTTTGTTTCAAACAAAAAGTATTGGTGGCCCGCAACAAATTTTGTAAGCACTTGTAATTAGGGAAAATGTGCTGGAAAATCGCGTTTATTTTTTTCAATCTCAAGCAAAAGCAAGGAAGCCAAGGAAAGCTTCATCAGGTGTACAATGCGATCTGTGCCAAACGATCCTTTCGGTGGGCGAAACCGAGTTCAGCAATATCTGCAGCATTATCTGATTCATGCCAAGGACCTCTGGAGCAAAAGTTTTGCACAATAAGAATGTTTGAGGATTTCAGAAAATTTTTAGATTATTTTTGAGTGACAAGTTGGAAAGTTTCAGGATATTTTAAGAATATTTTTATTCACTTTTTCATGCCAATAATTTTTGAGGGAAAGTTTTAACATAATAAAAATGTTTGAGGATTTCATCGTCCCAAATTTCTTCTGAGTTTCCAGAATTCTTTTTCTCCAAAGAATCCCTCCGGATCCGAGGTTCACCAAGGATCCGCTAATTCTCCAGGCATTCCGTCTAAATTTTTCATGGAATGCTTTTCGGGATTTCTTAAGAAATTCCTTCTGGAATTTATCCAGGCATTCTATCTGGGCTTCCTCCAAGACTTCCTCCGGGGATTCCTCAAGGAATTTCTCCGGAAATTCCTCCTGGAGTTCCTCCTGGAATTTCTCCAAGGATACCTCCGGTGATTCCTCCGAGTATTCCTCCAGAAATTCCTTCTGGGATTCCTGAGGATTCCTCCGAGAATTCCTCCAGGGATTCTTCAAGAAATTCCTCCGGGTATTCCACCAAGAGCTCTTGCAGGAATTAGTCCAGGAATTCCTTCAGAAATTCCTCCAAATTTTCCTCAAGAAATTCCTCCAAATTTTCCTCCAGAAATTCCTCCAGGAATTCCTCCAGGAATTCCTCCAGAAATGCGTCCGTGGATTCCTCCGGCAGTTCCTCCAGGAATTCCTCTGGGAACTTTCCGGAAATTCCTTCGGGAATTCCTCTGGGAATACCTCCGGAAATTTCTCCGAGAATTCCTTCGGCAATTCCTCTGGGAATTCTTGAGGGAATTTCTCTGGGAATTCCCCCGGGAATACCTCCAGGAATTCTTCCGAGGGTTCATCCAGAAATTTCTCCGGATCTTCCTTCAGAAATTTATCTGAAAATTCCTCCGGAAATGACGGGAATTTCTGCGGATGTTCCTTCAGAAATTTCTCTGAAAATTCCTTCGGGAATTCCTCGGGAATTCGCCGGGGGAATCTCCAGATAAATGTCTAGGGGAATCTTCGAACGAATTCTAGGAGGAATATCCGAAGAAATTTGAAATGAAATTGCCGGATGAACTTCCGGATTAATCTCCGAATAAATTCTGGAGCAATCTCGGAGGATTTCGTGCAATAATCCACATAGGAATAACCGGAGGAATTGCTGGAGAAATTTGTGGAGGAATTCCTGTAGGAACTCTTGTAGGAATGCCAGAAGGAATTAACGGAAGAATCGCAAAAGAATTGTAAAAATATTCCAGGATGAATTTCTTATGAGATTTCCGGAGGAGTTCCATGAGGAATCCCAGGAGGAATTGCTACAGGAATCTCTGGATAATTCCTGGAGGAATACCAAGAGAAATACCCGGAGCATTTTCTAGAGTTATCTCCAAAGGGATTCTTGAAGGAACCCCCCCAGAAATTCCTGGAGGCAAAGGGTTTCTTGAGGAGTCAAAGGGGAAAATGCTATAGGATTCCCCGGAAGAATTTCTTGAAGATTCTCGGGAGGAATCCTCGGAGGAACTCCTGGGGGATCTCCGGAGGAAATCCTGGAGAAATCCCCGGAGGAACTCCTGGAGAAGTCCCCGGAGAAACTCCGGGAGGAATCCCCGGAGGAACTCCGGGAGCAATCCCCGGAGGAATCCCGGAAAGAATCCCCGGAAGAACTCCGGGAAGAATCCCCGGAGGAACTCCGGGAGGAATCCCCAAAGAAACTCCGGGAGGAATCCCCGGAGGAACTCCGGAAGGAATCCCCGGAAGAACTCCGGGAGGAACCCCGGAGGAGCTCCGGGAGGAATCCCCAAAGAAACTCCGGGAGGAATCCCCGAAGGAACTCCGGGAGGAATCCTCGGAGGAACTCCGAAAGAAATCCCCGGAGGAACTCTGGGAGGAATCCCCGGAGGAACTGCGGGAGGAATCCTTGGGAGGAATCCCCAAAGAAACTCCGGGAGGAATCCCCGGAGGAATCCCCGGAGGATCTCCGGGAGGAATCCTCGGAAGAACCTCGAAAGGAATACCCGGAGGAACTCCGGGAGGAATCCCCGGAGGAACTCCGGGAGGAATCCCCGGAGGAACTCCGGGAGGAATCCCCGGAGGAACTCCGGGAGGAATCCCCGGAGGAACTCCGGGAGGAATCCCCGGAGGAACTCCGGGAGGAATCCCCGGAGGAACTCCGGGAGGAATCCCCGGAGGAACTCCGGGAGGAATCCCCGGAGGAACTCCGGGAGGAATCCCCGGAGAAACTCCGGGAGGAATCCCCGGAGGAACTCCGGGAGGAATCCCCGGAGGAACTCCGGGAGGAATCCCCGAAGGAACTCCGGGAGGAATCTCCAAAGAAACTCCGGGAGGAATCCCCGGAGGAACTCCGGGAGGAATCCCCGGAGGAACTCCGGAAGGAATTCTCGGAAGAACTCCGGGAGGAATCCTAGGAGAAACTCTGGGAGGAACCCCCGGAAGAACTCCAGGAGGAATCCCCGGAGAACCTCTGGGAGGAATCCCCGAGAAACTCTGGGAGGAACCCCCGGAAGAACTCCAGGAGGAATCTCCGGAGGAACTCCGGGAGGAATCCCCGGAGGAACTCTGGGAGGAATCTCCAGGAGGAATCTCCAAAGAAACTGCGCGAGGAATCCCCGAAGGAACTCCGGGAGGAATCCTCGGTGGAACTCCGGAAGGAATCTCCGAAGGAACTCCGGGAGGAATCGTCGGGAGGAATCCCCAAAGAAACTCCGGGAGGAATCCCCGGAGGAACCCCCGGAAGAACTCCGGGAGGAGTCCCCGGAAGAACTCCGGGAGGAATCCCCGGAGGAACTCCGGGAGGAATCCCCGGAAGAACTCCGGGAGGAATCCTCGGTGGAACTCCGGAAGGAATCTCCGAAGGAACTCCGGGAGGAATCGTCGGGAGGAATCCCCAAAGAAACTCCGGGAGGAATCCCCGGAGGAACCCCCGGAAGAACTCCGGGAGGAGTCCCCGGAAGAACTCCGGGAGGAATCCCCGGAGGAACTCCGGGAGGAATCCCCGGAAGAACTCCGGGAGGAATCCCCGGAAGAACTCCGGGAGGAATCTCCGGAAGAACTCCGGGAGGAATCCCCGAAGGAAGTCCTGGAGGAATCCCCGGAGGAACTCCGGGAGGAATCCCCGGAGCAACTCCGGGAGGAATCCCCGGAGCAACTCCGGGAGGAATCCCCGGAGGAACTCTGGTTGGAATCTCCGGGAGGAATCTCCAAAGAAACTCCGGGAGGAATCCCCGAAGGAACTCCGGGAGGAATCCTCGGGAGGAATCCCCTAAGAAAATCCGGGAGGAATCCCCGGAGGAACCCCCGGAAGAACTCCGGGAGGAATCCCCGGAAGAACTCCGGGAGGAATCCCCGGAAGAACTCCGGGAGGAATCCCCTTAGGAACTCTGGGAGGAATCCCCGGAAGAACTCCGGGAGGAATCCCCGGAGGAACTCCGGGAGGAATCCCCAAAGAAACTCCGGGAGGAATCCCCGAAGGAAGTCCTGGAGGAATCCCCGGAGGAACTCCGGGAGGAATCCCTGGAGCAACTCCGGGAGGAATCCCCGGAGCAACTCCGAGAGGTATCCCCGGAGGAACTTCTAGAGGAATCCCAGAAGAAATTCATGAGGGAATCCAGACGCTATGTTTGGAGGAATCCTCGAAGGAATTTCTGGAGGAATCCCGGAAAGAATACGTGGAGGCATCCCAGTAGAAATTCCAGGTGAATTCCGGAGGGAATTCCTTTCAATAACATGGAAGAATTTTTTGTAGAATTGCCAGAAAGAATTCCTGTTGAAATCTCAAGAGGAATTTCTGGAGAAACCCCGGTAGGAATTCCTGGGGCAATCCTAGAAGGAATTCCTAAAGAAAACCCAAAACGTATTCCTAAAGGACTCGCAGTAAGACTTCATGGAGAAATACCAGAAGGAATACCTAAATACAATTAAAACAACTTCTGGGTGAATTCACGCACAATTGAAATTTCCGGAATTTTAGTGAGAACTGCTTGTATCCCGGAAAAACTCCTGAACAGATCTTAGAAATAACTCTTTGAGGAATCCTAAGCAACCCCGTCCATTACTCTAGAAGAAATTCTTGGAGAAATCCCAAAAGTATTCCCGAATCAATCTCTGAAGTTCCTGGATGAATCTCGAAGGAGTTTCTGATGGAATCCCAAGATTTCCGGGAGCATCACTGAAACAATTCCTGAAAAAAACGTAGAAAGAACTCAAAGAATTGCTGGAGGAATTCTTTTGATAGTTTCGAATACATAAATCCATATTCACCTACGGAACTGTCTTCAATCTTCCATTTAACTTTTATTTTTGGAATTCCTTTGTAGCTGGAATCCCTGCGGTGGATTACTCTTCTGGTTTTTATGAGGGTCTGATCCTCCAGATGTTTTGAAAAAAGTTCCAATAATTGAGCTCTCAGATTCACTGTGGATGGCGAGCCGTTAGGCCGTTTCGTAGTATGCCAGCCGGAAAAAATGCCACTGGCGTAGCTGAGGATTTGGGGGCCCGGTGCGGAACCAAATTTGTGGGTCCCATGAAAATTACATACATAGACATACATAGACAAAATGATCGGGACAGGCAAAATTTTCACTTTTCAAAAAATGTTCAACTAGCTGTAACTTTTCGTAAAGTGCATCAAATATTCTCAAATTTTTACTGTAAGTTCATCAACTAGTTGTGTATCAATGGTCAAAATTTGGGAAAGATCGGGCCATTTTCCACGAAGTTATAAAGATTCTTGTAAAAGGTAAAAATATCCGATAGTCAACTTTGAGCTATTATATCTCCGGATTTAATAAACCGATTGCAATGAAATTTTGACCATACATGACTTATATAATGAACTATTGAAAACTTTTGACTAAACTTGAAATATTCAACAAGAGAAAAAATTATAGCGATTTTATTTTTTTCACGATTTTTTAGCAAATTGGTCTATTTTTAATATGTATTCCATTACTTTTTCAAATTGTTGGCGGCTATGTTGTTACTTTCCTTCAAAACACGTTTATATATAAGTCAATTAGAGGGAAATTAAATTAACTATAATTTGCATCTTGAATTTTGAAACGATGTTGAAGTTTTTCATAATTTGGTGTTTTATTAGAAAAATAATCTAATCGTTATAATTTTCTTCCGTGTTAAGAATTTCAAGTTGATCAACGGTTTTTCATAGCTCATAAATGGTCATAAATGGTCAAAATTTCATTGCATTCGGTTCATTGAATCCGGAGATATAACAGCTCAAATTTGGCTTCCGGATAATTTTACCTTTTCCAAGAATTGTTATAACTACGTGGAGAATTGCCCGATCTTTCCCAAATTTTGACCACTGATACACAACTAGTTGATGAACTTACAGTAAAAATTTGAGAATATTTGATGCACTTTACGAAAAGTTACAGCTAGTTGAACATTTTTTGAAAAGTGCAAATTTTGCCTGTCCCGATCATTTTGTCTATCCCCTGTACATATATACATATTTTATAATGATAAATCTATTCTTCTAACTCTTAAATAATCACGCCGATGTATTTTGTACAAAACCTTGAAAAAAAATCTCAACTTTTCTCGACTCAGCATTAGTGCTATGCTAGCAGTCAGTGGTGACCAACTGACTGACGGAAGGTTAAAAATTATTTTCTGTATTCCTTTATGAATTTCTTCGGGGATTTCTGCAAGGATACATCCCGTAGCTTCATCAATGAGCGTAAGATTTTTTTCTATGAATTATGTCTAAATTTTTTAAAAATTTGTTTAGAAATTGCATTAAGTCATCCTTTAGAAATTCAAAGAATGTTTTAATGTTTTGTTTGAAAAAAACTTTCTTGAATAATAATTTGTCTTCAAGAATCTATCAAATTATTAATGCAAGGGTGTCATTCAATATTTCTCTAAACACTCTTTCAGGTATTCTTACAGGAGATATCCTAGGATGTTTTCAAAAGCACTTCAAAGTACTTCAAAAGATTCTTGCAAAGGCCTCATCGAGTATTTCTCGAAGTATTTGTTCATCTTAATATGAAAGAATTAAGACATTCTAGATAAAATCACTACAAAAAATTTCTCAATGATTTTTCTGTACCAGATATTTTTTTAAAGAAATTACATCAGAATTCCGTCAGAGGAAGACAAGTCCTTCTAGAATTTCTTCAAACATTCCTCCATAGTTTTTTTTTAGGAGATCCTCTAAATATCCTTTAAATAATTTTTCCACCGAAGTAAAGTATTTCTCCATTGATTTATCCAAGAATTTATCTTGGCATTTCCTCAAGCATTCATTACTCATCTTGGCGATCCTTTGAAGATTTTTTAAGATTTTCTATATTCCTCCAAGGATTCTTTCAAGAATGGCTGCAACGTTTTTTTTTATTTCTGCAAGGATTCTTCAAAGAATTACTTTAAAATTTTATTAGGAGATTCATCCTAGAAATCCTCCAAAAAAATTCAAAAGAATCCATCAATAATATTAATTTTAAAAAATCCACCAAGGATCCATACAGAAATTTCTCTAAGAAAATTCTTAGAGGAACTTCTGCAAGAACTCTTTCCAAAAATTCTTCTGGATTTCTTCAAATCAATTGTTTGATATCCATCTACTCTAGAAGTTTCGCCAAGGATTCCTTCAGGAATTTTTGCTAACATTCCTCAAAGAACTCTTCTGAAAATTTTCATAGCGACTTTCTAGCAGAGTCCTTAGAAATTCTTTCGAGAAATCTTCCGAAAAATCATTCCAAGTTGACATCGACCATCCCAGTCAAGCATTTATTCAGGATTTATTATTGATTCCTTCAGAAATTCCTCCGAAAATTCTTTCAAAAAAATCCCTGAGGATTCCTGGTAGGCTCAGCGTGCCTTAGTAATCCTATAATCCCAAATTCATCCTATTCGAAAACAGAGCGATTACCGCATCGATTGATTTATTAATTTTTGTTATCATTTGTGCTCACTTCTAACAAAAATACAAAAAAGCGCTTCATTCCATTGTTTTCAGCAGGATGGAAATAAGAGCATATATGCTTAAATATTAAGGGAACAGATGCTTGATTTGATAAGATAAAATCAAAAAAATTCTTCAGAAGTTTCTTCAAGACTGTTTGTCACTTTCTTCAAGAATTCTTTGATAATTCCTAGAAGCATCATTAACTTGCATTAATCACAAGTTTAAGATTTCATACAGAATCATATGGGATCGAAAATTTTTCAGGAATCGCTTCAAAAATTCATGCGGGATTGATTCCAAGGATTTCTTAAAAATTTCTTCAAAAAAATCATTCGGAATTTCTTCAAAGATCTTGTTAGGGACCTCTGTGAAGGTTTCGGATAAAGCATTCTTTGCTTAATATATTCAATAATTTCTCCGAGAGGAGTTCTTTTGGACTTATTCCAGGGTTTGCTTTAGGAATTCTACCAAGGATTTATTCAAAATACTAAAGCAATTCCTTCAAAGAGGTTTTTAGAAATTCCTCCCAAACTTCCTTCATAAATAAGAATTCTCACAGAAATTCCCCCAAGAACAGTGACAAATAAAGAATAAAAAATCTACTGGTATTCCTTAAAACATTTTTTTGTGATTTAAAAAAAATCTCAAAAGTATCAATAGACGAAATTCCGTAATTCCCTATCAAATGAAATTTTGAGAGGAATCACCAAAGGAATTTTCTGAGAAATTATCGGAGAAATTTTCTTAAATTTCCGCCTCAATTTACGTATTAACTTAAGACTTTTCAAAGTACCTGCTGAATGAACTCCGAAAGGAACTTTTGAAAGAATTACAAAAGTAATTGTCAAATGTATCTTAGCAAAGGGACTGCCGGTGAAACTTCCAAAGAAATTACCCAGGTAACCACTAAGCATTTGAATAAGCCGTGTATCAGCCCGTATTATGCATTTAAACTGCTTGCTGCCCTACATAAGCAGTTCGAATGCATAACTGCCTTGAGTTAGCATAAGCTGTGCTGCTCAAAAGCTTTTGGCTGTTAATTAGCATTTCAACTGCTTGAAGTGTTTTCACTTGGGAGCAATCAGAATGCTTTTTAACTGCTCTTTAAATGCTAGGAGCAAAAAGGTTGGGAGATATGTTACGCATTTGACAACACATACTGTCTCTCTCTTACAGAGCCTATGCTTCTGTTTACAAATTTGTGCATCTTATTTGTTTCTTCATTTTCCCTTACTCATCCAAAAGCACCAAAGAAAACATTACTGCAGCTGGATTGGATTGGGAACTTGTCCATCAAAAAATCACCAATTATTTATCATTTCGTCAGAAAATGTGTGCCGAATAGGTGGATGCTTTGGTGGATCATAGGATTGTTTGAAAGAGGGAAGAAAGAATCATATTCCATATATATTTAAAAGAAGGGATCATAATGCTCTACCACAATGAAATATCTCAATGAAAACAAGTTTTGGGTGTTGAATCTGAAGCGGTTATCGAATCATTCTTTATGTTGGCGATTAATTCAACGCACGCCACCGGAACAGCTTTAGCATCGTGGATCAAGAGCAACAGAATCAGAAGCAGATATGATTCATCAATCTCCGGATCGTAAGTTCAAACCTACATCACTACAAAAATCAGCAAAAAAAGTACCACCTAGCATCGGCTGGAATATGGAAGGACGATGGGGTACCAGACTTGAGAGAACGAGAAGCAGACGTCAATCTTTTTTTGTTTTTTTTTTGCTCGACGAGGCGTTACGCTTCTTTGACATTTCGTCACGACGTTCCTGAAGGGATAGCACTAAGCCAGCCCGTTATTTTGCCAAAACCTGCTGTGAGGTAGCACTAGAGGCGCATATACGGCTTATTAGCATTAAACGCCTTGTCGTAAAGGCTACTATAATGCTGAAGGAATGCTATTTTAAATGCTTACTGGTTACTTGGGTACTGAAAGGAATCTCGCAGGGGTTGCCTGAAAAATTTCTTAAGCTATAGCCCGAAGAATTTCGAAAAGGGATGCAGTAGGTGTTTTCAAAAATAAAAACCTAAATCAATTTCGAATATTATTGCCCAGAAATTTCCGAATGAGTTACCGAACCAAATTTCAAGGCATTGCCGAAATAATTTTCAAAATAAAAAATGTTCAAGAAACCCCCAAAAATAATCGTATAGGAATTTTAGGATCAAATCCAATAAAAATGGCCAAATGAATTTCCAAAGGATTTGCCAAAAAATCTCCGCCAAAGATTTCCACGGGGTAGCTCCGAGAAAATTCGCCAAATGCATTTCCAAATTAATTTATTCCCAAAGTAATTACCAGATAATTTTTCAAATGAATTTTCTGCAGAAAAAAAATTCTGAAGAAGTTTGCAAAGCCATTGCCGAGAACTGATCAAAGAAGTTCCCAACGGAATTGCCTTACAATTTCTCAAAACAACAGCCGTAGAAATTTTCGATAAAACTTGTAGAGATCCCAAAAAAAATATGATAATTTTTACCAAAGGAATTGCGAACACAATAGCTGAGACAATTTTCAAAAGAAAAGAATTTCTTTAAAAATATTGAAGGATGAATTCAGAAAAAGTTACTCAAGGAATTCCCAAACAAATTTCCGATGGAAATTTTCAGAGTTACTACCGAAGGAGTTTAAAAAAAAAAATTCAAAGATATTCCCAAACGAATTACTGCACGAATTTCCAAAGTAATTACTGAAAAAGTCCCAAAGGAAAATTATAATAAAAACAATCTAAGGATTCTTTCAAGAATTCTGACTGAAATTCCCCCAAGAAATTTTATTGGATTTTTTTTTCAATGAAATCTTTAGGCATTCTTCCAAGTTTTCCATCTATTGATACCATTAAAGATTTACTTAGCGATAACACCAATTTCGTCCGGATTTTTTTTACGAAGCTATTAGGATTTTTCTTCTAAGGATTTCATCAAGCATTTGTTCCAAATGAGGAACTTCAAGAATTCTTTCTTAGATATCTTTAATGATTCATCTAAGAAATACTTCAAGGACTTCTTTACAAACTCCTCTAAGATTTGCTTCGAACTCCTCCAAGTGTTTCTGAAGGAATTGAGCAAATTTCCCAGAGGAATCCTGTAGAAATTCTTTCAAGATTTGATTTCCGGAGGGTTCAGCAACACCTCAAATGGTTTTTCTTGAAGTCCTATCAAGGTTTTCTTATGAAGCATTGTTTAATGATTTCTTCAGAAATTCTTCTAATAATTGCTCTATTAAATCGTTCGAAGACTTCTTCGGTTTTTTTTTAGTTACTCTTTCACGATTCGTTAATGAATCCTTTAAGAAATTCCAGTGAAGACTTATTTTTTTTCTTCAAGGATTTTTCAAGCTATAGAAATTCTTTTGCAAATCAACATCAACGATTTTGAGAGGAATTCTTTGGAATTTATGCCATAGATTTCTTTGAAAAATAAATTAAAGCATTCCATAATTAATTCTTCCAAAAATCCCTTTGCTATCAAAATTTCTTCAGGGATCCTTTATGTTATTCCTCATAGCAGGGTTTTGAACTACTTGGGCACCCTCGTCAATTCCAGGCACCTCACAGCAAAACAAATCAAAATATCACTTTAAAGACAATTCACACCGTCTTCAGCCAGAGGCTGCACAGACTGAACACATTACTTACACTAGACAACGGACAACACAGAACACCCAGTGGCCCAGTGATGAATTTTTCGTTTGACGAAAAGTTTCCACCGACTGGAGCGGGAATCGAACCCACACTCCCTGGCTTACGATACGCCTAGACGACTGCCGCCGCTAACCGCACGGCCACGAAGCCCACAAAAATATCACTTGCCGCATATTTTCCAAACGCACTTCCGTAAGTAATCATCTCCCGCAACATTTCCGCAACGGAATCCACAGTCAATGAGCTACATTTTCACTCTGAAGCCGCACAAGTGCTCAAAACAAATATTACACGCAGACGAGTGCACTTCGGCAGCACAAAGATGGGTGTCGAAGAGATTTCCCATTTGATTTTGCTGGACTAGGTGCAGTAAACTCGTTTAAAATCAACTTTCCGGCAGAAAATCTTCACAACAATTAGTGTTAACAACAAGTTTACGCAATAAGGTATCTGATTCAGATGGAAAAAAAAACTGGACGAAGACGGTCATTGCGTTGTGAATTTAGGTAATGCACAATTTTGTTTACCTGTTGTGCCGGTAAAGGGGTTAAAACCCTACTTCTTATATCTACTACTACTACTTCATAGTACTGTAGTACAGGTCGGACTCGATTATCCGGGGATTCTATTAACCGGGGGCCCGATTATCCGGGGCTCGATTATCCGGCAAAAATTGCTCGATTATTCGGGGAAAAGTTAGTTTTTGCTTAGTTTACAAATTTTTAATTACCATATATCAAAAAACGTGATAAACATCAAATACAACACCTGTAAATAGGATTTAGCCTATTAGAAAATTGTTTTTATTTTTTCACATTTTTCATCCAAAATTTCATTTTCAAAAAACATGGTTATTATAATACCAGACGTTGAGTTTAGGCCCTACAACGTCACGTGTGATAGCTTCTATGTTTAACGAACTGTTTTTGATTGAAGAACATCAAAAATAAAAGAAAATAAGCATGGCTCGATTATCCGGGTGATTCGATTATCCGGGGTGAAATAATTTTGGAGTCACCCGGATAATCGAGTCCGACCTGTAATCGGTCAAGGATGTTATCAAAGTTATAAACAAAATTAACCCAATGATTCATTCCGAATACATCTTAGAATTCATCTAGAAGATTCTCCGATGATTCCTTTGAAAATTCCTCCAAAACTTCTTGCAAGCATTTTTACAAATTCCTTTAGAAAATCTCACAAGGATCCATTCAGAAGCCATACCTGATCAAGCATGATATCAGAAATTCATCAAGGATATTTTCCTAGAGGAACTCCCGCAAGAATCCTTCTTGAAGAAGTCTAAAAGAATCCATGAAGAAATTCCTTAAGGTCCATCTGAAGGATTCGTTGAAGAACTTCATGACATACATAATCCTGAAAGGACTTGATGAAGGGATCCAAAGAGGTACATACATACTTACGAAGGCAAGGTAAGTATTTACCTTTCCCGAAGGAATTCTCGCAGAACCCCTTCAAGAAATTAAGCCCGTGCACTAGGGGGGGGGGGGGGGTTTGGGTGTTAACCCCCCCCCCCCCCTACCGACACTTCATACACTAGGCGCCCCTCCGCCTTCTGTCGAAAAAGGGAAAAACCCCTCCCTTGGCGCCACTTCTGTGGACGGGCCTGCAAGAAAAACTTGGAAAGAAATATTGCGCATTGCGCAGTTAAAAGTGCGACGATGAAGTGCGGAATCTCAAATAAAAGTGCGATTTTGCGTCGGATCGTTTTGGTGTCTTCACCGCACTCATTCATTAGAACATGATGAATAAGTGCGGTGTAGACACCAAAACGATTTGATGCAGTATAGCACTTTTATTTGAGATTCCGCACTTCTGTCGCAGTCCAGTTAGCAAAGAAATTAACTATACTTGATGAAATCGTTGAATACGTTGATTGCACTTATTTTTCATACGAAAGGAAAAAAAATGACAGATGTCAGAATATTTTGTTATACCGAAACAATATTTGGCAACGACCGGTACGGAACTCGGTAACTAAATATAGTAGCGACCGGTGTGGAAATGGGTAACTAAACTAAAATGACAACTCCGTGGGCAATCATTTCTTCGCCCAGATAGTAGCCCCCGGTAAACTTGCTCTTAGATTCCTTACCGAGCGCTTGAACGAGTCGGTCGACAGGTTCCCGGTCTCCACACGCGGCACTTGTTTGCAACAGTTTTATTATTTGATCTTTTTGCCCCACCGCACGTGTGGGTTTTTGATCAGTTTTGCTATCAAGTTATCCCCAATTAACAGTGCAAAATAGTGTCATAGGTGTGTGCGCTTAGTGAAGGAAGCGAACTAGCTTGACTTAAAGTCAACTAGTATCGTGCCACAGTGTTTAATTCGACATCACTATAAGCCAACAGTGGTCGATTCATTCCCGCACCAACAGCAGCAGAAAGGCAGCAGACGGCTCGGATTGTTTTCTACCTGTAGTGCGGACGGCTTGCTGCTGTAGCTACAACGAACATCGAACGGCTAAGTAGCACTTTTTATTATCCATTCGCCCCCCATTGTGTTGAATTTGTTTTGCTCATCCAAACCAAAGTCGGTTCAAGGTTGCCCAGGCATATTTTCTGTCTCTCACCTAGTCCGAGTTTTGAACTCATATAGGGCGTTACAGAATAAGTATTGCAATCGGACATAAAATATTTTGCAGTTTTTTCCTTGATTTTTTTTTTCTTGTTTTTTTTTTCTTCCATTATAAATTAAATTTTCAAAGATTTGCTTCTGTTTCATTGACGTTTTACTCTTCTGCGGTTGATTTTTTCCCGCATGGACGTTTCAAATGGAGGCGAAACGCCTCCCAATGATATCATTGCTCGTACGCGGTTTTATCAGCCATCTTCGCCTGGACCTTGGGTTGTCTATTTCCGGCGCAAATGCAAACCATTGAATATGCTTTCGATTTCTCGAGAGCTGACGCGTAAGTATCCTGGGACCGTTATTCACCAAGTGAAAGCATCCAAGCTGCGTGTTACCGCACCTAGCTACAAAGCAGCAAATGAAATTGCTCAACACGAAGCGTTTACTGTTGAATACGCGGTCTATGTGCCAGCACGAGAAGTGGAGGTGGAGGGGAAGATCCTCGACGAAATGCTGACATGTGAGGACATCAAGACCGGCTTTGGTCGATTCAAAAATAGGTCAATTCCTGATGTGGCTATCCTAGACTGTAAACGCTTATCTAAGGTTTCCATGGAAGGAAATAAAAAGGTGTACTCGCCTTCAGCGTTTTTTCGAGTGACTTTTCCAGGTTCCGTCCTCCCGGAATTTGTTGTAATTGATGGTGGTTTTTACCCAGTGCATCTTTTTAGGCCGAAGGTTTTTAATTGTACCAAATGCAAGCAGTTTGGTCACAGTGATAGCTTTTGCGACAACAAGCCCCGTTGTGGCAAATGCAACCAAGCTCATTTGGAGGACTCTTGCACACAGGAAGCGGAAAAATGTAGCTACTGTGGCGGAGATCCACACGACTTGCAAGTTTGCCCGGCTTACAAAAGACGCATTCGAAATGAGAGTCGCTCTATCATAAAGCGCTCCAAACAGACATATGCGGAGATGGTGAAATCTTTTAAAACACCAGATTCCGTGTCTGAATCAGCTGTCCCAGTTGAAAATCCCTATCAGGAGTTGTCTTCCGATGATCAGGACGATGGCGAAACTGATGAGGGTGGATCTCTTTCGGAGGTACACGCACCTGGAAAAAGGAAGTCATCATCTTCCCCGGGATTGCGCCGAAAGGTCTTTTTAAAGTCTTCCCTCTAAAGTTTGCCTAATGTTAAAGGAGACGGGGTAAACTTAAAAACTCCGAAGAATCAGGTTCCTCTAGCTTCAGATCCATGTTGTAGCAAGAACCTGTCACACCCGTCTCCGTCTGTTAAATACACTTCAAAGAGAAATAATCGACAAGGTAGCAAGAAAAAAGCTACCAAAGTTCCTCGCAGTTCAAGTAAGCCTCCTAGACCCAAGCGAGGACTATTTACTTTTAGGGTTCTCGTGGATCGCTTATATAATGCCCTCAGCCTTCCAGAAACATTTAGAGGCATTATTGATATGTTTATACCTACAGTAGAAGAATATCTTCGGAATCTGACACAATCATGGCCCCTCCTTGCTGCGATCATATCTTTCGATGGATAATTCATCAAGTGAGGTACAAGATATGATCACTGTGCTACAGTGGAACTGTCATAGTCTAAGACCTAAATTAGATCTGTTTAAGTTTTTGATTCACAACTCTGATTGTGATATATTTGCCCTTTGTGAAACATGGCTTTCTTCTGAAGATGAACTCAACTTCCACGATTTTAACATTATACGCCAGGATAGAGATGACCATTATGGGGGAGTTCTTTTGGGGATCAAAAAGACTTACTCATTTTATAGAATTCCAATCGCGACTCATCCTGGCGTAGAAATCGTCGCTTGCCAAATAAACGTAAAGGGTAAAGAACTTTGCGTAGCTTCCGTTTACATTCCTCCAAGAATTTCAATCAACCGCCGTCATCTTTGGAATGCGGTTTCTGCACTATCACATCCAGTTTTAATTCTGGGTGATATGAACGCACATGGTACAGGGTGGGGCGAACCATATGACGATAATAGAGCGGCCATTTTCTATGATTTGTGCGACGATTTCAATTTGAACATTTTAAATACAGGTGAAGTGACACGTATTGCATCTGACGGCAAAGAAAGTCGTCTCGACCTATCACTGGGGTCAAGTTCACTATCATTCGATTGCTTGTGGAAGGTAATCGAGGATCCTCATGGTAGTGATCACTTACCCATTATAACCACCATAAAGCATAATAGTGAAAAGTCAGACCATCCAATTCAGGTTCCTTTTGACCTCACAAGGAATATCGATTGGCAAAAGTATGCAGAAGCGGTATCTTTTGGCATCGAATCATTCAATCCCCTCCCACCTTTGGATGAGTATCGATTCCTGTCTGAACTGATATATAAGAGTGCATTAGAATCACAAAAACGACGTGTTCCAAGTGCAACCTTCAAAAGAAGACAAGCCACACTAGGCTGGGATGATGATTGCACCCAGTTGTATCTTAAAAAATCTGATGCTTTCAAAACTTTTCGTAGGCACGGTACCTCAGATCTTTATCAAGAGTACGCAAAGCTCGAAAGACAGCTGAGAAACCTGCTGAAAGCGAAGAAGCGTAGTTATTGGCGACACTTCATTGAGGGTCTCTCAAGAGAAACTTCAATGACAACGCTTTGGAGAGTGGCTCGCAACATGCGAAACCGCTCTTCTTCTAATGAGAGTGACGAATACTCCAACCGTTGGATATTCAGCTTCGCGAAAAAGGTCTGCCCAGACTCAGTCCCAGCACAACCGATTTCTTGGGAAACATCCCCAAGAGACGGTTCTCTGGACAGACCCTTCACTATGCTGGAACTTTCTATGGCTCTTCTTTCATCAAACAATTCCGCTCCGGGACGCGATATGATCAAGTTCAATCTTCTTAAGAATCTCCCAGATATCGCGAAAAGACGATTACTGGACCTGTTCAACTCATTCATGGAGAACAACATCGTTCCGCATGAATGGAGACAGGTCAAAGTAATAGCTATTCAAAAGCCTGGTAAACCAGCGTCTGATCATAATTCATACCGCCCAATTGCTATGTTATCATGTTTAAGGAAACTGTTGGAAAAAATGATCCTATCGCGACTCGACCATTGGGTTGAATCGAATAGCTTGCTTTCAAATACGCAGTTCGGGTTTCGCAAGGGCAAAGGAACAAACGATTGTCTAGCGTTGCTTTCAACAGATATTCAACTGGCCTTTGCGGAAAAGGAGCAACTGGCTTCAGTTTTCTTGGATATTAAGGGCGCCTTTGATTCAGTTTCCATAGGAATATTGTCAGAAAAACTGCACAATAGTGGACTTCCAGGAATTTTAAATAATTTCTTGTATAATTTGTTGTCAGAAAAACATATGAGTTTCAATCTCGGACAACTGACAACTTCCAGAATTAGTTACATGGGCCTACCCCAAGGCTCATGTTTAAGTCCCTTGCTTTATAATTTTTACGTGAAAGACATTGATAGTTGCTTGGAAGGACAATGCACGCTAAGACAACTTGCAGATGATGCTGTGGTTTCTCTAAAAGGCCCACATGCAGAAATGTTGCAAAGACCATTGCAAAGTTCCTTAAACAATCTGTCCATTTGGGCAAGAGATTTGGGGATCGAGTTTGCTCCGCAAAAAACTCAATTGGTTGTGTTTTCTAGAAAGCGGAACCCAGCCCAACTGAAACTCAATCTTTTGGGAATAGAAATCGACCAGTCTTTGACTTCGAAATACCTTGGGGTCTGGTTTGATTCAAAAGGCACTTGGGGTACCCAAATCAAGTATTTGGTGCAAAAATGTCAACAAAGGATCAATTTTCTACGCACAATTACCGGAACATGGTGGGGTGCTCACCCGGAAGACCTCATAAAACTTTACAAAACGACTATTCTCTCTGTTATTGAGTATGGCTCTTTCTGCTTCCACTCAGCAGCAAACTGCCACCTAATAAAGTTGGAACGAATTCAATACCGTTGTTTGCGTATTGCTCTCGGCTGTATGCACTCAACGCATAATGCGAGCCTTGAGGTCTTGGCAGGGGTGAAACCTCTCCAGAACCGATTCTGGGAGCTCTCGCTAAGGTTACTTATCAAGTGTGGAGTGAGCAACACACTTGTCATTGAAAACTTCGAAGAAATGCTCAGTCTGAACACTCAATCAAAATTCATGAGAATCTATCTGTTCTACATGTCATCTGACATAAGCCTACCAAGTTATAATCCTCCCCGTGTTCACTTCACTAATGACAGTACCTCTGTTAAATACGATCTGTCCATGAAACAAGCTATTCAGGGAATACCAGATCAACTTCGGTGTATATCTATTCCTCGCATTTTTAACGAAAAGTACCAAAATGTCAATTCCTATAAGAGATTCTTCACTGATGGGTCCCGCATAAATGGATCCACTGGTTTCGGTGTTTTCAATGAAAATTTCACCGCCTTCCGCAAACTTCAGGAACCTTGTTCGGTTTATGTTGCTGAGCTGGCAGCAATCAACTTCGCTTTGGGGATGATTTCCAACATGCCCGTAGACCATTTCTTCATCTTCTCGGATAGCCTTAGTTCGATTGAGGCACTCCGGTCGATGAAACCTGTAAAACATTCATCTTACTTTCTTACAAAAATAAGGGAGCAGATGGGTGCACTGGTCGAAAGATCATACAAGATTACCTTTGTATGGGTCCCCTCACATTGCTCAATTTATGGCAATGAGAAGGCGGACTCTCTCGCAAAGGTGGGCGCACAGGAAGGTGAGATCTATGATAGAAGAATTTCACATGATGAATTTTTCCATTTTGTTCGCCAGAGTTCTCTTCAAAGTTGGCAAAATGATTGGCGAGATGGCCAGCTGGGACGGTGGTTACATTCCATTATTCCTAATGTTTCTTTGCGAGTGTGGTGGTATGGTCTGGATGTAAGTCGCAATTTCATTCGCGTGATGTCAAGACTTATGTCCAACCATTACTCGCTAGACGCGCATTTACACAGGGTTAACCTCGCGTTGAGCAATGTTTGTACTAAGTGCGGTTCCGGTTATGATGACATCGACCACGTAGTTTGGCAATGCCCGGATAATGACGCCTCCAGAGCGCTACTTTTGGATACCCTTGAGACCCGAGGTAGACAACCCTTTGTTCTTGTGAGAGATGTGTTGGGGACCCGCGATGTCACATACATGGGATGTATTTTCGACTTTCTTCGCTCTGCTGGTATAAAAGTTTAATTTGCTTGTGTTTTCTTCTCCAGTTTTTTTTCTCTGTTTTGTCCTCTTTGTGTTACCAAGCTGCCCCTGGCCATCCGGAAGACCAAGTCCCACAACAAGTTGGTACCAACACCACAAGGCACCGAATACGCTAGTAAGATGCGATTCACCCCCGGATGAG
The DNA here is from genome assembly GCF_035046485.1 of Aedes albopictus. Taxonomy (NCBI): domain Eukaryota; kingdom Metazoa; phylum Arthropoda; class Insecta; order Diptera; family Culicidae; genus Aedes; species Aedes albopictus. The sequence continues at coordinate 304,525,571 of NC_085136.1, forward strand.
CAGCAGTGAAACCTTTGGCCCAATCCTTACCCTGTCCATCCCTCAAAATGTGACCTTCTAACCTCGAGCTGCCACGAGTACCCTGGCTTCCACCCATTACTAACAGATATCATTAAAAAGTTATTACTCTGTATAATGTATACTATTAAGTACAAAGAAAGATCCTCGGCTCCGTAAAGCGTTATACGCGATTGAGCCCCAAATAAACGAACTAGATAAAAAAAAAACTTGCTCTTAGGCAGCCCCGGCTCGTTGACTCGTACATATATGAAAAACTTGAGCGGCTAGACCAGTTTTACAAGCTTGCCTTTTATGATTTTTTGTATGGAAAAAAAATAAAAATTGTCAAATATTGGGGGGGGGGGGGGGGGCAGAATCATGCTTGTCCCCCCTCCTCTAAGTTGGCGCCTATGATCTCCAGTATTTAAGGTAGGGGTCATCGACCTGTTACGGTGCAGTGAGAATTGTCCTCCTTTTCACTCTACCTTTGTTACCAACCTAGACGCATCGTCTTATTGCAGTATTCACACGGTAATTTAATGAGTTATTTGTCTGTTTTCCAACTATGGATGCACGTCTTAAAAAAACAAACAACACGCTCACGAATGCGCGACGAAAACCGCAACTGCCCACCAGAATTATCAACGAGAACTCCTTGCCCGGATCCCACAGTTTGTTTACTACTAAAACTAACTTAAATACACTGGAAAAAAAACATTCGCATTTCCTATAACTGACATTCCCAAAACGGAGCCACCTGCCAAGCGATTGCTTCCTCCCTTAAATTTTCCCAGCCGCCCTTTTCGAAAAGTTTCGAACATTGTGTCAAACCTCCCCGCCTTACCAGTGATAGATAAATCTAGATTGAGTTTAAATAAGGGCGAAAGTAACATGAGAGAGTTCTCTTCATCGACTCTCTCTTCTTCAAATTAAAGTGCCAAGATGCAAGTATTGTTAAACTTTTTGATCATAAATCGCTAGGTTGCGATGCAATCTAGCGTCTAAGTGTAAAAAAGTTCGATTGAATTTGCATCTTGTCACTTTAATTTGCAGAAGAGAGAGTCGATGAAGAGAACTCTCTCATGTTAGTTTCGCCCTTATTTAAACTCAATCTAGAAATATGTGGTGGTTTGTTTTCCGTTCTTCGACGGAACGTCATTGCTCCTGTGTCGTGTTCTCTATCTCTAATATCTCTCTCTCGCCGATCCGTGCAAGATTGTGAGTCCATCATCATCCGTCCGTCGCCTGTTTGTGTGCAGGTGCAGGTGATAAGAGCTCCTCTGTGTGCCATGCGCATGAGGCGTCCGCCACTCACTCTCTCCGCTCGGACTGGACACTCATTTTCTCACCACCCACTTTTCCCATTCGTACCGTACGCTATCGACGAGCCACCCTCCCGATTGACATTTTCTTTTCTCGTCGGAGAGGCAAGGTGAGACGGGTGGTTGCGCGTGAGTTCCACCTCACACCGACAGTGTCACCTCAGCGAGCGAAAGAGGACGAGAGAGGCTGAGCAGGTTGTTGTTTCCCGGCACGATGACCGATGGTCCGATGATGACGATGACGGATGGTGAGTGCGAGGAAAAGCGTTGTTCGAATTGGAAAATTCGCTCCCGCTCGCGCTCGCTCTCTCTCTCGCACACACCATCAACTCGCGGAAAATTCGTCTGTGTTTCACTGTTTTGCGGATTGGAGCAGCACCAGCAGCAGCAGCAAATTTTGCTCGGTCGTTTCGAGTTGCATCCACATCCAGAGGAGGAAACCTGTGATAATTTACGGTGTTTATTCGCGGACGGATTTCGGGATTCGGAAACTCGGCGAATTGTGCTCTCGGGTGTGCGTGCGTGGTGATCTGATTGCGGATCTGTTCCCGGGAATCGCGGGCGAGCACCGATATCCTTGCCTCGATCGAAGTAGGCTGGATAGAAGTGGTGGAAGTTTTCCCAGCGAGTGGTCGCCTACTAGGTTGCCAAGTCAAGCAGCTAGGCAAGGGGTGCCCCAACAGGAGCGCCACGGCCAGCAGTGGAACAGTGTGTTGTGCGAAGCTGTGCGCGAGTGTTGGTGAAAAGGTACGAGATTTCCACAGAAACGGGGTTTTCCGGGGCTCCAGAAGAAGAATCCTACCGTATGGAGCCCGTGTCAAATCGGATGATTAAGTGTTCTTATCAGTGTTTTCATCGACATCCTTCCAGTGGTGCCCCCCTTGCCAGTGTTCGTTACGAAAGAAGCCTCTGCCTACGCGACAGTTTGTAGTGCCCAATCAAGCCCTATCTACGTCATAGCTCTACACATATGATAACGCACGTAGACTACAGTTTGTCTAGCGAGTCCCGGGGAAGGGGTGACCCATGTGCCCCATCCTCCCGCGCTGCTGATTGTGATTGCTCAAACACTGAACCGCGAGCCAAGCAAGAGCAAATGCGCTCTCACCAACACAGCGGAAATGCAGGAGCACGCAGACTACTGCGATCGGAACGAAAACATTCGAATTTTCGGGGTCGTCGCCGTAAGCCAATTTATTGCTCAGCAGGCGTTTGCTTGTTTTGATGCCGTCGCATTTTGACGTTTTCCCAGCATGGGAACTGTCGGCGATGCAGCTGGTTTTTACATTCCCGCGGACTTGTTACGATGGGTATGTCACGCGCGTGCCTGACTGTTCGATCGCGACAATCGGATTATTTTGCTTCCAACCAACAACCGTAGACGACGCCGCGTCGACCTATAAATAGACGACGAAGTGAAGCGAAGAAATGCGCACCCAAAACTCGTAACAACAACGTAACGTCGCCAATGAATGCGGAAAAGGGATTGCCATGCATGGGGAGATCGGGGTGATATGAGCCTCCTGAGGAATGTCTAGGTTTTGGCCTTGAAACGTCAGGGATTTATCCGAGTTTACGATACCGTATTACCCCGCATATACGACACTGACTGTTTTCGAATAACCGGGGTAAACTTTTAATTCGACAAACTGGTCACCCTACACCAACTTGCTCATTGAATTTTGGCAACTCTATTTTTGTTTTTGTTTTGTTTTCCGGATTTGTTATGGAACACAATTTCAACAGATATTGCGGTGGTGCGAATGGAAAGCTCGTTCTTTCTACGATTGTTGCCATCCTCAGTTCATTCCGGTTAGTCTCCAGGCGGTTTGGGCGTCGAATAGCACCAAAACAGAACTTGCGGAATTAGCGGCTGCAAAAGGAGCTGTTGCGGGTGCGAGTATAAGCGCAATATCAAACTGTTATGCGTTTACTTCGCAACGTGCGAACGGCCGCTGTATATGTTTTCTTCCAAATTCTGAAAACTCAGTATCGGGTTCAAATTTTTCACTGCTACGTGGCGCTAGTTGTCAAGTAAAGTTTTAAACATGGTTTTAAACTTCTATATCTCGAGACCCAATGGAGACAGAAAGGTGATGATTAACCTGGGCTTGTTAGGGGAATATCTGTAAATAAAAAGAAAATCGGGTTAAGTACGGTTCCTTTGAATTCCACTATGAATTTGCATCCTTTGACAGATACGTATTTCGACCTCAACTGTAAGGTCGTCTTTAGTGTCTTGTACTTGACTCGACTCGAGTCAAGTACAAGACACTAAAGACGACCTTACAGTTGAGGTCGAAATACGTATCTGTCAAAGGATGCAAATTCATAGTGGAATTCAAAGGAACCGTACTTAACCCGATTTTCTTTTTATTTGACAGAAAGGTGTCGTTTTCGACAAAGTCCTTCAAAAGTACAAGTACAATCTGGTGATACACTAATTAGTTGGAGATTTCACCGCTAGGATGAGATGAGAAAACGCCGTCTTTGGAAATGTTGTCACATGCGATATCTCAAGATCAAATTTGTTTGGAATAACGGAGTCTTCGGCAAAGTTTTTGAGAAGATCAAGAACAATCTAATAATTTACCAATAAGTCGGTGATTTCACTATTGGATGGCGCTAGTTGTCAAGTGAAGTTTCAAACTTCAATATCTCGGAATCCAACTCAGATAGAAAAGTGTCGTCCACGGTAAAGTTGTTCAGAAGTATAAGAATAATCTGATGATTAACCAATTAGTTGGTGATTTCGCCACTAGGTGTCTTCCACAAAATTATTTTGAAGGATAAGTTCATTCCGATGATTCTCCAATAAGTTGATAATTAAAAAAAAAACAAAACAAACTGAAAACTAAAACTTTGTGGTTAAGTGGCGCTAGTTATCAAGTAAAGTTTCAAACATCTCGGAATCCGGATCAGATTCAAAAGTGTCGTCTTCGGTGAAGTTGTTTAGAAGAATTAAGAACAATCTGACAACTCACCAATTATTGTCGCTAGATAGCGCTAGTTATCTAGTGAAGTTTTATACTTCAACATCTCCTCAGGATTCAAAGCAAATAGAAAAGTGTTATCTTCGGCAAAATTTTCAGAAGGATAAGAACAATCTGGTGATTCACCAACTAGTTAGTGATTTTGCCGCTAGGTTGCACTAGTTGTCAAGCAAAGTTTAAAACTCCTCTGTCTCGAAATCCGAAGCAAATAGAAAAATGTCGTCTTCGGCTGCGGTCAAAGAAAAACGGTTTCTTAAGCGATACCCTACAAACAAAATTAGCCACGTAAGAGCTTGTGGTATAAACTCACTCGGACGAAAGCTCCAGCAAAAATGTAAGTTGGGTACAGGAATTCCCTACGCACTTACCCCACGCCTCCACTAGACAGAAATGTCTTGCCTTTTTGCCAGAAAGTGAAAACGTAACAGAAATGTTCAACACCGCTGTTCTCTTTGCAAACAGCGAGGATTTCTGTCATGACACATCTGTTCGGAAAAAAGACAAGACATTTCTGTCCAGTGTAGACGTCGGCTTAGATAGGCCAGAAAATTTGTTCTGAAATGCAAATAGCCTTTTGAGGGCTTCATACGTGGCGTATATGAGACTGCACTTCGTGGTTGTGCTATGTGGAAATTCTTCAAGTCTTTGCTGTTTTGTGGCCTTTCCCGAGCAGAAGAGAATAGCAAAATAATAACTACAAAATAACATAACCAGTTTTTATATCTTGTTTTGTTATTAATAACTTATCAAGGAATTACTTTTTCATAACATGGTTTGTTGGACAATCTTATTTTGTTATTATCCAGCAACTGATATGCACAAATTAAACAACATTTAAATATCATGTTTTGTTATGGTTTGCTAAGTTATTATATTGATATTGAGTGTGTACAAATATTTGATAAACAATATCAAAACAATAACAAGTTTTGAAATTGTAACTACAATATTGGAGATTTACGTTCTTTACAGCATTCCGTACATATTAGCTAATTATTCTAATTATTTTTCTTGTCAGCTTATTATTTTATGAACACTTCGACAATTAAGCCCTGTTTTATTTATCATTTTTTGTATCCAGTTACATATAGTCGTATCAATTCCATAGAAAATCTCAGAATGTTGTAATACTTGGTTGATTAGTAGTTCCTCGGAAATAGTTAGACTCATATGTTATAATTCGCAATTAGCATAACTCTATCTGAAGGGTGGTCCAAAAAATTTTGCTTTTGGTTTGTTATCAATAACTTTTGAAGATCAAAATTTGTTATTGAAATATTTTCCAAATTCATTGTTATTAAGTTGTTATTGACACAAACAAAACATGTTATTAAATTTGTCTTCCAGGAACATTTTTTTGTTATGATATTTGTTATTTTGCCGCTTATGACACGCAAGTTTATAACATAATATGTTATGTTAATAACATTAAAATAACTGACTTCATTACTTAGTTATTTTGCCAAAATAACGCATTTTATTATGCGATTGTTTTTCTCTTCGGCTCGGGTTATGTTAAAGGGGTATTCGCGCGCATTGAGAATTGTGCTTATTTATAAATTGCTCATGAGAGCTCCTTCTGGAATTCCACCAGAGATTTTTTTTTATTTCTACAGAAATTAATCCATTAGATCCTCCAGAAGTTCTTTTAGAGGTTCGACTGGGAAGTTGACTTAATTCTCGGGGATTTCGGCTTTCAGTCAAAGAAAAGCGTTGAGATAAGAAAATCAACGCTTTTCTTTGACTGAAAGCCGAAATCCCCGAGAATTAAGTTCTTTTAGAGTTTACTCCAGTTTTTATCCTGAGATTTTACCTAGAGTGTCCGCTAACATTACTCCAGGAATTCCTGAAGGGATGGCTCCAGAAGCTTCTCCCCGATTCTTTCAGGAATTCCATCCAAAACTTCTGCATGACTTCCATCTGGGATTCCTCCAGTAGTTCTTTCTGGGATTCCTTTGGATTCTTCTCAGATTATCCTGGAGCTCTTTGTAGGATACTTGCAAGAGTTCCTTAAAAAATTGCTCCTTCTAAGATTTCTGGAGATGTTTCTGGAGCGATTCCCCGAGCAGTTTCTTCCGGGACTTTTCCAGCAATTTTATACGAGTCTCCTCCAGAGATTTGTGTAGAAATTCCTACTGTTATTCAGAAGCTCCTTTTGGGATTCCTCCAGGAGTTTAAATAGGACTTCCTTCAGGAATTCCTGCATGATTTTTTCCAGAAGTTCGTTCTGGGATTCCCCTATAAGTTTATTCTGGATTTTTTTTAGCTTCATTCTGAAAGTCTCTTCAATAAAGACAAATCAATCAATTTAGCTTCATTCTAGATTTTTATTTCGGGATCTCTCTGGAACTTCTTCTAAGATTCTTTTAATGCCTTTTTCTGACAGGATTCCATGACTACGATGGGAACTCTTCTGGGAATACTTCAAAATTTTCTTCTGAGCATACACCAGGAGTATTTTCAGTGATCCCTCCAGGAGTTTAAACCGGTATCGATCTTCTTGAAGTAATCCCGGAAGGACCTAGTAGTGGTGTCCTGGAAGAAACTTCTAGAGGAACTTCTGGAAGAATCCCGACAGATATCCCGGTTGAAATTCCTGGGGAGGTGTCGAGAGGAAGTTTTGGTGGAATCTGAGAAGGAAACTCTGGAGAAACTTCAACAGTAATCGCATAAAAAAGACTTCTAGTTAATCTCAGCGGAAAATATTGATGGAATCCCAGACAGAACCTCTTCATGAATCTCAGAAGCAACTTTCCAAGCAGCACACATGTCGCAAAAGAGTATTGGCAGCGCAGGTTTTTTGTTGAACATGAGATTATTCTGCCTATGGGTTAGAATTACATGAGTGTAGCTCCCGTACAACCAAATACCTGCGCTGTCGATACTCCTCTGTGACATGTGCTGCTTGGGTTCTGGAGAAATATTAGATCTTCCTGAGAAATCTCAATAAAAACTTCAGGAGGAATTCTGGAATACATTTCTGAAGAAATCACGGAAAAAAATCTTGGAGGAATTCATGCGGAAATCTTAGAAGGTATTCTTGGTAAAATTCCTGGAGAGATTCAGGAAGGTACTCATTGAGGATTCCCACAAGGAGTGCCACGAAACTTTTTCGAAGTCCGAATCGTCCATCTTAAATGTTACTCTTTCTCTCTCTCTAATCGTTTCATTCAATATTGTAAATTTAGCACTAATTTACCATTTCTGCATGCTCTACAGGACGATTCACGATGAAAAAAAAAAGTACCGATGCTGCATGCTTGCAATTGTTTTCGATAAAAAAAAAATGGAAAAGATAGGTAAAAGGACAAACACCCCAAATTCCATGAACATAATTCATTGCTCGTAATAATGTTAGAAGATATTTTATAATTGGAACCAAGCCCGTGCACAGGTTTTAGGGGGTTAAACCCCTCCCATTGCCGATGTTCAATACACTAGGAGCCCCTTCGCCCTTTGCCAGAATTGAGAAAAACCCCTCCCATGTCGCCTTTTCTATGCACGGGCCTGATTGGAACATATTTACAACTAAAAAGCCAACTCAAACTATAATGCATTGGAATTTTGGAACATTTTTGGGATAAATAAAAGAAAATCGCGTTAAGTACTGTTCCTTTGAATTCCACTAAGAATTTGCATCCTTTGACAGATACGTATTTCGACCTCAACTGTAAGGTCGTCTTCAGTGTCTTGTACTTGACTCGACTCAAAGTTGTTTGGCATATAGTCACCTACAATAATACCAAAGGGTTTGATTATTGAACGCACACAGCGCCACCTAGCGGCAAAATTCGAAAACTTAAAAATTCTGCATACATTTGGCCAAGTTTTCCCATACAAACTTCAAGCGTTTTGAGCGCCCCCTTAGGCTCAACCGATTTTGCTCAAATTTTGAACGTAGCTTCTGGGAGTCCAAAACAACTGATTGAGGAGGTAAGACTTGGTATTTTCCGAAATTTTTGTTTTTCATATAAGTGTGGGCCACCTTAGAGTCCATCCAGGAATATTTTTAAGAGTTTTTTAATGCCTTTAAAAGTATCCCCAGAAGTTTCTTAAATAATTATCCAGGAGCTTCTTTTATTTTTAAAGATTATTAACAGACTTCCCAAAGATTTCTTTATGGACAAACGTCTTGAAATCCCGCAAAAAAAGTGCATCAGAACTTCAGACGCACAAATCTCAAGAAGCAAGCTTCAAACAACGGTGCATTTTTTTATTCTGTTCTTGCTCACTTGCATTAAGTTTAAAATGAGAAGCTCAGGTGCGCTGGTTTTGTTTACGAAGAGATTTGTGCCCTCAAAATCCTGAGTAGGTACCAAAGTCGACCATTGTGGCGGCCATTTTGGAATTCTAACAAGTCTGTCCTTAAGAAATTTCAGTTACAGTTTCTTTAGAAATTAAAAAAAAAACTCCTTGGCGTTTCTTCAGTAATTTCTTTTGAAGTTTATTTTGGAAATCGTTCGGGGAATTACTTTAAAAATTCCTCTAGAACTTCGTTCAGAGAACCCCGGAAAAGATTTTTTTAGAGAAACTTTTGAAAGAACTGCATTTGTAATTGTTTAAAATACTTATAGAGAAATTCCTGCATGAGCCATTTTTACAGGTAATCCTGGAGAAGTTGCCGAATAAAGTCCAAGATAAAACTCCTGAAACATACTAGGTTAACTCCTAAAGGAATTTTCATAGAATACTTAAAAGAATTTCGTTCAGACAAGATTTGTACAACTCGTGTAAGAAAAAAAAAATAATACAAAAATATGGCCAACAGTTGACATGCTTGTTGAGGAAATCTTCGAAAAGTTTATGAAGGAAACTCTGGAAGAAATTCCCGAGAATCTGTAGTGATATTTAATATTTCCTATAAAAACTTGTAAGGTAATTTTGGATTGCTAACGAGAATTTGAAATACCCGGTAGTACTACTGTAGGAAGTCCATTGCAGATTCCTAGAGGAGCACTTTATGAAGCTCCTGAAAAGACTGCTGAATTAACAATTTTGGAAAAAAAATAACTAAAGTACACATTATTGAAACCGCTTTCTGACGAACTTTAGGACACTATGGAGAAACATCCACAGATGCATCTGTGAGAACTCAATCAATTAACCCATGTTTCTTCACTGGGACTTTTCGAATTATTTATGTGAAATTTTGTATTTATTATGGAACGTTTTATTGTCTACCAATGTTGTACTGCTATCGAAGAAAAACGGTTTCATGAGTGTTACAGGGATTTCCTACTCATTCAGATAGGCCGGAAAATTTCGATTTAGGACAACGTTTTTCTGGGAATCTTCCACTCTCTGCCTCCAGAAACTTCTGCTGGGAATCCCTCAGGAGTTTCTTCACGGGTATGATGGGATCCTTTCTGAGATTCCTTCAGATTTTCTTCTGAGAATATGCCAGGAGTTCCTTCTGGGATCCCTCCAGGAATTTCAACCGGTAATACTCTCGGAATTTCAACAGAAGTTACTTAAGGAATGCATCCAGAAGTCATTCCCTTCCAGTTATTCCAGAAGAAACTCCTTGATGAATCTCAGCAAGAGCTTCAAGAGGTATTACTGACGGAACTTTTGTACGAATCATGGAAAAAGCTTTAAGATAAATACCAAAAGGAACTCCTTGAGAATATTTGGATGGAATTCCTAAAATAGTTCAGAAAAGAATTTCTTGGAGAAATCTCGGAATTTATACCTGAGTGAAACAACTCAATCAAAAAGGCATAACAGAAACATAACAGAATTATATCAACGATTGTTAGTTATATTTAGAGATATTAGATTGAATTGGCCTGAAAACAAGTTTGTTTTATATCATAGTTATAGCAACGTTGGTTACAATTAATTATCTGATAGCAATACGAAGAACCATTTGAGCTTATATCATCCTTCACTTCAACTACTGCGATTGCCGCACTGATGAAAACCAACGGATTCCTCTTTTAGGTTGGAGGCGTCCTAGGTTTGAATTCCTGGGTTTTTTATATACTTCGTGGAAGTAGTTTTTGATGCCTATAACTGTTTTACTGAAAAGAAAATATCAGTCTCAAAATAAATTATCAAAAAAATGTGTTATGTGTACCCTTCGTAGTTTTTACCCAATTTATTTGTATCTGTTTATAACAACATGTGATATAGTTTGATTTTTCTCACTTGATGTTTTAAATTTCACTTTATTATAAGCTTGTTAAAATTCTATCAAGGTCAGTTACAATTATGCTATAGGTAGATCAATTCTTGTTATATTTTTTTTTATTTTAATACATGATCAACGTATTTTATTACACATTCTGTTATAAAATTTACTTTGAAAGAATAATAATTCCATCGGTTATAATTTGGTTATGTCTTTCTGATCAGGAAGAAATGAATTCTTGCAGTATTCTCGGAAGGAGCTTGTAGAGGAATCCTGGATGGAACTTCTGGAAGAATTACGAAAGATATCCTGATTGAAATTCCTGGAGAGATGTCAGGAAGAAGCCCTGGAAAAATCTCAGAGGAAAACCCTTGGGAATACCTTTAGGAACTCCTGGAGGAATCCTAAACAAGAATTTCTGGTTAATCTCAGAGGGAAATCCTGGAGGATTCCCAGAAAGGTACTTCCGGAGAAATACCAGATAAAACCTCTTCATGAAAAGTGTGGAATTACACACTACGAAAAAATCAAAATTACTCGTGACGTAAATTTATAACACAAGACGTAAACAATTTAATGACGTAAATTTATAGGTCTTCTGACTTAATAATACGTCATTCTTGTAAAATTGAGTTCAAGGTGACGTAAACAATTTCTGAATCGTGCATCATTACGTCAGTGTTGAGAATACTCACTTGCAAGAGCGATACTCACTTGCTTCTATCTCAGTTCAGAAGCGCGCTATCAAAATATGATGTTTGAGGGGCTTTTAAATTGTAGTTTAATCTAAAAGTTTGCCGAATAAAGTAAAGGTCGCAAACGCATACCAAAGTCGTGAGAGAGATGTGATTACGAGGTGAGTAAAATTCGTGTAATTTATACTCACCTTGTGCTCACAGCTCTCTCACGGTTTTGGTATGCGTCTGCGACCTTTACTTTATTCGACAAACTTTTAGATTAAACTACAATCTAATAGTCCATCAAATATCATTTTTTGATAGCATGCTTCTGGACTGAGATAGAAGCAAGTGAGTATAACTTTTCGCAAGTGAGTATTCGCAACACTGCATTACGTTTCATATGACTAAATATTCAGTCAAATGTGACAGAAAATTACGTCACTTGGGTGTTTAAATCTACGTCATATGTGTTGCTTGAATATGTGCATCCAGGGTGACGGAAATTTACATGATTTTTTCTAAGTTTGTAGAAACAGTAATAAAGTAATAAAAGTTTTAAAAAAATCTATGAATCTCAGAAGAAACTCTTTGAAGAATCCCAGACTAAACTTCTTCAGGAATAGTAGATAGAACCCGCGAAAAATCCCATAAGCATCTTCCTAAGGAGTCCCAGAAGAAACTTGTGGAGAAATCCTGGAAGAAATACCTGAAGCAATCACAGAAAATATCTCTGGAAGAATCTTTCGAGAATTTCTGAAATTCTTTCAAGAGCTCCTGTTGAAATAGCTGCAGATTTTTTTTTGATGTTCTTGCTCATTTTATTGCTTATTAAATTTTTTCACTTTTGGCCAGAATAATAGAAAGTCATCCAGTAATTGATGCATGAATGTATCCCCTTAAGCACTTGCTGATATTCTTGCGCTAATTCAGGAACGGTTGTAGGATATTCTGCTACAGTTTCTTCAGAGGCTCTTTTTGGAATTTTTCAATAATCTATAGGGAAATGCTTTCAAAGTTTTACCTACAAGTTCCTTCATAAATTATTTAAAAGCTTATCTAATTTCCAAAGATTATCCACAGACTTTTCTACGATTTCCTGTAGAAATTTCTCTAGAAGATTCTTCAGGATTTCTTTCAGAACACCTTTCCTTTGCGTTCCATCAGGAGTTTTTTTTTCGGATATTGTTTTGGGAGTTCCTTTGGAATTTCTTTGAGATAATCCCGGAACATCCTTGGAGGGCTGTTTGTTTTTTTCTTTTTTCACATTTTTTTTTTCGAGTGGCCCTCCAGAGCGAGTGACCCTCTCCAAACCAAATCAATATTGATTGTTCCACCTGGGTGAAAATCTGAAGGTAATACTGGATGAGTTTCTACAAAATAAAAAAAAATAAAAAAATATATCTTCATGGAACTTTGTCCAAAAATTTGTGAAGAAATTTCCGACATTTTTTTCTTGGGAAACTTTCGAAGGAACTGCATTAGTAATTGTTGAACTCATAGAGAAATTTCTGCAAGGAAGCATTTTTACTGGGAATTTCCGAAGAAGTCATCACATAGTTCCTGAAAGGTTTTTTTTTTAAGTATATTTGAAAAGGACCCCATAAAAAGTCAACATACTAAATTTACTCCCAATAGAATTTTCAAGGAGATACTTGAAAGAATTCCTGCAGAAAAAGTTGAACAACTCGCGAGAGAAAAAAAGTCACACAATCATCTGGACAACAATTCCAGATATACTTATTGTGAAAATCATCGGAAAGTTTATGGAGGAACCTCTGGTAGAAATTTATGAGAAACCGAAGTGGAATTTTAAAATTCTTACAAAAACTTGTTTGGAACCTTTTGACTTACCTAAGAGAATTTGGAACAATTCCTGAAGGAATTCCATTGGAGATTCCTAGAGAAACACTTCAAGAAGTTCCTTAAAAGACTACTGACAGCCCCACGGAATCCAGTTAGATCCTGTTCCATTCCTTCTTAATAAACCAGGTGTTTCTACGAGGAATTTTTCTCCTGGACTAAATTCTGAAGATTATCTTAAATGCTTTAGAGAACGTTCCGCAGGAATTTCGATAAGATTTGTTGATTCCTGAAAAAATTCAAGAAGAACCCCTATAATAAGGATCTGAAGTAGAAATTGTCGCTAAGACTTTTGGTGGAATCCACGAAAAAAATAATCAACTAATTCCTGAAGAAATTTTTGGAGTGTTTTGTAAATTATTGTTATTAGCTTTATTAAGAAGATTTTCAGCCCGCGATTGGTTCAGCTCCGAACACTATTTTGTAAAAGAACTTCTCAAGGAGTTTCTACTGTACCACCAATTTTGACTCCTGAAATAACTCCGAAAAAGTATACTTGCTGGATGCCAACAGAAACTTTATAAAAAGTCCAATGAAATTTTCTCTAAAATTCATCTTATTGTTGAAGTTGCGTGCAATTTGGCCTAGTTTTTGTTCTCAAATTTTCGAAGATATTAATTAAGCGTATGATAAATTTGTTAACCATCTTTTATCCATTTTCATTATATCTTGAGACTGTTTTTTTTAACACCCTGTGAATTCAATGAATTCAATTGGTTGGTAATCGCTGGAGCAACTAATAATGGGATCCTTGTGGAAATTGATGAAAAAGATGTTTTGTCCTAACTGGAAGTGAATTTTGTTGGTTAAATGTGGATGATAAGTAGAATAGATTTTAAGCCTTTAGAAGAAGAGGAACAAAAAGAACTTAACTCCCAGGGACTTTTGCTTGCTGAAAAAAAAAGAATCCCTGATGAAATTGCTAAAGAAATTTCTGGAGATTTTTTGTCGAAATTCTAATGGAAATATATGGTAAAATCCATAAAAGAGTTCTGGAGAAGTCCTTTATTAAAATTCCTGGCCATTTTTTTTTTTTGCAGAAACCCTTAAACGAAAAATTCGAGAAACAATTGTATTAACCATTGTAAAAATTCCTTGAATAATCTGATGAGAAATTTTCAAAGAAATCATTGTTAAAGTTCCAGTTAAAATATTTCTGTAGAAGTGCTTAAATGATTTCCTGCAAGATTCCGTGAATTAATTCCTAGCGATTTTCTTGGAGGTAATCCTGAAGGAATTTCTGAGAAAAAAAGCACGAAGAAATACTAGAATGAATTTTTAGAAAAAAAAATCACCTTATGGATTTTCTCAAGAATCTCTGGTAGAATTTCTGTTGGAATAGCTAAAAAAATATTGCAGGAACATTTTAGGGATTTTATAAAAATGTCTCTGGGAATTTCCATCGGTATCTCTGGCGGAATCCCTAAAGAAATCCTTGGAGGAAATTCTAAAGAAACCCCTAGAATAATTTCCGCAAGAGTTCTTAGAACAATCTTTGAATTAACCCTAAAAGGGATACCTGGTGTCCATTGGACCCCAAGCGCCTTTCAGAGCTCGTCTTTGATGGAACACACTCGGCGAGGTGACGAAACTGAGGCGATGAAGGTATCCCTTTTAGGGTTAAAAAAAATCTATAGGCATCCCTGGGGAAATTTCTAAAAGAATCGCTAGTGGATTTTCTGGAAGAACCCCAAATAGATTTTCCAAAAGAAAACCTGGAGAAGTTTCTGAACAAATCCATAGAATACTTTCTTAAAAGCTCCGTGGAGTAATCTCCGAAAAAAAACATTAACAAATGGCTGAAGAATTCTCTGGTGAAGTTCCTGTAAAAAACTCTTTGAAGAAAGCACTGGAGAAATACCTCGAAGAATTCAATTTGGATTTTATGAGGGAATTCCTGGAGTAAATCTTGAATGAATCCGTGGAAGATCTTTTCAATCAATTATTGGAGTAGTTTATATAGATTCCATGCATTTTGGAAGAAGCTCAGGTTTTTTTTAAATAATCGTAGTTGAAATTTCTCGAAGATTCCTGCAGGAATTTGTGAAAACGTATTTGAAGTGAACTCCAAGAGAATTCCTAGAAGAATTTACGAAGGAATATTTGGGGAAGGAGCTCAGATTTTCTGAAGAAATCGCTGAGCATTATGTGAAAGAATCTCCGGAAAGGTTTCTGAGTGAATTCATAGAGGAATTTCTGAGGAAGTCTATGGAAGTTTTTTCCAGAGAAATCTTTGAAGAAATAACTAGAAGAAATCCCAGAGGAATTTCTAGAGGAAGCACTGGATAGTTTTCTGAAGAACTTCATAAAGAATCCATTGAAGCAATCCATATAAGAGTTTCATTTTAGAATCCCTCTGGGAAAATTTTTGAAGCAATCCGTGGAGATTTTTCTTTAAATAATCCATGAATCGTTTTCTAAAAGAATTCCTAGAAATCCTAGAGGATCTACTGTCAAAATAAATTTTCGAATCATTTCTTATAGAAAATGTGGATGCTGTTTTTAAGAAACACGTCAGGAAATTTATACAGCAACTCATCGAAGATTTTGTTAAAGAATCTCTCAAGAAATTTCAGAAGCAGAGGAATTCTGAATAAATCCTATAGAACATTTGTGAATGAAGTGGAAAACTTGGAGAATATTTATGGAGAAATCTTTAGACTAATTCCTATTAAAATGCTTGAAAAACTTTCTGAAGCCTTTCCAGAGAATTTTTGAAGAAATCCTTTGAAAGGTTTCTAATGGAATACTAGGAGGCTGTTTTGGATAAATCTCTAGACAAATTTCCAAGAAAATATTTAATTTCTGAAGTAATCTATGCAAGCATTTCTTTAAAAAAACTGTGAGATTTCTGTTTGTTGGTGGAACTTTTTTTAAGTATTTCTTGAAGAACATTTGCCAACAAATTCTAAAAGGTTTCTTTAATCCCTAGAATTCTACGAAAATGCATAACTTTCAAGAAAAAAATCGTGGAGTAATTTATATAAGCATTTTTTTTAAAGATTTTCCGAAAACCCTGCTGAAGAGTTTTTGGAGGAATTCCTGAATATATTCCTGAAAATATCTAGGTGAACTGCTGCTGGAGTTCTTGGACTCATTTCTGATAGAATCCCCATAGGACTTTCTGTTGAAAACCATAGAGGGATTTCTGAAGCATGTATGCAAGATTTTCCTAAAAAACATTCTCGAATTTCTGGAGAAATTTCTAGAAGAATTCCTTCTGAAGGAATAACTCCAGGAGCAATTTATAAATAAATTCTTGGAATCTTGTCTGAACATCAAGTAAAGGAACTAAGCCGGAATTCCTGGAGGAAATCCGAAGAATTTACGAAGGAATCTCTGGGAGAAATTTGTTTAAGAGTTTTTAGAAGAAACCCCGTGGAAATGTCAGAACATATATAGATGATTTTTTTTAGGAAAACCTGAAGAAATTTCTGAAAATAATTATGGTCGTATCTCTGAAGCAATTCATGCAGGTATTTGTAAACATTTTTGTAAAAATCGGGGAAATTTATGGAGCAACCACTACTACGATTTCTGAAGGAATCCATGGAGGTTGCTCTGTAATCTCTGAATACAATTTTTAAATGAATCCTTGGAAGATTTTTGGTAATAACCTGTGAAAGGTGACCTCGAAGAATTTCTGGATTTTTTGGAAGATTTTTCTAAATTTATAATATTACCTTAGAAAGATGTGGCTAAGGAATCTTCGGGGAAGTCTCTAAAGAAATTTCTAGAAACATGTGAGAAGGATTCCCTAGACAAATTTCGGAAAGAACTCCTGGTGAAATTTCTGAAGGATTCCCACAGAAGCCGCCACACTGGTGATGATGAACTTCCTCCACAAATATGGGCCCTGAGGAAATCATCAAAATCAGCAATTGGACATTTCCGATTCTGAGTACATATTCCTTTTCTTATGAAGAACTTTGGAAGTGATCTCTGGGAGAAGTTTCATTCTCAGAGATCTAATGGACATACAGGATACAAAAATAACGGAAAGAATCTGACATGTAATTATGTTGTCTTAATTGGGGTGCAATTACCCAGGATAAATCAGATAGAAGATTTTTTTTATATTTGGGAGCAGAAGGGAGTTATTGAGCCGTTTTACCCCAATGGCGTGCATTAACCCTTTTCCCCCCTATACGACCTAAACACAAACTTCATTCGCGCGGACAATCTGCAACAACCGCGACCGTCATCCGTCATCATCGGTGGTGCTGTGGTCCTTTACCCCCGTTGTTGTCGTCGATCGTCGATTGCTCTTCGCTTTTGTTCAGCTGTGTGAGTAACCGCTGGCGAAAATGTTTTTCACGGCGGTAAGGTTGGTAGCTCAGTACGTCGTCCGTCACCAATACACCAACGCAACGCTCGAATGAGGAGGTGGTTTTTCCGACCGACCGACTGACCCCCCTCAAACCGTATATTTATGTTTACAGATTTTGACAGTTGCTTCGTCCCCTCTCTTCGATATCGCTTTGGTTGTGCGTTTTGTTCGCTCATTGGTATCATTATTTCGATACGACGGCGATGCGATTGACGACGATGACGACGACGACGTGTGGTAGAGCCGTAATTGGTCCACTTTTGGACGGGGATGCATCGGAACGTTTTTCGGTGGTTCAAGAAAAAGGGAACCGAGCGGTTAGTTTGGTGATGGCGTGATAAGGGGTGCTTTAGGTATCGTTTTCTTCCCCCCCGTCATCGATGCGATGCGATGGTAGAGTAGGCGGCGATGGATTAATAATGTGCATGGGGAAATCCCGGGCGGGCTGTTCATGAATGATTGATGAAATACTTTAAGGAACTGGTGAACAGGGTTCAGCGATTGTCGATTTAGAAACAGATTCATCCAATTAGGAAGACGTAGGTATTGGTTGGAATTTCTAATGAGCCTTAAAGTAATAAAATATTAGCATACGAAGTTGAACTTTTTCAGCCCCCGACGGTAGTCCTAAAGTAGTCTACTGCACGACTAACCCAAGTAAAACACTTGTCACAGAAGAGTCACGGTAGCGCAGGATTTTGTTGCGCAGAAGTCACATTAACTTACTTTTAACAATTAAATACTTACTTGCTATAAGTAAGCCACAGTGTACTGCGCAACAAAAACCTGCGCCCCGTGACTTTTCGGTGACAAATGTGTTACTTGGGTGGTAGCTTGACAGTAGTTTGACATTAGCCTGACGGTTGCATGACAGCCGTCTGACGTTAGTTTTACAGTTTCCTGACGGTAGACTAACAGTAGCCTGACGCTAGGCTTACATTAGTCTGGCGGTAGTCTAACAGCAATCTGACAGTAGCCTAAAGGTAGCCTGACTTTAGTTTGTCAGTTGTCTGGTAGTAGTCTGATAGTGACTAGTCAACGGTAGTTTGATAGTAGTCTGACGGTAGTCATATAGAAGTCTGGTGGTACTCATTTAGTAGTTTGACGGTCGACTTCCAGTAGTCTGACGGTAGTCTGACAGCATTCTGGCATTGGCCTTTCGGTAGCCTGAAAGTAGTTTGACGATAGTTTGACAGAATTCTTACAATAGTCTGGTGGTAATCTTTCAGTAGTCTGACTGTAGGCTAGCGGCAGTCTAGCAGTGTAGTCTGACGGTAGATTTATGTAGTATAACGGTCGTCGGACAGTAGTCTAGCAGTAATTTGACAATAGCCTGACAGAAATCTAAAGTCTGAAGTAGTTTGATGTTAGTCTGACGACAGTCTGACTGTAGTCTGACACTAGTTTGACAGTAGCCTTATGGAAATCTAATGGTAGACTGACAGTAGTCCAACATTAACCTCACGGTAGCCCGACAGTAGCTTGGTGGTAGCCTGACGGTTTACAGGCAGTCTACTGTCTAGTCTGTGTAGTCTGGCAGTGGTTCAACGTTAGCCTGATGGAAATCTAACGTTAGACTGATAATAGTCTGACATGAGTTTAAAGGTAACCTGATCGCATTCTGATAGTAGTCTGACGGCAGTTTGGCAGTAGTCTAGCGGTAAATTAGCAGTAGTCTGACATCACCTTGATGATAGTCTGACAGTAGTCTAGCAGTGGCATGGCACTAGTCAGTACCAGTCTGACAGAAGTTTTATAGAAGTCTAATGATAGTCTGAGTTTCCATTTACCCATGTACAGAAGTTACACATATCGCTTTCACCTTGTTAGCTTTTGCAGGATTACATACGATCGTGTGTTTAAGCCAACAATGGAAATAGGATCGGGCTCTGTCACTTCCAAACGTCTGGGAAGATTCTCTTGTCCAGACATTTCTGCATAGCAGATCTGAACACAAGGGCGTAGCCAGAGGGTGGCAGGGGGGGGGCGTGGCCCCTCCTGGCCGCCAGATTTTTTAAATTCAAGCCAACTCAAAGATTATCGATAATTTAGAGTTCCAGAATAAAATATTAAAAAAAAAACTTATTATAATTGAGGTTTTTATCCACAATTATCAACCTTTTTTTCTTAAGAACCACAGGAAATTTTGCCAAGTATATCTCCAAGAGAACCACTTCAATCTTATCATAGAATTTTACCAAACAACAAGCTTGGTTGAATGGTTAAATTTTGTGATGTTTATTCATGGAATATAAGAACAGCATGCCAAATTTCCAAGATATGCTGGAACCGGTTCCGGTAGGGAAAAAGAACTTTGTAGAGCCATATGCTGCTATAGAGTGCAGTTATGTGCTACGGTGCTATATTTACTAGGTTTAACTTATTTACTGATACACGAATTTTCACTTGTATTCAATTCAAACAAACGTCATGCTAAGAGCAAAATACCTGTGATTTCTTTGCGAATTCATTCAAGGACACCTCCTGATCTTCTTCAGGGCTTCTTTCAGAAATTCCTCAAAGGACTTGTCCAGGAGATTCTCTTTCCTGAATTTTTCCATGGGCATCTTGCATGGTTCAGATAGTTTTCTTTTTCAGCGTTTGTTGAAAGAAATTCTTCAAGAATTCCTCCCACGATTCCTTCAGAATTTTTTAGATACTTCTGCAAGGATGCATCGACGAATTCCTTCAAGAATTTTCCCATAGGTTCCTTCCTTTCATACTTTTAATTTCATACAGAAATTCTTCCAGGAATTTGTTAAGATAGCTTTGCTGGAATTTGCTAAGGAATACCTCATGGGATTGCTTCCGGGATTCTTCCAGGATTTCCTTCACGAATTTCTCCAGGAATTCACCCGGTATATTGTCTGTGTTTCTTTCAGGAACAACTCCAGCGATTATTTAAAAAAAAAATCCTTCAAAGATTCCTCCAGGAACACTTTTGAGAATTCCTTCAGGAGTTCCTCTTGGAATTCTTCCAGGACCTCCTCCAGGAATTAATCCAGTATTTCCTCCATGGACTGTATCGGGATTCCCTTGGGAATGTCCCAAGGAATAGTTTCCAGGATTCTTCCTGGTTTTTTTTTTCAGGAATTGCTGCAGGGATTTCTCAAAGCATTCCACGAACTCTTCTTAGCATTCCTTCAGGATTTCTCCAAGGATTCCATCTGCTATTTCTTCAGGGATTCCTCAGGGATTATTCCAGGGATTCCCCTGGAAATTCATCCAGAGATTTAATCTAAAATGCCTCTAGAGATTCCTCCAGAAATTCCACCAAGAATTCTTCTAGAGATTCCTCCATTAATCACGACGGGCATTCTTCTAGGATATTCTCCAGTGATTCCTCCAAGAATTTCTGCAGAGCTTAACTAGGGAGTTCCTTCTGTGATTCTTTCTGGAACTACTTATTTTAAAAAATCCTCCAAAGATTCTCCCAGGAACTCTTTTTAGGGTTCCTCCAGGAATTCCTCCTTGTATTTTTAAGGAACTTTTCCAGAAATTGATTCAGTACTTCCTGCAGGAACTGTTAAGAGATTCCCTTAGTAATTCTTTTCGAAATTGCTTCCGGGATTCCTTCTGGAGTTTTTTCAGAAACTCTTCTAAGGATTCCTCCCAAATTTGTCCAAGAATTCCATCTGCGTTTTCTTCGGGATTTATTTCTGATATTCCTCTACGAATTACTTAAAAGATTCCTACAGAAATTCAGCTAGAAATTCCTCTAGAGATTTCACCAGGACTTCCTCTGGAAATTCCTTTAAAAATTCTTACAGGCATTCCTCTAGAATATCCTCCAGGGATTCCTCCAACAATTCCTACAAGATTTTTTTTAGAAATTTCTCCAAAAAATCATCCTGGGTTTTCTGAATGCATTCCTTCAGGACTTCCTCCAGTCATTCATCCGGAGATTCCTCCAGTAACTGCTTCCGGATTATTCCAAGAATTCCTGCAGAAATTTGTCCAGGAGTTCTTCAAGGGATTCCTCCAAGGATTTTTTTTACCAGAGACTCCTACAGGAATTCCTTCAAAGATTTCTTCAGGAATTACTTCCAAGATGCTCCAAGAATTCCACCAGGAATTCTCCTGGGCATTCTTTCTCGATTTTTTCCAGGCCTGCTTCCAGGGATTCCTCCTTGGATTCATGCAGAGATTTCTCCAGGATTTTTTTCAGGGATTGCTCCAGGAATTACACCAGGAATGAATCAAGGAATTCCATCATAAATTATGTCAGCAATTCATCCAGGAGTTACTGCAGAAAATCTTTCAGGGTTTCATTCAGAAATTCTTCCAGGATTTTCTCTTTGAAAACCTTCTGGAAGTTTTCCAGGAATTCCGCCGAGAATTCCTCAAATTTTTGCTCCAGGAATGGCTATAGGGATTCATCCAGGAATCCCGCTAAAAACTGCCCCAGGAAAATTTTAAGGCTTTTTCGAGGGATTTCTTCAGAAAATCGTTCGAGGATTTCTCCAGCACTTCCTCCAGAGATTTCTCTAGAAATCCCTCCGGGAATTTCTCAGGGGATTTTTTCAGAAATCTCTTCCAGAGCTCTAGAGATTCCCCCAGAAATTCATCCAGAAATTGTTGAAGAGATTCCTCCTGGAATTCCTTCTAGGATTCCTCCAGCAATTCCCAAATGAGAACCTCCAGGCATTCCTCCAGAATTTTATCCAGGAATTTCTTCAAGAACTCCTCCAGGAAATTCTCCAGGAATTGCCCTGAGAATTTTTCCAGGAATTCCTCCAGCAATTTCTCTAGAAATTTGTTCCAGGAATTGCTCCTGAACATCCTTCAGAAATCATGTCAACAATTTCTCCGAAAATTTTACCAGAAAATCTTCTGGGGATTTTTCCAGAACTTCTTCCAGGAATACCCTCTGGAATTTTTCTCGGATTCCTCCAGGATTTTCCCAGGGAGTCCTCCAGCAAATCCTTCAGAAGTCCCTTTAAGGATTCTTCCTGGAAATACTCTAGGGGTTTCTTCAGAAATTCTTCCCTTTAAGGATTCTTCCTGGAAATACTCTAGGGGTTTCTTCAGAAATTCTTCCAGGAAGTTCCTGGAAGAATCTCCAGGAATTTTTCAGGGACTCTTCCATGGACTTCTTTACAAACTTCTTCTAGGATTCCCCCAGGGACTCTTTCAGAATTGCCTTCGAGCATTTAACCAGGCATTCCTCCAGAAATTCCGCTAGAAATTCCTTCAGGACGGCGATGAACCAGCCTCGGGCTGAATTTCCCCGTTATAAAGAGCTAATAATAATAATTCCTCCAGGAAATAATAGAACAGAAATAGAAATATTCCAGAATTCCTCTAGAAATTCGTCCAGTTATTCTTCCAAGAATTCCTCTAGAGATAACTCCAAGAATTTCCACAGGAATTTCTCCAGAAATTTCTTCAGGAGTTGCTCCTGGACTTCCTTCAGAAATTATGTCAACAATTCCTCTAAGGATTCCTCCAGGTATTTCTCCAGAAATTTCTCCAGAGATTCTATCAGAGATTTCGCCATAGAATCTCTACAGGAAATTGTTCGAAGATTCCTCCTGGAAATCCTCTAGAAGTTTCTCCAAGGATTCTTTCAGGAAATCTTCTAGGGATTTCTTCAGAAATTCTTCCAGGAAATTATGCAGGTATTCTTCAGGAAATTTTCAGGGATTCCTCCAGGTATTCCACCAGGAATTCCTCCAAATGTTTCTTTCAGGAATTTCTTCGAGAATTTCTCCAGGAATTCCACCAGCAATTCCGCTAAGAATTTCTCCAGGAAATTCCCAATGTTTTTTTTTAGAAATAGAAAAATAACAGAAACAGAAATCTCTCAGAATTCCACTGGAGATTCCTCTAGATATTCATCCAGTAATTCTTCCAACAGCAATTTCCACGGGAATACCTCAAGAAACTCCTCCATTCATTTCTTCGGGATTTTATCCAGGAATTTCCCAAGGAACATCTCCAGGAATACTTCCAGGAAATACCCCAGGAATTTCTTCCGGAATTCCTCCAGGAATTTCTCCAGGAATTGCTCCTGGCATCCTTTACAAATTATGCCAGCAATTCGTCCAGGAACTCCTCCTGGAAATCCTCTAGGGATTTCTTCAGAGATTCTTCCAGAAAATTCTCCAGGAATATATTCAGGAATTTTTCAGGGATTCCTCCAGAGATTCCTCCAGAATTTTTCCGCGAATTTTTCACGGATATTCCCAGAGATTTTACCAGGGCTCCAAGGGTTCTTTCAGGAAATCCTCCTGGAATTTCTCA
The DNA here is from genome assembly GCF_035046485.1 of Aedes albopictus. Classification (NCBI taxonomy): domain Eukaryota; kingdom Metazoa; phylum Arthropoda; class Insecta; order Diptera; family Culicidae; genus Aedes; species Aedes albopictus. The sequence continues at coordinate 304,549,135 of NC_085136.1, forward strand.
AGGGATTTTTTTTTTTTCAAAAATTTCTCCAGCAATTCCTTCTAGAATTCCTCTGGAGATTTCTTCTGGAATTCCTCCCGGAATTCTCCCTGGGCTTGCTCCAAGAATTCATCCAAGAAATCTCATGGAGTTTCTCCAGGAATTCCTGCTGGGTTTAATCCAAGAATTCTTCCAGGAGTTACGCCAGGCATTCGTTCAGAAATTTCTACAGGCTTTCCTTCAGGAGTCTCTTTAGAGATTGCTTCAGGTATTTCTCCAAGGATTCCTTCAGAAATTTCTCTAAGATTTCCTCTAGATTTCTCATGATTGTTTTTCTACTGATTCCGCCCAGAATTCCTCCAGGAATTTCTCCAGATTTTCCTCCAAGGAATCCTCCAGAAATTTATCTAAGATTACCTCATGAAATTTCACTATGTATTCCTCCCATAATTTATCTAGGAATTCCTACAGATTTATTTCTGAAATTCTTGCAGGGATTCCTTCAGGAATTCCTTCGGGGATTCTACAGGGCTTCCTCTAGGCATTCCTGTAGGAATTGCTTCAGGGGCTCATCCAGGTATTTCTTCACGGATTTATCCAAGACATATTCCAGGGATTGCTGCACCTCACTTCACCTCAAGCGGTTTATTTAGGAATTCCCCTCAGGCTTTCTTCAAAAGTTCATTCAGGAGTTCATTCGGAAATTTCAGAAATTCCTTCAATCATCTTTTCGAGGATGTACCCAAGAACTTCTCCAGGATTACCTGATGACTTTTTTTACTTTTTTTCTAAAAATTCTGGAGGAATTTGGAAGATAAGTTAAAAAGGACACATACAGGAACCAGGAAGTACTAGGTTAGTCCTCAAAAGAGTTCGGCATTTCCAAAAGAGTTCAGCTATAATTTCTTATGAATGTTTTGTAGACTTTAACAAAAAAAAAATCAGAACGAAATAACGCACGAGTAAATTAAAATCCTTAATCTTCCAAAAATTGGTCAACGCTATCAGCACCACGTTGATTTTTGTAGATCAGGTGAGCTTTTTTAATGTATTGTACAAAATACAACAGCGTGACTGCTGAATAGTTAAATAAAGCTTTCAGAATATGATGTGATTTTATTCAATTGCATCGTGTTGCGTTTAGTTATAAAAGCTAGTAGATACATATTTGCTAAGGGTGCTTGCCCCACACCCCCACCCTGACCGAAATGCTGACTACGCCCTTGTCTGAACATCTTGGCCTCTGCAATGATAACTTTTGAGGCTAGGTCCAATATTCCGTTCAGATAGGCCTTACCTACATTGATGGATTTTTCAATTCCCGCAAGTTCCTCGTTCGGTTGTTAGAACCGTCACAAAACCAAATTCCTTTTATTTTGGTTTCAAGAACCTCTTTTAGCCTATTCGATCAAAAAAATGTTCCTTGGATTGTGCAGTCAACCTGATCAATGAATGAATCAAATATTATGCCAGCAAAGGTAAAATATATTGTCTGACGATGTCACCATTCAACTAACGTGACCCCCAAAAATGCTCATTGATTGACAGTAAACTTGCTCACCTCATCGAACCGTCTAATCCAACCAAATTACCCAATCGATTCCACCGCGGCGGGCTGTTCAAACTCATAACAGAATCCGTGTAACGGTGCGACAGCCCGTCTGCAAATATGGAGGAACTTTTTTTTGCCTTCAAAGGACACAGCCGCCGAAACGACGACACGGTATTATCATTCCACCACAGCAGCACAGGCAGACAGGCACAAGACAGACTAACAAAACTTCATTCGGTGGGAATTGTGCGTGCCATGCCACGACGGCTAACTGACGTCAACGCATCGCACCAGCAGCAAAAGTCCTCCGGCTTATTTGGAGTGTCTCCTTGCGGAGCACATACGGACTCTTTCGCCTGACTCCGGGCCCCCCTTCTGGTTGGTTGAAGATCGGTCGGCTTCTTGTAGGATTTTTCTGTCTTCTTTGATATTACCTAGTTTTCCAGTTTTCTAGAAAGAAAGCAGAGTCGAACCAAACGATTCTCATTTCTCATTGAATATTTCTGGTGGTCCCATATGTAAAATAGAGGCTTTATATGATCACTTTCTCTTTAGATTGTTATGACGTCATTCTAAAGTTTGAGGCAACTTTTGAGGCACAAACGGGTCAAAAAACTATCGTACATTCCATAGTTCCAAACAAGAAACAAACCGTCTTTTGTACAAAGAAGCGTGAGGGCTACGTAAGAAATAATAGACAATCATCAGGTTTTATAATAGTTTTAAAGTGGTTGTATGACAGAAAAAACGGCTATAATTACCGTAATAAAACCTACAGCTCTCCAGGGAGACCAAAATCCACCTCTGGCACAGAATCAGCTGCCGCAACACTGAAAGTTGTCACAGCACGCCACAATTGAGGGACACAAAACGCCAATGAGGCCATCGTCTAGACGGGAGCGAGAGCCGGCCGTAAAGCCGATCTACCATCCATGGAAAACCGTTCCGTTCTTCAGGCCGTTCATTGCCACCACCACCACGCTACCGCACTACTCCGCTCAGCGTCATCATCATTGCCCGCGCAAGTACATAGGCCCGATAGGATGGAGGGTGGGTTGGCAAGGGGGCGATGCGATAACGGCGGCTAATTTAATGCTTCCATAAGATTCATATCATGTACCATGCCCAAGCATTAACTCGAATTCTCATTAGTTTTCAAAAGGCATTTTGAACAGCCATGAAGCCAAAATGGTTTCATTTTGGTTTTGTGATGGGTCTGAATGCATTCTACTATCTATTTGACTTTAAGTTATTATTCAGGATGATGCAGTGCTCCATTCCCAAGTAACATTTTTTAGTCAAATACACTAGAAGAGGTTCTTAGGATTATCATAAAACCAAAATAAAAGGTATTAGGTTTTATGATAGTTCTCAAATACTTCACAAGACTAAATGGCCATAAAAAAGATTGTTGAGATTGTTCGCATAGGATGCTTGCAAAATATCTCCATGATCTTTCCTGACCAAAGTGGTTCTGGGCTGCTTGCAAATCCTCCTAGAGAGCGTATCCGCAATGCTTTCATGACGTTTATCCTGGAGCACTTGCATATGGTGTTTTTCAGTAGTTTCATCTAAGTTTCTCCAAGTATCTCACATACACACCTTGAGTACTAGTCTTTGTAAAATTCTGTTCTTTAAAATTTTCTCTGGACTGTCAACACTGCATAATGTCAAACATTGATTAACACGGTTTTGAGAAAAAAAATCAGCCACGATTATATAAAAATGAAGTGGCATCTTTGGTGTCATTTTATAACACAGAAGTCTTTGGCGTCATTCTTTAACATTAAGTTCTTGTAGTAACTGACATCCCTGATCATGCAGATTCAAGCGAAGCACAATATCTCAGATATTGTAAAATTAGCTTATGTTAAAATATACATAAATAAAAATAAATATAAAAAGATCTGGTGTGCGATAGGTAATTCAAATGACAATGTTATTATGGCCCTCAAGTGCAGTATACTGTTTCACACTGCGACACAAAAATTATGCCATTGCTGGCAACACTGATCATGCAATAGTTTTTCAATTAACCATACGAGATTCAATCATCTTTTATACCTCAGATGCGAAGTAAAAGTGCACATCAATTTGATTACATATGTCATATAAAAATGTCATGTCATCGATGCTACTCCAGGTTACTCACTGAGTAACCAGCTCTTGAAATAAACAATAACTTCCTACCAATATCAGGGCTCAGGGATTACTCCACGAAATTCCCCGGAAATAACTCTACGGTCTCTTAAGAAAAAAAAAATCTATCAAAAGATTCATACCCAAATATTGTCCAGGAATTTCTAGAGTTTCTAACAGGATTTAATTTAGATATTTCATTTGCTATTTTTCCGAAGTTTCTGAAAAGGTTAGAAAATCTTGCAAGAGTTGCTACAAAAATTCATCCATGAATTTCTTCAGAAATCCTTCAGTGATTCCTACAGAAATTCTTTGAGAGATTTTCCCAGAAATGCATCAAATAAATTCGAGGATAGCTTCACACAGTACTCCATGGATACCTGCAATAAAAAATCCTTCAGAAATTCTCGATGCGATTCTTTCAGAAATTTTCCAGAGAATTAGAAAAAAATGTCAGGAATTCTCCCGGAAATTTTCGAAATCCCTCACAACAGTCATAGTTTTCTTTAGAATTTCTTGTTTTCTAAAAATTGTACCAGAAAATAATTAAAGAATTCCTTTATAAGACCTTCCTTGAATTCTTACTGGAATCACTGCATGGATTCCGTTAGAAAATCTTAAAAAAATTTAGAAAGTCTTCTACGGATTCCTTTCGAAATTTTTTTAAGAACATCTGTCATTAATTTCTAATAGCTCTAGAACTACCTGCAGAGGATCCTAGAAAAAAAATCTCCAAGAACCCCTCTAGAAAAACTTCCATGCGTTTCCTCAGAAATTCTTCCAAGAATTCGTTCAGGGAATCATCCTAAGATTTTTACAAAAGTGCATCCAGCGATTCCTTCAGATAATCGAAAGTTCATAATTCCTCCAGAAATTACTCAACGGATTTCTCTAGAAAATCTTTCACAGACTGCTCTGGGAATTCTTCTCTCTCTCTCTTCTTGGCGTAACGTCCTCACTGGGACAAAGCCTGCTTCTCAGCTTAGTGTTGATGAGCACTTCCACAGTTTTTAACTGAGAGCTTCCTCTGCCAATGACCATTTTGCATGTGTATATCGTGTGGCAGGCACGAAGATACTCTATGCCCAAGGAAGTCAAGGAAATTTTCTTTACGAAAAGATCCTGGACCGACCGGGAATCGAACCCGTCACCCTCAGCATGGTCATGCTGAATACCCGTGCGTTTACCGCCTCGGCTATATGGGTTTTTTTCAAAAAATCTTTCAGGGATTCCTAAAGAAATTTCCTTGTTCATTTCTTCAAAACATCTTTATGAGATATTTTCATAAACTTATCCAAGGAATCATCCATGGATTTTTAAAAAGTTTTCTTCTGAAATCCACTTGAGAATTTCTCCAGAAATTTATATATAATTTTTTATGTAGGTTTTTATTAGTTCCTCCGAAACATCCGCCAGGGAATACAGAAATTCTTCTGGGGATTTTTTCCAGGGATTCTTTCACAAATTTCTAGAGGGTTTTTTTTCACAAATTCTTTCAAAAATCTTTTAAACAATTTCTGGTGGTGTTTTTTTTTTTTTAGAGAAAACTTCCAGAGATTCATTCAGACATTCGTAAGGTATTTCTTCAGCAAGACCACCAGATTGTTTTTTCAGAAATTTCTCTAAGAATCCCAATGATAATTCCCCCAAGAATGTGTTCAGGAACTTTCAAAGAGATTCATCCAGAAGACCTGCAGGAATACCTCCAAAGATTCTTTCAACATTTCCTCCAAATATTTCTCCATGTATTTCCCCAGAAATTCCTTCGGCATTTCCTTCACGAATAACTCAAAGATTTTTTCTACTGGATTCTTTGAATAATTTATCCCGAAATGTTTCCAAAGAATTTCCACACGACTTCCTTTAGCAAAATTTCAAAAGTTGTTTTTTTCAAGTATTTCCTACAGATCAATCTTTAGAAATGTGCCCACAAATTGCTTCAGAAATACTTTCAGAAATGCTTCCAGCGATTCCTCCAGATAATCAAAAGTTCAGAATTCTCCAGAAATTTCTCCTCAGATTTCTTTAGAAAATCTTCATTAAACTTCTTTGAGAAATTTATTTCAGGATTTCTTCAGAAATTTCTTAAAGATTGCCTCATAAACTTTCCTGGGAATTCCGCCCAAGGCCTTTCTGAGAAATTTCTCCAGGTTTTTGACTAGGAAGTTTTCCCCAAGGTATTTTTTCAGATATTCCTCTTAGTGTAGAATTAGTCTAAGTTAAAATACTCGTAAATTTAAAAAAAAATATATATTCCTCTAGAGATTCATTCAAAACTACTTCCTTTGGTTTCTACAGAAATTTTACTGGAGATTGTTTAAAAAATTGATTCAGAGATTTTTTCAGAAATTCTCACTAGGAGTTCTACGAATGTTCCGTCAGAAATTCTTTCAAAAATATCTTCAAAAACTTCTTCAGAGTTTAAGGGATTCAGTTAGGAGTTTCACTGCGGAATTTTTGACAGTTCTTTCATGGAGTTTTGCATAAATTCATCGAAACATTTCTTTTAAACATCCTAGAGAGATCTTTTCGGGAGGTTCTTCCAAGAATTCCATCAGAAATTCCTGTTGGGATTGCTGATGAATTTCCTACACGATTTTTTTTAAATTGCTTAGAAACATCTCCTGGTGTTCCTTGAAAGATTAATGTAGGAATTGCTTCAGACAATTCAACAGGAATTTTATTTTCAGAAGTTCTTTCAGAAATTGCAGAAATTCCTGAAAGAATTCTGGAATGAATCTCTGAAAGACATTCTGCATGATTTTCTGATGAAAACCCTCCTTAGAAAAACTCTTAGTTATAAATTAAGAGTTTCTTAGATTAAAAAAATCTCAAGAATTTTCCGAAGTAATTCCCGGACAAAAAATTCTGGGGAAATACCTGAAAAAAAACTCCGTGAAATGCCTCCTTGATTCCTAGAAAAAAAAAAACATAAAAAATACTTGATCTAATTTCAAGGAAAAAATGGCTTCAGATATTTATGGAAGGATTTCTGTAGAAATCAGTAGATAAATTCTCGAAAGATTCTCTTCAAAATGTCTGCCAAAATTCCTGCAGAAATTGCAAACAAAGGTACTGGTGGAATTCTAGTACAAATCCGTAGTTAAATATCTGGAAGATCGCTGGGTGAGTTTCCGAAGGAATCCTTAGAAGAACTCCTGGGGATATCTCTGAGGGAAGTTTATTACTGTACTGTTGAATTTAAACTATTCATTTGCATCCTATGACAGATACGTCTTATTGGTCTATCATCAGCCTTTGTTCTTCTGAACAACTTTGCCAAAGACAACACTTTTCCATGTGCTCTGGATCCTGAGAGAGAGAGAGAAGTCTTAAACATTACATGAAATCCAGCGCCACCTAGTAATCGGTAACTCACTAGAATTTTCTTGTCCTTCTGTACAACTTTTCCGAAAACGATACTATTTTATCTGCTTTGGATCTCGAGATAAAGATGTAATCTTGGAATATGCCTGAGATATTCGCCCACACCCCCATAGGCAAACTCCCATGAGCTCTGGGATTCCTATAACATGGATTCTCATAGCAGCCTAAACCACCGCGTAGTAGGTGTCGAGACAGTTAACTTATATCTGCAGTGTTGTCAGCTTTTAAAATCATATGGATTAATTGAATAATGGCTTGTTTGATAACACTTGATACCAATGCGAAGTTCTACGACAATTTAAATTTGGCATTATCTAGTGCATCCGACATATTGAGTCAAATTTGGCATATCTTGAGCAGTGTTGCCAATTTTGAGAAAAAAATTGTCTTTTCTTTAAAAATATCATATATCTTTATGTGATTCAATTCTGTTTTGCTCGAACTTCTTGTCCCAATCGATATCTATGTTAATCGGTGTCTTGAAGCAACACCGCTAGCTAAATTTTGTGGGCTTCGTGGCCGAGCGGTTAGCGGCGTCAGTCGTTTAGGTGTCTCGTATGCCTCGGAGTGTGGGTTCGATTCCTGCTCCAGTTGGGGAAAATTTTTCGTCAAACGGAAAATTCTCCATTGAGCCACTGGGTGTTGTCCGTTGTTGAATGCAAGTAATGTTCAGTCTGTAGAAGCCGCAAGGTCGAAGACGATGTAATTGTCTTTTTTTTTAAAGAAAGGAAAATTTTACGTAGATCGATCACTGCTGCCAGTCTAAGATCACAACTCCGAATAGTGAATGACACCACGTGATAGCTCTTGGTCAATACTAAAATTTTGCAGAACACTTGGAGAAGGTAAACTCTCAGAGAGTTCTTGAGAAATTCCTCAAAAGAAAATAACAGTCCAAGAATTATTTCAGAAATCCATCCACAGGTTTTTTTCTGAAATTTGTTTAGAACATTCTTCAGAAATTTAGCCAGCGATTCCTTGAGAAAAACCTACAGAAATTTTTCCATAGGTTCGATCCAAAAATTTCCGAAAACTCCATCCAGGAATTACTCCAGGGTTTCTGAAATTTCTCAAAAGATTTCTCTAGAAATTATCCCAGGAATTTCCAGACGGATTTTTCCACAAAACCCTGCCAAAGATTTATTCGAACATTTTCTCCAGGACGTCCTTTGAAAATTCCCCCAGGGCTTAAACGAGATATTTCACAAATAATTTCGAGGATTTCTTCAGAAGTTCTTTTGGAGCCTCCTTCAGAAGCTTAAATAAGAAAATATTTTTAAAAAATCCTATGAAATTAATTCATATGTAGATTATTTTTGAAAATCCTCAAAATATTCCTCAATTCAGAACTTCCAAAGCGACTTCCAGGAAGCTTTTCGGAGATTTGTCTTGAAAATAAGACTAAGGAATCCTTCAGAAATTACGCTAGGGATTTCTTTGTAAATTCCTTCAGGGTTTTATTCAGAAATTGTTTTGGAAAATCTTTCAATGATTGTTTCAGAAATTACTTCATGAAGTTCTTCAGACATTTCTCCAGTGTTTCCTTCCTATTTTTATGATTTTTCAGAAGCTTCGTCAACGATCCTTAAGAAAATCATCCACCATAGTTTTCCTCAGTAATTCCTTTAAAAAATCCTCAAGGGATTCTTCTGAATAAAAAAAAATCAGGAATTCTTTGAGAAACTCTGCACACGGACTCCTTTAGAAATAAAAATGTGCATGTTCCTTATCAAAATCTTCCAGAGTGCAACATTTTCTTGAAAAAATTTTCCAGAGATTTCTCGACAAATTTCTACTGCTATTTTTTTTCAGAAATCTCTAAAAATTCCTTCAAAGTTCCGCCAGGGATTCTTCCAGAAAATTTCTCAAAGATCTGCTTTAGAAAATTTTCCATTTTTTGAAATTGCTTCGTTGCCTTTGAAAATCCTGCTTTCAGAAGTTCAGAAATTTCTTCGTGGATTCTTTCAGAAAATATTCCATGGATCCATTAATCAAATTTTTCACGTACCTAGAGACCTGTAGCTGCAAATTAGAGCGCTCCTTCCAGTTGGTAAATTTAAGAATCTTTCGCATGCTACTATCTGTGACAGACATTTATATTCCCACATGGTTTCTTTAATAAAATACTCCGGGGATTTTTTTTTGAAAAGTCTTCCATGAATTCCTTCAAAAATTCAGTCGTCAAAAAAATAAAAAATAAAAAATGCATTCTTTCAGAAAATTCTCAAAATTATCCTACATATTATTTAACTTCTCATCGAGATTTTCAGCCTTTGTATGGTTTGTCTAATTTATTTTTCAAAGTATTTCTTTGCGAAATCCTCCGTAAATTGCATGCAAAACTTCTCCAAAGTGTATTTAAGAAATTATTTCAGGAATGTTTCAAGAAAGGGATGCAATAATGAATTCCTTCAAAGTTATCTTAATTTTTTTTTAATTTCTTTAGAGATTCCTCCAGAAGTGCCTCTATAAAAACTTTTCTGGATGTCTTCAAACATTACTTCATGATTTCCTTTATAAAAAGTATCGAAAATTATTCCGGGTATTGTTTAAGCAATTTCTCCAGGATGCCTCGTTGGATAAATGTAAGACTCATGCTGAAACAATCATCGTTTTGCAACTTGTTGCATAAATAACTATTTAGTGATTCCTCCAGAAATGTCTTACTTTTTATGATATATTTTCGTGATTCCTGAAAGTGTTCCTTCAAGGAAGCTTTTATTATGCTTGTGGGGCGATACTAAGATGCTGTTAACATGCTTCCAAATAGCATTCAAATCCAGAGGGTTTTTGTTTTATTTATTTTTTTAACTTTGAGAGAGTATCCAGAATGCTTTCTGAATCCCTCGACTGAATTTGAAATTGTGTCTGCCAAAATCCAATATTGCCAGAGATTCATCCATTCAAAAACCATTTCCCACCAACGAAAACTATCGTGGGGGCAGGGAAGGCAGCAGCTATCGGGCTCATGCAAGGAGGCACAGGACGAGAGCCACCAGTACCAGAAGCCTGAAAGCCTAGATAATGGCAGAGAGCACAGCAGCAGCGCCACGCGATGGAGGACTGCTTGGCAGCCAGTAGAGCAGCAGCAAGCAAACCATTCAAACCGGGCAGACAGCGGCAAACCATTCATTATTTTAAATTGAGATGATGGAATTTATTGACAACGAGCCAAGTTTTTCTTGCCAGCATTTACCGCGTTGGTTAGTTGTCTGACGGTCTCTCTTCTTTTTTTCTGTCTTCTTCCGAAGCTTCCAACTGGGCGGTTTGCTGAAGTTCATATTTTCCATCGGCGGCGCAAAAATGGGTCTAGGCAGGCAATGAATGGTGGCTGCGAAGAGGCGCACTAGTGTTCAAGAGGGAAGATGAAAAGTATGCAAAACGGTAAAGTTTTATAATTTTAGTTGGGGAAGCAGTGGGCTTCTTGATTGATTTGATAATCGGTCAGATTGAGCCTTTTCCTTTTTTCTCTGTGCATTGCATGGTTGATCAAAGCCGTCACGGCCACGTGTCTATCTTCTTTGAACATGTATTTTCATGAGATTTTTTTTTCTTGATACGAACAGTTTTATGCTTGATTCGGTGTGGACCTTATTAACAGGCTACGTATCATCTTGGAGCATGTCAATGTATTCCAAAAGTGTCTCTACTGGATGGTGTTCATTAATTGCGAAAACTCATTCGACCGTCTCTATTATGATATATGCGAAGATTTTCTTGAGCGATACCTTCAAAATTTTTTCAAAGAACTTTTAAGAAATTTTCAGAAACGCCTTCAGAGACATCTCCCTAGGTGAATCTTTGAGAAAATTCTTAGTTTCCTCTATAATTATTTCTATAAATTTCTAGAGATATCCACAAAAAAAAACCTTGCTTGAACTCCTTCCGATATTGTTCTATGAATTTCTTTGGAAAATCCCCTGGGAATTCTGGAGAGAATCCTTTCAGGATTCTGGAGAGAATCCTTGCAGGATTCTGAAGAGAATCCTTGCAGGATTCTGGAGAGAATCCTTGCAGGATTCTGGAGAGAATCCTTGCAGGATTCTGAAGAGAATCCTTGCAGGATTCTGGAGAGAATCCTTGCAGGATTCTGGAGAGAATCCTTGCAGGATTCTGGAGAGAATCCTTGCAGGATTCTGGAGAGAATCCTTGCAGGATTCTGGAGAGAATCCTTGCAGGATTCTGGAGAGAATCCTTGCAGGATTCTGGAGAGAATCCTTGCAGGATTCTGGAGAGAATCCTTGCAGGATTCTGGAGAGAATCCTTGCAGGATTCTGGAGAGAATCCTTGCAGGATTCTGGAGAGAATCCTTGCAGGATTCTGGAGAGAATCCTT